>NC_092412.1:53280243-53649410 GCF_040894005.1 Engystomops pustulosus | reverse complement strand
ATCATTTTTAATATATTCATACTTTTTTCCAGAGGTCATCAGAGTTCATTTCTTCCAAAGTACAATATGTTTGCTAGCTCCCCCTGGTGATCAAACCAGGGAAGTGTCACTAAGTTTGTTTTTAACCAGTTCATCCTAAACACCTTTAACCTATGTAAACACCTGAACATACCGTAAAAATGATAGCGGCACAAACGAAAATTTTTGCTGCACAAACCAGCACAAACGTAGCACTAACGTTTGACACCAGTTTTGTTTGATTCGGTTAATGTGGGGGGGGCTGCTTGAACTTTTGAACTTTCATTTTTTGTTCATTTATTCAAAACAAAAGCAGCACAAACAAAAATTTGAGCAGCACAAACCAGCACAAACGAAGCAGAATTCTTTGGCACCAGTTTGGTTTGGTTTGGACAATGTGGGGGGGCTGGTTGACCTCTGATGACCTCTGGAAACTTTCATTAATATCTTAAAAACGATAGCGGCACAAACGAAAATTTCTGCTGCACAAACCAGCACAAACGTAGCACAAACGTTTGACACCAATTTTGTTTGATTTGAACAAGGTGGGGGGGCCAACTTCACTCAGGTCACTGGAACATATAATAGATACATTAGATACATTACAGACAGGAGCTGCAGACTCTATTTACAGATCATCACCTTCTATTTACAAAATATTCTGCAAAACGCTGAGCTCACAGCAAGAGAGAAGAGAAGTTTGCACAAGTTTGGAGAAGCTTGCAGATACGACATACAAGTGTCCCCCATGTAATTCTACACAGTGTCTGAGGGGGATACTGTGCAGAATTACAGGGGTGCAGCAGGAGACCAGCACTGGGGGATCCCCTCCAGGAGAAGCCCCTGCTGAGGAGGTCACTGGGTGCTGGGTGTCACACACCTGGGTGCTGCTGTGAGTGTTATCTTCATTCTGGGCTGTGGGAGAAGCAGAGAGGAGCTTGTAGCAGGATCACATGTAAGTGCCTGAATCTAAGGGCTCATTTACACTGTCGTCTGCGGGGCCGTACATGCGGCCGCAAATTTGCGGCCGCATGTACGGCCCCATAGACGGCAATAGCGGCGCGGCACAGATGCGGTGCCACACATGTGTGGCACCGATCCGGGCCGCACACCGCAAAAAGATAGAGCAAGCTCTATCTTTCGGCGGATGTGCGGCCGTGTGCCGCTATTTCCTATGGAGGGAGGAGGGGTCACCTCCTCCTCACCTCCAGCACACGGCGGTATGCCCGCACGGCGGGCATACCGCGTGTGAATGTACCCTAACATTGCGCCTAAACTGTGTTAAAGTAAAGTGATTAATAAGAGGCAGAAAATATACTTATCACAGATGGTTGTAGCTTGTGATAATTCTGGCAAAACAGTGCGCCTGAATTTAGGCGCAACTACTACACTTAAAAGTGATAAATGTGGCCCTAAATATGTAATATGTAAAATTAAAAAAATTTAAATCAGCCTCGTTAGCCTAGTAATGATATCAAATCAAGTAAACAAAAAAAATCATAAACATGTCTGGTATGGACGCGTCCCAAAAGTCCAAATCTATCAACATATACAAACGGTTATTCGCTGCGTCGAATGCCACTTTTTTGGCATTTAGCAACGCATAAAAAATGTAATAAAAAGTGATCATAAGATCATAAAGTCCGCAAAACGGTAGCAAAGAAAATGTCACCTAGTCCCATAAAAAATGAGTCCTTACACAGGTCAGTATGCCGAAGTATGAAAAAGTTATTGGTGTCAGCATAGTGCAAAATTAAGACTTTTTAAAAAATTGATTAAAACAAAACAATAAACCCCGCGATCGTAACGACCCAAGAAATGAAGGAAAAGTATTATTGGGAGTAAATAGTGACAACTGTAAGAACTGTGTCCACAAGTAATCAGTGCAAATGCATTTTTTCTACAGTCTGATTGCATGTGGAAATGGTGTCACTAAGAAATACTATTTATTAGGCAGAAAACAAGCCCTCATGCATGGATTTTTAAAGACAGGGAGTGAAAAATGTAAACGTAAAAAACAAAAATGATGTGGTCCTTTCACCACCTCACTGACACCAACACTTTGCATCTTTTAAGATATGTAACTCCACTAGTGAAAAAACCTGAAGTGGGTGGAAGTAACGAAAGTTACTTTTAAAGGGATTGTCCAGCCACATCAAGTTTTTCACTATTCACTGGAATGGGGGATAACTTTCAGATTGGAGGGGAGGGATTTTCTTCTGTACAGGATGGACACTACCCTGATCACCCTGCGATGGCACCCCGACCAGGATTTATTACAAATTTTTCAAAAAAGTGTAGGGACTGTATGAAATTTCCTAATAAAATGTAACCGTTATTCAAGAACTAAAAAAACATTTAATGAGGATGTATGTGGTGAAAAGTGTCTCACTGTTTCCTTCTAGTTGCACATCATCAGATTCATATGCTTTATAAAGTAGGCAGGGCCGGATTAAGGTTGGTGGGGGCCCCTAGGCGCAAAACTGAATGTAGTCAAGACAGGGAAAAGCAATCACTATATACAGCTGCCAGTAATCACTATATACAGCTCCCCAGCAATAACTATATACAGCTCCCCCAAGCAACCACTGTATACAACTCCCCCAGCAACCACTATATACAGCCCCCCAGCAATCACAATATACATCTTCCCCATTAACCACTATATACATCCCCCCCAACAATCACTATATACAGCTCCCCAAGCAATCACTGTATACAGCTCCCCCAGCAACCACTATATACAGCTCCCCCAGCAATCACTGTATACATCTCCCCCAGCAATCACTGTATACAGTTCTCCCAGAAACCACTATATACAGCTCCCCGGCAACCACTATATACAGCTCCCCCAGCAATCACTGTATACAGTTCTCCCAGCAACCACTATATACAGCTCCCCCGGCAATCACTGTATACAGCTCCCCCAGCAATCACTATATACAGCTACCCAAGCAATCATTGTATACAGCACCCCCAGCAACCACTATATAACGCTCCCCCACCAACCACTATATACAGCCCCAGTAATCAATATATACAGCTCCCCCAGCAATCACTATATATAGCCCCGCAGCAATCACTATATACAGCCCCCAGTAATCACTATATACAGCTCTCCAGCAACCCCCTATAATAACTATATACAGTCCTAGGTAAAATAATAAAATTGTACTCACCTTCCATCGTTCCCCCGATGCGCGCCAACCTCCTTCCTTCCCTCAAGGTGTCAGGATAGTGGATTTCAGATGTAAACAAAGATGACCGTGCCCTGCTACAGGCGCCGCCGTGACATCGCAGCGCTTTGATGTCACACGATGCACCGCCATCTTTGTTTACATCCAATCGTCTGTGGCAGAGCAGGGAACTTATTGTATGCCTGTGTAGTGTGCAGAGGGCACCAGATTCATGAATTGTGGCACCCGTTCTTCATGAATCTGGTGCCCCGAAACTACTCCGACAGAGTGCACCACTATTTTTTGGTGCACCTTTAACATGGGCCGTGAAACACACTTCTGTCTGACTTTGCATGTTAAATGTGGCGCACGGTCCATTTCAGTGCAGAAATTTGTGTTCCATGAAAAGTAGTGCATTTTGGCATGGACACTTCTTAAATACATGTACAAGCAGTTTGCATTAGAAAGAGTGTGCAAAGTCCAATGTCAATCACAAAACTGAGCTTAAATAGTTTGCTTTTATGAGTTACAAAATTTTTTAAACTTTCTGAAGTAGGCAGAGTTATCTCCAAGATGGCCGCCATCTATAACTACAACTACCATGATCCCTTAGTTTTCAGTAACAGCTCCTCCCTCTTATGCCCTGCTACCAGTGACGATCTAACAGACTGTCCTGTAACATAGTAACATGGTTTTAAGCATGGCATACCAGCAGTGAAATAATCGCAAATTCTTCTGTCCTGTGTCTCATCCACAGGGACAAAATCACAGGACTGATTAAAGGGCCAGTGGCAATTCAATTCTTCATTATAGTGTATGACCACAACATTGTTTGCTCCCTAAGGGGAGCAAATTTTTAAATAACAAATAATTACATATAATATTATATTTTAATGATCCATTTGATTATGAATTATGCTTATTCCTGGAATATCCCTTTAAATATAATACTAAGGGCGGCACGGTGGCTGAGTGGGTAGCACTTAGGCCTTGCAGCGCTGGGGTCCTGGGTTCAAATACCACCCAGGTCAACATCTGCAAAGAATTTGTATGTTCTCTCCATGTTTGCGTGGGTTTCCTCCGGGTACTCCGGTTTCAACCAAAAATACTGTTAGGTTGTTTAAATTGTGAGCCCCTTGGGGACAGGGAGCAATTTGACATGCTTTGTGCAGGGCTGCGTAATCTGTGTGCGCTATATAAATAAAGAATTATTATTACCTTTTATCATTAAGAGACCATGTGGGGGCAGTCACACCATAAAACATTAGGCACCAGCAGAGTTTGTCCCATCCTTGGTCATCAACTCTTCTTTAAACATTTTCTAAAGTTTTTCAATACAAAACATATTCCATACTTTGTGTAGTAACTTACTCTATAGACAGACACCATCTTCTGGCTCCAGGATGTCACAACAGCAATTCTTTAGGTTTATTCATTTCTCTAGACATGGGTGTAAAATTCCAGAAACTAGACACAGTTCATCAGGCAGAGTGACGAAGCTGCTGCAAAAGTTTAGGTAATTTAATTACCATGTGTCCACAGCAAGGTTACAGAGTCAAGCACATGTATGTGTATCTATAAGAATTTATATAAGAAAGTTTAACCCTGTGAATTCTATGGTTTTACGTATTAGGACACATTGGGGCTTATTTACTTAAGGTCCCGCGGATCGCACTTTCGTCGGCTTTTAGAAATTTTCAGAATTTGCGCCGCTGTGACAGCTATTTGCGTCGACTTTCATGCGTCAGAAGTCGGTGGGCGGCCCGTCGGTCAATCCGATGGATTTGGACTGTGTGCGGGATTTAACTTTAAAATTGTATCGCAAGACATGCACCAGGTACAAGAAGGTGAACTCTGGCAGACTTGAGCCAGAAGCGACAGATGCAGGAAATCAGGCACATAATCTTTGTGAATCGCGGCAATGTTCATTCTCGTTGGACAGTGCACAGAGGGGATCACGCCGGATCGGGTAAGTAAATGTGCCCCATTATGTAGCTATTGATGAAGAATAGCTCCCAACAAATATGGAGAATCAAAGTATGAAAAAGTAAGGACCCCCGATGAATCAAGAACTATATTACTCAGCAATCACTTTTTTATACATGACTTTATTAGTTTTTCACTTTATCGTGGAGGAAATCTGCTCAATTCATCTTTTCAATGTTGCTTTAATTTTTGAGGTTTGTGAACATTTGTTTATACACTGCTTTCTTAAGATTTTGACTTCATTCTTTGATTTTCTGGTGTTTTAGACATAACTCCCAACCCCTGCAGCTCAGAAACAGGAAAAGATGTGGTGCGTACAAAAAAGAATTCTTTACCCTAAGTCCTTCCTTTTGCTCTGCACCTCTCTCCGCTCCACATAGTATAATTCCCCCCTTAATTCTCCCATTTCCCTCTCTTATTGTGCTCCCTCAGAAGTTCCCCTTATGTTATTCCTCAAAAGAAGTTCTCCCTCATTACCCCAAAGCAGCTCCCACTTATATTACCCCAAGCTCCCACTTATATTACCCCCAGCTCCCACTTATATTACCCCCAGCTCCCTCTTATATTACCCCCAGCTCCCACTTATATTACCCCCAGCTCCCACTTATATTACCCCCAGCTCCCTCTTGTTGCTGCTTGATAAAAAAAAAAAAAAAAACACCAGGTACTGGTTCAACTGCAGTAGCTCTTCTCTCCTCTCCTTTGCTAATGCGTGTAGTACATCGGCCAGCAGGCAGGATGACATCATCACACAGTAATCACAGTAATAACGCAGAGAGCTGACGACTCAGGACATGCCTCCTGCCACTTGGGACAGCAGGACAGAGTCTGAAATCCAGGACTGTCCCGCTAGATCCAGGATGGTTGGAAGGTATGTGATAGCGATCATTTTCCAGTTCCATGACCCAATTTTTACCAAACTGTAGCTATTGAATAGATTTCTTCACATCTGATTCTAGAGACTTTGTTATACAGGGGACTTGGTGGTCAATTTAATTGCAAGTTGCCCAGGTCCTATGGCTGCAAAACAAGCCCGAATATTTTTTTTTGCAATGTCACTGATGTAGTTTTTTTCTACTTTTGAATAATTATTTTCTGCAGAATAATGGAGCACAAATTGTTTGAAGGTGGGTCCTACAATATTTTTACACAATATTTTTGCACATTTGCTACACATGTTTTTAACTGAAAGACAACCCCGGAGCCATAAGACTTTGGCATGGGGGGAACTATAACTCTGGAATTTTTTATGTAGTACTATTCATTTAATATAGGTGGGTTCTGCTTTGAGAGGGCAGAGTGTAGGGTCTAGGGTGGTACTGTGAGAGGGGTGGAGCCCAGCAGTGGATATCACTTCCTGTCCTGTGTCTTTCTCTCCTTTCTCTCACCAGAAGACCATGGAGAAACATGTTCCTCCCACCCGCCCTGTACCATTACTACCCTGTTTACTTACCTTATTTATAATTAAGGAAACTTTATTGTACGTTATTTGTTGGATCCTGACATTGTGTATCTTGTACCATGTAATATTGCTATTTACTGCATCATGATGAGATAAAGTTGGTGTTATCCAGAGGAAGAACAATCCTTCAGCCATGGGTTCCCTAGAGGTCTCCTCCACAGAGGGTTTTTTCCTCTCCTGAGTGCTGTGGGTTGACTCTTTGTGAGTCGGAGGTTGGCCAGATTTTATGGTTGCCTGGACATTAATCCATAATGTATATGATCATGGCTTCAATTTAAAAAGAAATATATAAATAGAAACATATATTTCTAAAAAATAAATGGGAGTCAATTTTAAGAAATAAAGAATAGCAGGTTTTGCTATCTGTCACAGCTTTGGAGTTGGCGGTGGAGGAGTTGGGTGGAAGTTGCAGGTGGACTCTTTTTTAACTAATAGAGGATGTTAAACCTCATGGTGGTGAACAGGCTGAGCTTTGGAAGTGGCCAGCCTGAAGGATGTCTTAATGGTAATGGCATACAGGGGCGGGCACGGTGGTGAAGCACAGGAGTGAGGATCTTCACAAGGGTCATTGGTGCCCTTAAAGTGGCAAGCCAGAGCGTGCGGCCCCTTTATTGCTGTCTGGCTGGTGGGCTGTACGTCAGGCAGCTGTGGATCTCACAGTGTAGGTGAATCCCATTCCTTACCCAACTCCTCCTTTAAGTGTTTTAGTCTTGTGATTTAAATAAAGCTTTGGCCTATTTGACACCATAAAATAAAGTGTTTTGTGTTTTTGGGTACACAGACCATATATGTAGTGGTACACAGATCATTCATGTAGTGGTACACAGACCATGACATGTAGGAGACACAGACCATGTATGTAGTGGTACACTGACCATGTATGTAGTGGTACACAGACCATGTATGTAGTGGTACACAGACCATACATGTAGTGGTACACAGACCATGACATGTAGGAGACACAGACCATACATGTAGTGGTACCCAGACTATATATGTAGTGGTACACAGACCATACATGTAGTGATACACAGACCTTACATGTAGTGGTACCCAGACCATATATGTAGTGGTACCCAGACCATATACACTCACCGGTCACTTTATTAGGTACACCTGTCCAGCTGCTCATTAACACTTAATTTCTAATCAGCCAATCACATGGCGGCAACTCAGTGCATTTAGGCATGTAGACATGGTCAAGACAATCTCTTGCAGTTCAAACCGAGCATCAGTATGGGGAAGAAAGGTGATTTAAGTGCCTTTGAACGTGGCATGGTTGTTGGTGCCAGAAGGGCTGGTCTGAGTATTTCAGAAACTGCTGATCTACTGGGATTTTCACGAACAACCATCTCTAGGGTTTACAGAGAATGGTCCGAAAAAGAAAAAACATCCTGTGAGCGGCAGTTCTGTGGGCGGAAATGCCTTGTTGATGCCAGAGGTCAGAGGAAAATGGGCAGACTGGTTCGAGCTGATAGAAAGGCAACAGTGACTCAAATCGGCACCCGTTACAACCAAGGTAGGCAGAAGAGCATCTCTGAACGCACAGTACGTCGAGCTTTGAGGCAGATGGGCTACAGCAGCAGAAGACCACACCGGGTGCCACTCCTTTCAGCTAAGAACAGGAAACTGAGGCTACAATTTGCACAAGCTCATCGAAATTGGACAGTAGAAGATTGGAAAAACGTTGCCTGGTCTGATGAGTCTTGATTTCTGCTGCGACATTCGGATGGTAGGGTCAGAATTTGGCGTCAACAACATGAAAGCATGGATCCATCCTGCCTTGTATCAACGGTTCAGGCTGGTGGTGGTGGTGTCATGGTGTGGGGAATATTTTCTTGGCACTCTTTGGGCCCCTTGGTACCAATTGAGCATCGTTGCAATGCTACAGCCTACCTGAGTATTGTTGCTGACCATGTCCATCCCTTTATGACCACAATGTACCCAACATCTGATGGCTACTTTCAGCAGGATAATGCGCCATGTCATAAAGCTGGAATCATCTCAGAATGGTTTCTTGAACATGACAATGAGTTCACTGTACTCAAATGGCCTCCACAGTCACCAGATCTCAATCCAATAGAGCATCTTTGGGATGTGGTGGAACGGGAGATTCGCATCATGGATGTGCAGCCGACAAATCTGTGGCAACTGTGTGATGCCATCATGTCAATATGGACCAAAATCTCTGAGGAATGCTTCCAGCCCCTTGTTGAATCTATGCCATGAAGAACTGAGGCAGTTCTGAAGGCAAAAGGGGGTCCAACCCGTTACTAGCATGGTGTACCTAATAAAGTGGCCAGTGAGTGTATGTAGTGGTGCACAGATCATACATGTAGTGGTGCACAGACCATGTATGTAGTGGTACACAGACCATGTATGTAGTGGTATACAGACCATGACATGTAGGAGACACAGACCATACAGAGCACTGGGTGGAGCAGAATTAAATATACCGTAACGCATATTCATTTTTGTCAAATTCCTTACAATATTGGAATCATATGTCTGTACAACAAGCCCTCCCACACATCTATGGACCCCATGCACATCTACGGGTCCCCTATTACTGCTCTGTATGGAGCCATAATACAGCAATGTGCACAAGCATGTTTACACCTATATGCACATATGACAGACACTTTAATCTCTAGTCATCCATGTTTCGTGTCTTCACACGTCCCAGGGTGCAGTTTTTCTCCCTATAAGAGCTGACATGTACACACTTCAGCTATGTCACATCCTTCATTTATTCTCTATTTTGCTTCTCATCCTGGATCATCCAGCCTATGGTTCAGGTTGTCAGCAATAACTTTTAATAGCAATGAACAGCCGCCAAATGGTTGCTATGGCGCCTGGATCTAAGTAATCTGATGGACTGTGAAGTGTTAATTATTCCCCGGTGACCAAACCTGCTTAAAGCCATCATAAATTTTCCTGAATTATACCAAATGCAGGACATTCTTTATGGCTAGGTAGTGTGGGGGACATTTATATGGATCTACATGCTGTGCTAAGCAGATGTGTCTGGAGTAGCCCTACAACACCCACAATGTCTCATGTACCTAATATTAGATGGTTTGGTGACAAAATAACCTGTACAGAGAGATAATTGTGTTTACTGGGGCTGAAAATGCATTGGCTGTTCTGTAGGTTTTTGTAAGCATTACTCTGGATTTTATACACATAAAATGCAGATGTGTCTTTTGAAGAAGTCCTACAAATTTCAGAATTTCTATTTCACCATCGAAATTTTACCTAAACGTTGTGTATTTCGTAGTTTAGGTTCATTTTGAAGCTGATAAATAATAAATATACTAATAACACTAAAGGTTGGAAAGAAAGCTGAATTACAATTCCTATGTGCTCTGTAAGGGTATTTTAACAATTGATGGGGTCAGTCCATAAACTCCGGACCATACAGGGCCCTTTTTTAAAGGAAACCTACCATGAGGAATCTACTATCAGATGTAGATCTGATAGTACCGTATTTTTCGGACTATAAGGTGCACAAAAAAATCCTTTGATTTTCTCAGAAATCAAAGGTGCATCTTATAGCCCAGTGCGCTTTATATACTTACAGACAACACACCTTGAACCGTGCATTGATGGAGCGCCTTATAATGTGGTGCACCTTATAGTCTGAAAAATACGTACCGTATACAGTGTAAATGCACTGCAGATGCTACAGGGGCATGGAGTAGCCTTAGCTCCCAGGTTAGTACACGCCCCAGTAGCCTCTGCAGTTCATTTACATATTACTAAAATAAAGTTTAACAAGTTAGGTTTCAGGATTATTAAATTACAGATTAGGGTAGAGGCAGGCAGGAGGAATCTACCATCAGATCTACTGCTGTAGAATCCTCATGTTAGGTTTCCTAAGGACGAACCACACTGCTGTGGATGGGGTTCCTTACTTCATAGAGATATATGATGCAAGGAGTCCCTGCTTTCCCTCTAAACATTAGTGTTTAGTGGAAAACTTTACAGTGTCAATAATGCAGGGATGGTGGGAAAGCAGGGATGGTGGGAAAGCAGGGATGCCTTGCATCATATGGTATATCACTATGATGTAAGGAAACCCATTCTCTGAATTGTGGTTAGTCCGTGAAACAGGGTCCTACATGGTCGTTGCTTACAAGATAACCAAGTATAATGCTAATACTTTTTAAGTATACCCGCAAGTATGTCAGGCAATACAATGCGGTCCTTTGGTTTATGGCCCAACCCTAAGAGGTTTGAAATTGCCCTAAAGGCTGTAATTGAAGGGGATGAGTCCACCTGGAATGTATAAGCTTTCCTGGAAATCAACTGATCTCCGTTCATCTATTTTCTAACCAGTGGCAAACAGCTGTTATTGCCATGAAACCAACAATTTCCCCTTCACCTTTTCCTACTGGAGTAATGCAGCATTACTTGGCACCATGTAACATACAATATAGGCTACCTCTTATTGGCTTCCAGCAGTGAGAAGAACAGTGAGTCACAGCAGCTAGGTCTCTACCCATCTGTACAGAGAGAACTGCAAACTAGAGATACAGGCTGTCATTTATCTGTAATCAGGATATTTTTGTGTGTCTTTTTTTGCTTTATACAGGTTTTGGGCTTGTTTAATTTATCTTAGAGGGTGATGTATTAAGCAGCTAAGACTTCTTACACACAGTGGTAGGCCAGGTTGGCACACGGTGGTGCGCTGGAGAGAAGAAGGGGTGAACGCTGCTCACCCCGCCCCTCTCCATAGGAAAAAGCGCAGCACGCCTGTACTTACAATGGAGGATAGATTCTGCTCTAGCTATCCCCCGGGTATGGTACAGTATGGTGGGCAATACATCCATCAAAATGGTCAAAATCAAGTCCGTGCATCCTTTGCAAGTTTTAAATAGAAAAAAGGCACACAAAAGCTGCATACTCTTCTGCAACCCCAACTAAACTTTAGCCTACCCCTGCTCGGGACTGGAGTTTCCTCACGGCAAAGTTTCTTCTTTTTACCGCTAATTGAGCCAACGTTGCAACTTTGCATACTTCCATATCTGGATTTTAAAGCTATATCAGGCACGACACCTAAAAATTCTTTGCCAAGGGAGTGGAAAAGCAACATATGTTGGCACAAATATGCAAATTTGCCTATAAAAGTTGCAAATATAAGAGAAAAAACAGAAAAGACAAATATAAATGACCCTCACAGTCTGTAGCACTGCTAGGAATACAAGCCACATGATAACCATAAGTAGGGTTAGTGTACACACTAAACTAATAGGTTATTCAAAGTCATTGAAAGGTGAGAAACACTTTAAAGGGAACCTGTCAGCAGGAGACCCATTTTTAGCACTTCCCCAGTCCCCACAGAGCATAGAACATACACTGCCAAAGTGTTTTTGTATTAAACATTGGTTTTACAGAAAAAAAGATATGTTATATTGTACCTTTCATTAGCATCTGCTGTGTGACTAGGCAGTTGCCTTTTGGGAGGAGCTGGAAAGGAGCAGTTCCCCCTCACCCTTGGGAAACAGCTTCTCCATGTGACCTTTTTAAATATATGAAAACACCCATCACTGGGCTTAGCGACGCCCCCTGCTCCTCTACAGCCAATCCCGAGTGTGGGGAGTTATTCATTTATTTGAAAAGGTCACATGTTTCCCAAGGGTGGGGGGGGGGAACTGCTCCTTTCCAGCCCCTCCCAATTGGCAACTGCCTAGTCACACAGCAGATGCTAATGAAAGGTACAATATAACATATCTTTTTTTCTGTAATACCTATTTTTTATACAAAAACACTTTGGCAGTGTATGTACTATGCTCTGTGGGGACTGGGGGAGTGCTAAAAATGGGTCTCCTGGTGACAGGTTCCCTTTAAAGAGGATGGAAGGAAAGTTCTATTCTCCATCCTCCCCTGTGTGGATCATTTTTAAGGTCGGCACAACATCTGCCCATATTCTTTGGCCAAAAATACAAAAAATTCACAATTTTGTGAAATACATGGCTCTTTTCAGCAAAATGATGTGCATGAAAGCAGCCTAATGGTTGTCATCTGTTAGTCTCAGAAATGGCAGAACAGAATATTAAAACTTTTTGCAGGCGGAAAACTGACTTATGTTTCCAGTTATTTTCACTATTTCAGGACAAAATGTTCTTTAATCTAAAGTATTACTCCATGTATCCCGGCTGCTGAATATGTCAGTAACCGTGCATTTTACACCTCTCTTACATTATATATGAATAATGCAAGATGCCCTTGTAATACCGGATCACCCAATATTTCAGGGTTATTGGCCTTGTAAAAGAAACATAAGAGCAATCCAGCCGCTTGTACAATTGGCAGTACAAGACGATACATACAAATGCCAATTAATTCATTAATAACCGGGACGCACTTGCTTCCCTGACATCATAGACGTGTCTGTTATTTGCAGTTTGGCAGGGAATTACTAAATAAGTCGAGCTGCAAACCAAGTAAAATATGGAATCATACATAGACAGTGATTGATAACCATAATCACTTAATATAATTCAGCTCATAGGTCACATAGTGTATGCTAAGCAGATATAATGGTCAAGTGGATTATTTCGATGTCTTGATTGTGCGCCAGCACTTGCGATTTTTTTCCCCTTTAGGCAAGCTGTATGAGCCGACCCTCAAGTCGCAAAATTCGGAGCAGGTCGTATTCCTGTCCGTGTTTGTAGCTCATCAGTCTATTCTAAGGCAACCTCACACACCAATTAAACATACGCCACATACTACAAAGGACTTTGGATCTGTGTTTGTGGCCCAAGAAAGAAAACATTCTTGCACTAGGGCAAATCAAACCACATTTGGTTGGCAGTTTTTAGGAGTTTTATTTAGTAAAACGGTTTATATTTATGAAGTTAATGTGTGAAGGACACAGCCCCAAATGTTAACACCCAGTGATCAATATATCCATTAATGTCTAGGAGGAACAATGATGCTTCAGAAATACTACATTATGTATCACACAGATATTGACTTAAAGGGGTTGTCCACTTTCAGCAAACAATTGCTAGTGTTTGTGTACTGAAAAGTTACACAATTTTGCAATATACTTTCTGTATCAATGCCTCACATTTTTCTATTTCTCTGCTGGCTTTTGTTCTAGAAACATTGGGGCAGATTTACTTACCCGGCCCATTCGCGATCCAGCGGCGCGTTCTCTGCGCTGGATTCAGGTCCGGCGGGGATTTATGATGGTAGTTCCTCTGCCGTCCACCAGGTGGCGCTGCTGCGCTGAAGTCCGCTGGAATGCCTCGAAATACACCGGCCTATCCTGGATGAAGGTGAGTGAATTTTTTTTTTAAATGCTTCGGTTTTTCCGAATCCGTTGGGTTTTCGCTCGGCCACGCCCCAAACCCCCCCGCCCCGATTTCCGTGACTTGTTATATCCCTGGTCATATGATGTCCCACTGGTGCATGACTCGTTATATCCATGGTCATGTGTTGTCACACATGTGTACAGCTCGTTATAACACAGCTCTGAATACTCCCTGTGATATAATGGGTCGTGCACCTGTGTGACATCACATGACCACGGAAAGATTTCTATCCACAGGGAGTAAACATAAAAGCTTTCTGAATGACAGCAAGCAGAGATCTGTAAAACAATGAGGGGTTGGTACAGAAAGTTTATTGAGAAATTTATTATACAACCAATATCAATTTTTTGATGACAGTGGACAACACCTTTAAATAGAAATGTCAGCAGAACTGACAAATTCTCTTTAACAAAGTGCAAATGTTGTAAAAAAATAAATCTATTTTTGCTAGAACCTCACAAGAATAAGATTTTTATGGATAAATCATGTTTATAAAAACATAATAACCCAATATGTTTTGCTATATAATCACCTATATGGCTCTGAGATGCCCTCTGGCATACCCACATCCTTCTATAATAACATTACATCAAATAAAGCATCTCCTTATACCACCCTTCAGTGAATAAGTGACTCGTAATAATTGAAAGTGTTTATAGGAGGGGTAACAAAGCAGATCTCTTACAACATAATGATTTTTATTTCCAGGAATGAGATTGTGTGAACGTTATCAGAGAGGTTTGCAAATTGCAAATACCTTTGTTAATGCAGAACAAAGTCTAAGGATATTGTCGCTGATCTTTCATGCTCCTTTGCAATCAAAGCATCCGAGTGCTAGTACATTGAAGCCTATCTGTCCTATTAGTATCTGCTACCCCCTGTTGTTTTTTGGGGTACATTCCTGAGTCACACAGTAGGAAGCAGCAGCCAATAACATGCTGGCTTCCTCTGTCTTACAAAATATGGGGTAATTTTGATTTTTATAGAATAATTATCCCACTATATCTTAGAACGGAAGGGGCTTCTGGAAACAAATAATACATATTAGTACTGTATATTCCCTCAAATTCTTAGGGAAAAAAAGCCTAATGTTCATATTAAAAAACATTAAAAAAAATGTTTAATTTTGCATTAACTTTTTCAAAGAGTAATTTATGGACTTGTTTTGGCTATCGCCTAAGATTTGGAGATGGAAAAGATGATCCGGCTTCTTTAATAAAGCGTTTTTAGTGTCTAATTACATCGACTATATGAGTTTACATTTCAGTCGCTTATTTGTTTCATAAGTGTGCAATATGTTAAACCCATAGCTTATTATATTCCAGAATGACAGATTGATATTATTTTTATTACTAGTGTCTGGTGGAAATGGAAGAGTTAAATTATTCAGCATTCGGAAAAGTCTGTACATTGGCATCACGCTGAGGAGCCCTGGAGGTTACTGGCATCTGTCAAGGGCAGAAGGCACCAGTATTTGAGGACAGTAAGGGCGGGTGGGGAAGGCTATTTTTTAGCACTCTTCCAGTAGTGGCAGATGGACCTTTGCACTCAACTACAGCCTGGCGTTGCCCAAGAATGCTGAACTGGCAGAGCTGACCACGAGGCATGTGGCTAGAAACACAATGTTCTACTTGGCAAGGAAAGGGGTGTATGTGCTTAAGCCTATGAGTCCATCTGGCCCTAGTGTGAAGCGGCCATTTGCTTCAGGTTTTGTAAATGTGTTTGCAAAAAAACACCATAAAAGGTACGTAAGAGGCACATACGTGAAGAAGACTCAAATAGGATTGTATTGTACATCACCCATACTTAAAATGATGGAATTTCATCAATAACTTCAATTGGTACAAACAGATGCTCTTTACATACATATCCAAGTCACCAAATAACAAATACATTGATATATTGTATACAATATAATGTGTACAATTCATATCCTGCTGTGCAGAAAGAGGAGGCAGACACAGTCCGCAAGTGGGTGTCCCCTGTTGGGATCCAGTGGTCCTGGGGGTAGCAATTTTCTTCCATAATTTTTACGATTAGGAAGTTAGTAACTATGTAAATATTTTTCATTAACAATCATCCAACTAACAAATTATTGACTATAGAAAATTTGCATGTGCCACTGTCTTCCTAATATTAATAATTTAAAGGGGTATTCTCATTTCAGCAAATAAATGTTATTGTTTGTATAATGAAAAGTTATAAAGTTTTCAAATATACTTTCTGTATCAATTGCCCATGGTTTTCTAGATCTCTGCTTGCTGTCAATCGATAGAAAGCTTCACTGTTTATATCCAGTGGACAGAAATCTGACCATGGTCACACAGGTGCAGAGCTTATTATAACCCACAGTTCTGATTACTCTCTCATAGATGTGCACCTGTGTGACCATGGTCAGATTTCTGTCCACTGGAAATAAACAATGAAGCTTCCTATAGAATGACAGCAAGCAGAGATCTAGAAAGTTGCGAGGAATGGATACAGGAAGTATATTGAATTTTTTTATAATTTTTCATCATGCAAACAATAACATAAATTTGACAAAATGAGAATACCCCTTTAAGGGTGCAGTGCACTGCTATGTTACTATATTAGCTAAATATTCTTTGTTTTTCTATAATTTTTGTAAGAAGACATTGACCTGTCTCTCTTATACATCCAGTGACCAGAGGTTCAATCTGAAGTACCTTGGCGATCAGGCAAAATCTATAATTTATACAGGTTTATACTAACTCCTTTACCTGCAGGTTTACACGGCCTGTTTGCAACTGCTTTCCTAGATAATTCCCCCAAAACTTATTATGGAGGATTCAATTGCCAGTCTACATCTACTGTAATTTGGAAAGCCTCTTAATAATTTAGGCACATCTCTGGCTCTTTGTGTTTTAAATGGCAAATATTAGTTATAGTTATAGTATATTAGATTAATATTACCAGACAGTAGGAGGTCACACACCCACCTGCTAAGCCCCACCCACCATGGCTAGTAAAGCGGTAAGTGCAGTTCAATGTTTGGTGAAAAAAACTTTCTGGAAATTGATTTTTTTATTTACCACAAAAAAACTTGTGTAGGGGCTTTACCCTTTAACCCTCTCCATCAATTCCAATAGTTTTCTCCCTATAGATTTAGAGTCAGTAGGAACAGTTTCTACTCTAACAGTTCCTGAGCATTTAGTGCCATTAGTTTTATCTCTCTTCTGTAAGATGGGTCACCACCCAGCCCTGGACCACCTACTAATAAATGATTTTCTTAACAATCATAGTACAAATATTGGTGTTTTCATAACAGGTTTATAAAATTAGCATTTATAATTTACATAGACAAGAGTGTCGCCTAACCCGTTTACAGAGTTAGCTGGACCTTGAAATATTCCGAACTTACCACACTTATGTTTCCCAAGGCCTATCTAACCTGGTTTCCTGTATACTGTGGTGTGAGCCCATTTTTGGGTCAAGTCAATGTGGTAAAACCTGTACTTAATTTTTGTGAAGGGGCGATAGGGGTAATAATGTCCGACGTGTAATGTGTTTAGTGTTACATTTCACACCCAGACATTTGTTGTCATCTACAAGCATTTACAATTTAACTTTTTTGTTGTTGTTATGTTTCCTCTTGTGTTTAGAGTGGAATGTGGATCTTTCAGAGTTAACCAGTGCTTATTAGATAAAATGGCTGAGGGTCTCTATTCTGTACAGTAAAATAAAGTGCAGTTTCAGAAAATATTGGAAAAGCATTTCCTTACTGTCCAAAATGTGAAGTTCTAACATTTATAAGCCTTCAGCAGAATTTGTTGATGTGATTTTTGGAAACCGCAGTATACTGAATGTAGAATGCTAGTCATGGGAAACTTATGTTGAGTAGGGTCTACAGCATTTTTTTGCCTTCAACTTTTTCAACTTTGGATTATCTAGGATTTAAAAGTATAAAGCAGATGAAGTAGAAGAACGTCTATGTTTGCAGTTATACGTGACACAAACAATGGTTCTATGGTCCTTTGTTACATCCCGAGTGTCAACCATGTGTGAACTCATGGCACATGACAATTGAAAATGACTCCCTGGGACGCAAAAACAGGCAGGAATAGGACCTGCTCTATCTTTTGCGTCTTGGGCAGTCGGCTCATGTACATGGTGATGGAATCCACAGCCTTGTGCATATGAGCCCATAGAAGTGACTGAGGGCGTGTGCTAGCTGTACAAAATACGCACCCTAATTTTCTTGCCATGTACAGGAGGCCTATCTTTGTACTTCCTTGTAGAGAACATCTACTGAATTATAAATTGGAATCTTTTGATATTCAGGACAAATATGAAACACAATAATAATACAATCCAAATGACTTCTTTGTTAGATTCATTAAAATAATATAACTCTTCCCAACACGTGAGTATCCTATCAAGTCATGGTTTGGGATATTTTGTATGGAGAGGGCTCCTATTTATAAATATTCGGAACTAAGATTTCATTTTTGCTGACTGAGCAGCTAATGTTAATTAAAAGTCTGTTCTACGAATCTGCTGAATCCTTATCCGCTGGTATCGATTACATATACTGTGTGTGCCAGAAGACAGCAAGTAATACATTAAAAATTTCTGGTTACAATTATTTTTAACTATTTCAATTAACTTATCATTTACTATATGTTTATTATTTTATTTGATGTCTAAATGGCTGTTTTTGTTTTCTGTTAGAATTGCCCTTCATGCTGACGGACACCTTTGATCCCTGATCACAGACCAAAACATTTGTGTTTAAAAGCTGGACAAATAGTGGCACTTGAGCGCAGAAGGCATACGACCTTAGAAGTGAGAATTTCATAAGTGAATTTTCCCATGTGTGTAATGTCTTCTCCACATGGGGTCTCTTATTTCACAAGTGACAGCTGTCACTAACATATATCTTAGACAGACAGCTTCAACGTTTGTCCATATGTAGACAAATTCTCAAAAAAGTCTACGCTACATGTATTTAAGGAGCTTACAAAAACACAGCTAACGTGTTGATATATGATGGCGTAATTGCATTTCCCCTATTGTGGCTTTATGTTGGAAAAAGAAGCAAAGAGCTGAGTTGTATTTTTTTGGTACTCTCCTGGGAGACTGAAAAAACTATGCTCACTCCATGCAAGGAGGGCCATAAACATGTCCGTTTTCCTTTCTCTTTCTTTCTATTAAAGCTTGTTATACATTTTTTAATTCATATCAGACTTGGCATAATTGTAGAATATTTTTGACTTGCATATAACATTTGTCACTGCAGAAGATGTGAGGGATAGGGCTACAGATGCATGTACTGCATGTTGCAAAACAATAGTGCTAAAAAAAGAATAGATTGGAATAATTAGATGCATAAATTAAAACAAATATAATACAAATGGTGGCTTAATTTTTGTTGCAACTTTTCCACATTTGCACCACAACTCGTGGTGCACAGTTTTTTTTAATCGGCTTTATTAATCTAACAAATCGAACTGTTTAGACTAAAGTTAGTTGTATTGGCTATATGCAACTTTTTAAAAGTCACAGAAAATTGTACAAGAGCTTGTCTGCTCTCAGGCGGCGAACTTGGCAGGAAGAAGCAGGACAACCAACTTTGCAACTTGGTTTTTAAAAAGTTGCATCCTCCACACCAGGCAACAATGTTAGAAATTAGCATGTTTGTGTTTATTTTTAACAGATTGAAAACGCAGGAAAATGCAAAAGTTTGCACATGCATTTTAGAATCCTAATCAGTTGAATTCAATTGTATTTTCTACCCTTGAAAAAAGCATTTAAAGTTGGGACTTTGATGAAAACTTTAATGGGGCATTAAAAGTTGGGACTTTGATGGGACTCTCAGCAAAATGCAATGGCCTAACAGGCACAAGTGCAGTCTAACACAAGGAAAATCCACCTAAGACAAATTAGTCTAAGAAACAAAACAAAAAAGGAACTGACAGGAAAACTAGAAAGAAAAAAGATAAATCTCCCACCATGTCTTTCTAACGCCGGAATCCTTTCTTGTTCTTTCTAATTGTGTGCACGAGATTATGTATAGGTGCCATATTTGCTTCACAATCATGCCGTTTTTTTGGGGGGTGGAGCTTTTAAATCCCAACATTTGTCCTGCAATTCTAGTTTAGGCCGTGGTCACGTTCATAACGTGATGCTAGTGCACAGGGGGCGGGCCTCGGCCTGATAGCATATGCCTTTCCAAGAAAACGGGGGGCCTGGTTTTCCTCTAAACGCATATGTGATCGGGCCGAGGCCCGCCCCCTGTGCACTAGCGTCACGTGCATAATGCGTGACCGTGGCCTAACACTCCTAACATGTTTTTTTGCCACTATATTTGGTGCATTATAGGATCAACAAAAACAATACCTACCACCAAAAGTAATAAATGCTCCCCATAGTTTTTATTGACATAAATATGGGGAATAAATAGTTTATTTTTGACTTTTATACTTTTTTATGGGAACATTAGGGAAAAACAACCATTTAAAGATTGCAAATAGCAGTAGACATTACTAAGCAAAATGTGCCAGAATTCCAACATCATTTTTGGCAAAAAGTTTTGCACCCTTTATATTTTATTCAACTGTATTGAACTTGTTTCAATGTATATCCAAATGGAAAGTTAAAAGCAGTGATTATTTGTCGCCTGCCTTGATGTGACCTTATATGATCTAACTGTACTGCACAGCAAAATGGTTTTTCCTTGATGTCATGCCATAATTATTCAGTGTGTTTCATGGTTTTGAAAGGTCTATTACCTCAGTTTTCAGGCCCCTCCAGCTCATGCCACCTTCAGGCCTTCTCTTCTTTTTTTGTTTTTCTCTATTTTGTTTAAAATATCCAAAATGTATTAAAGTTTGATCATAAAATCTGTGAGTATTTGATCACTTTAGCAATGATTTTAATACCTCTGTTCCATAGCGTTTTCAATTGTCCATACATTTTAAGACTTTTGGGGGGGATATATCTGAATGCATGTTATGTAAGTTTTGTGTCTCACAATTGTTGCATTTGCCTATTTCCACCAAATTTGTGACTTTTTGCCAAACCATTCCTTTTTACACTTCAAGTTTTCTCCAGATGTATCAATTGAACCAAAACCAGTTAGACAGAGTTATGAAGTGCGACTTTTCAAACACTTACAAATTTTCAAAAAACTCACTGCATGCATAAACTCTTATGTGCCACATTAATCCGGCTGTCTAAAGAGGACCTGTCACCCATAAAAATGGCACCAGAAGCTGCTTTCTAAGGTAAGCAGCTCCTAGCACTACCTCAGATGCAGCAGTGTTACACTGCCAGCTTTATTGGAAACCTCCGATAACGCTAAAAGACACTGCTGCGCTGTACAATAGAAACGCTGGACCGCGCTGTAAGCAGTGCGGCGTATTCATGAGGGGGCGACCCGAGGCGCGGCTTCTCCCTCGGCCCGGGGGCGGGGGCTGGTGAGCTTCATGCGGCAGTTACCGCCTCCCAGTCCCGCCCCCTCGTGAATACGCCCGACCGCTTACAGCACGGTTCATCGTTTCTATCGTACAGCGCCGCAGTGAGGACAGATTATGCTTAGAAGAATACAATTATTATGTAATAGTACATCCATATGTGAAAGTAGATTTTATGAGATTGTTACTATAAATTATGTATGATGGTCAAAGGTCTGTAAACAGATCTGAGATGCAGCCTGTAGACTTAAAGGAAATCTTCCACTATGTGGTAGTAAAAATTTAACTAAACATCCTTACCTATCACCGTCTTCTCCAGAATGGTCTTCAGTAGCTTAATGAAGACCGGTGCCGGGATCCTGGAGAAAACGGCAATAGGTAAGCATGTTTAGTTAAATTTTACTACCACATAGTGGTAGATTTCCTTTAAGTTTCATCTATAACATGCTAAATAATAACAGGAACATTCTCCACACACAAGATGAGCTGTATTTGAGATACGTGGTCTATTATTGTCTATTATGTATAAAATAGATTCCCTTACAAATTAGCCAATTTTAATTTGTGAAGATTCTTATTTCCTTCTCGCCACAAATGAGACAAATATCATCAACAGATATATATTGCAGCAATTTGCCTTAAGCAAAGTCCCTTTTATTTAAGCATGGAAAACGATTGATACGTATCATGTAAGAAGAAAACAAACACATCTGATGACAATATGAAGCCTGTAATATTTATTTTTAATGAGCGCCGGCACTAAAACCTCCATCTGCGTATATCATTACATTAGCAGAATGTTAGAAAGATGTAATCATCCTGCGTATATCCCAGAATGAAATGTTCCGTCTTCAGACACGTCCCAAGTTATTACGTTCTGAACATGGTTGTTCATCTGCCTCCTGTGATGGGAGACACGGAAGTGCTAATGGTTAATGTTGTTCATGAAAGGACCCTCAGGTCTGAAAATCGCTGCTTTAATTAGTTACTTACACCAAACAAGCTGTGGATTTTAGCACTCCGGAGCGCCTTGCAGCCTTACTGCCAGATCCTGCCCGCTCAGCATTTTACCTTTCCTTGTTCCCCAGAAAGATATTACCGCACGTTAATGAGACCTCCTCTTACCTGATAGCACTGACAAGGCAGAAATACAATATGTTCAAGTTCACGGCGTGACAGACGTACTGTAGATGAAGGTTTACTTACACTATAATTATATTACTTATACATACCTCTTGTTTACGTGTGGGGTATTTTAGGGGGGACGTCTAACTTTTAAAAAAACTGGTTAAAAAAGACAAATTTGCTCAATAAATACTGAAAAAAAATGAAACCCAAATTGTCCAATAAAAAGTGCCAACACCAATCGCAGGTGCCAGTGGTTGGGAGTTGAGCCCTAATGCCAGACCCAAACCCGCAATGTTTGGCATGGACCCAAACATTACAGGTAACGGTCCACTCATCGCTAATTATGAACACATTTTATCTTCTCTGTATGTCACTCACCAACCACGCTAAAAAATTTCTTGAGAGGGGGGTCTCTGAGCCTGTACTCATGATTGTCTGCAGACAGTACTGTAGTGGATTATAATATAGGCGGTTTGGGTGGTAGCCTGGGGCCTGAGACTATAATATTCTTACAGCCCAGAGAACATGGCTCATTTGCACTCATTAGGACTGTGGGCCACATTTATCTTCCAAAGTCGGACAAAAATGTGTCCCACTTCTCATGTTAAAGGTGCACCAAAAAAAGTGGTGCACTTTGTTGGAGCAGTGCAGGGGGCGCCATATTCATGAAGAACGTGCGCCACAATTCCTGAATCTGGTGCCCTCTGCACTATATACAGGCAAACTGCACATAGTTTACAATGTTTTTAGTAAGTGTGGGCCTATGTATCCATTTTCTCTGTATATCCATTAGCTTGCTCCTGTACCGTGTCTATGTAATATTACAGTTTTCCTTTACTATAGTTATGTACTAAGCTTAGTTCTTTAATCTTGGTTTCATTACTGTATCCATGTAATAGAGTTGTTTCTGTTATCCTATCTATTTAGTATTTTTGGTTTAGTATAGTATGGTTGTTTCAAAAGCTTGTATAATGGTTGAGCAAGGCATTTTATGTATGTATTAAGATTTGTTTCAACAATGTATCTATTAAGTAAGTTTGGTATCTATATAGAAAGTTCTGGTACTGTATTTATGAAGTTATTTGATTCTGTTACTATAATTATGTAGTAAGTTTGGTTCCTTTACTGTATCTATGTAGTAAACTTTGTTCTGGTTTAGTATCTATGTATTAAGCTTTGAACCATATCTAAGTACTGTTTGGTTCTGATACTTTATATATGTAATGAGCTTGGTTCTGATACTGTACCTATGTAGTAATATACGGCATATACAGTTATAATAAAAGATCCTCAGGAATGTCTTATTAGGACACATCTACCATCAGTAAACTGATGGTAGATATCCTTTAAGCTTGCATCTAACACTGTATCTCAAATTTAGTTCTGGCTGACAATACTGAAGGTAAGTTTTATACAGTGTTTGGGGAATACAAAAAAAGACCTACTGCTCATGCTGACAAAATGGTCCAATTTAATGGGGGTCATTTACTAAGGGCCCGATTCGCGTTTTCCCGACGTGTTACCCGAATATTTCCAATTTGCGCCGATTGTACCTGAATTGCCCCGGGATTTTTGCGCACGCGATCGGATTGTGGCGCATCGGCACCGGCATGCACGCGACGGAAATCGGGGGCCGTGGCCGAACGAAAACCCGACGGATTCGGAAAAACCGGCGCATTTAAAGAAGGAAATTGTGTCGCGGAGCTTGCACTCACCTTCATCCAGGATAGGATCATGAACTTCAGTGCATTTCAGGGAACTTCAGCGCAGCAGCGCCACCTGGTGGACGTCGGAGGAACTGCCTTGATGAATCCCGGCCGCACCCGAATCCAGCGCAGAGAACGCGCCGCTGGATCGCGAACGGACCGGGTAAGTAAATCTGCCCCAATATGTTTCAACATGAATTAAGATATATAATTGTAATGTAATTTGTGAGAAGAACCTGAACATATAAATAACGCTATTGACAAATGAAAACTTGCCTCCTCCATTGTGTAACTCACCCTCACTATAAGGAATTGTCATTACAGTAATGGGCAACGTGTATAAAGAAAGACACACAAGAGTAACAAAGGGGCCATAGAAAGGAGCAAGCGGCAGGAGGGAATGCTAAAAATATCTACAATTTAATAGCCTGAAAATAAATGCTGGCCAACATTTACTTTCTATTGATTCCTCGGTGGAGTCCAGAGCTAGTACAAACCCTTTACATCACTCTTATTTTTATTCTAGGGATCCGTCTTCTGTTATTGGTTGTAACCTGTCTACTTTTAACTTTCTAAAATGAATTTAAGGTGAATTTGTGAAATGTGCCCTTTACATAAAGTGTTGCATCTCCCGCCTTAGGATGGTAACTGAAAAGGCAATGAAATTAAAGCAATGTAAACCTTTCATTCTATAGAATGGAGAAGTCCTGGGGACCATACACTTACACAAAGGTTTGTTCTATCAATGCCTACTAGAGGCCCAGCCCTGAATATTAGGGCACCCACAGAAGCAAGTGAGCAGTATACATATTAGGAGCACCTAGATGAGGCATTATCATCTACCACCAGGATAAAGGACTGTATGCAAATGAGAATCTGAATCCTGGTGCCTCTCAGGCTCATTTGCATACAGTCCTTTCTCCTGGTGGTAGATGTTAAACAATATTGTCAAATAATTGTTACCACGGTTTTTCTCTATATGAGAAAAAAATGCAGGTACAAACAATTAACAATTGGACAAAAAAAGGACACACACTGAGAGGGGAAGAGAAGGGAAAGGAATGGGTCATGTGGTTAAAGGAAATCTACCATCCAAATCATGATGAACTTACTCATAGATCCAGGGACTGTGGCTATGGAAATTCCGTTATACTTGTTATGCATGGTTTTGCATTTTTAAAATTATGCTAATCAGCCTGAAGGGCTTTGGGGACGTTACCAGAGCCCATCCATGCTGTAACTACACAGGTCCTTTCATTGTGAAGCAACAATTCCCCCATCCCACTGTGTGCTAAAATGCTACATTCTTCTGTGAGATTAGAGCAGGAAAAGGGAAGGGGAAGTGCTGAGGGAGCAGAGTAGAGGGTGGGACCTGCATCTGCACAGTGTAACAGCCTGTGAAGCTACTTAGCAGAGGGGCTCTGGTTGAGTCCTTCTTTCTCATTACAGGGAAGGAGGCTAAACAAATATTAGAAGATTATCACAGACATGATGCCTGGATCTATGATCCCATCCTGGATCCTATCATGTTTGATTTAGGCTGCATGCAGGTGGGCCTCGTGGGGACGAATATCCAGCCAGATTAACATCATCTTAGACAGCTATGGTGACCCGTGTGGCACCATGCTCTACACGGGGAAAAGATGCTCTATCTTCCCCCGTGTTTATTGTCATGTGGCGCTGTTTCCTATATGCCCCCCCGGCTTCGACCATACAAGCATATATGTATGTGAATGTAGCCTTAGATGGCAAATGTCCTTAATAAATTCAGTGAATACAAATGTGCCATGTGTCTGAGCCTCTTTATAGACCTTTACAGTACTGAATAGAGAAAAGCTCTATTCAATCCAACCAATAACAATTATAATCTTTATTTATATAGCACCATTATATTCTGTGGTGCTTTACAACTAATATGGGACATTTACAAATAATACCATATTATTGACAACAGTCGTATGGGACAATAGGACCTAGGGCTGCAGAATAACCTAGAGCTTGGTTTGGTGGATAACAGATGGGAGGAGGACACAGGATTCGTTAGCAAAAAGAGAGTTGAGGTTTCAAGGCCTAACTCTTGACACCATATCAAGTCCACATATTCCACCCTATATCTGGAGCCCACATTCAGTTTTGAATATAAGGTGGGGGTATAGATAGCGGCGTAACTTGAAGCTGATGGGCCCCATTGCAAAGTCTGTGCCAGGCCCCCGACTATAATGTATTGTTTTTTAGTACTAGTCTTCTCATATGGGAAAGTGACACCATAAGGGCCCCCCAAACCTCTGTACCCCTAAAGTTACACCCCTGGGTATAGAGAAACCAATGCAGAAAGGTGGGTGGAGATTCCAAAGGTTGTACCTAATATACATTTATAGTAATTTACAAACTTCGCTAAATGAATTGAAACGTATGCTGTGGCTCTAACAAAAATAATAAAATAAATCATCAACCAGTGATCTAGTCTCATAGCCTCCTTCTACATGCTCTCAGCAACGCAGAATCGTTGTCTTGTCACATGCCTGTGCTACTCACTGACGCAGGCAGAGAATCGATGTCACAGATCGGTGAAGTCGTACACTGAAGAAACCACACTATCATGCTCTATCATAATCAATGCTCTGTATCATAAAGATGCAAAGACCGCTGATTGGTACTACACAAACATTATTAATATCTATTATTATAGATACTATAATCTATGACTGGATAAGTGAAAAATAGATTAGAATAAGAAATGTAATATTTTTTAAAGAGACATGAGTGATGAAGCACATATTTTCTTTTTATTCTTTTTATTGAGATTTTAACATTTCAATTATACATATAACAGTATATCATAGCATATAGAAAGTTACATCAAAACGTGTTTCTATATCATAAATCTATTTAGGTACTATTTTACATGACACAACTACTTTACAGACATAAACATGTCTATTCCCTTTTAAGGCATGAGATTTTAATATCCCGTAGGCACTTGAGAGACAACAAAAAAGAAGAAAAGGAGAAGAACAGAAAAAAAAGGGGGAAAAAAAAGAAACAGAAAAAAAGGGAAAAAAAAGAAGAGTGATGTACCGTATTTTCCGGACTATAAGGCGCACTTAAAAGCCTTGGATTTCCGTGGAAATCCAAAGTGCGCCTTATAGTCCGGTGCGCCCTATGTATGGCGCTGGGCAGCGGACCATACTTACATAGGTCCCCGCTACCGGAGACCGGAGACAGCAGATCTCCAGCGGGAACTGCAGACCACGCGGCACGAACAACTTCTGCCGCGTGGTCTGCAGTTCCCGCTGGAGCTCTGCTGTCTCCGGTAGCGGGGACCTATGTAAGTATGGTCTGCTGCCCTCCTCCACCTCCCCCTCACCTTCCCCGCGTTCCCCGTCGCGTCTCGGCGTCGCGTCCCGTCGCCGCGTCCCGTCGGGTCTCCGCTCCGCCCCCGGACCTCCGCCACGCCCCCGGACCCCGCGCCTTATAGTCCGATGCGCCTTATATATGGAATTATTACATATATAAGGCGCATCGGACTAATGCGCCTTATAGTCCGGTGCGCCCTATAGGGCAAAAAATACGGTAACACATATTAAAGTGCTCTTTAATCAAGTAAGCTAACTGATGTTTTAAAAAACAAATTGCCTTAAAAAAAAATTGCCCTAAAAAATGGTTGGTAAAAATCAGTTAAAGACACATATTGGCTGTAATGAACCAAGTTATACAACTGTCATGTTATTTATCTGTCATGGTAAAGTAATAAAAAAAATTTCAGGGCGTTATTGTAAACGAAAGTTATATAATCTAAAAATTTCTTAAATGCCCCCAAATTAAACTAATAAAAATGTGAGTTAAAACCTAAAAAGGCCCTTAGAATATGGTTAGGAGAAATGTAAAAAATTAATAAAAATTTAGAAAAATTGGGCATTGATTTACCCCTCTGTTTTTATCACACCGCACTTCTCAAAATCCAAAACATTTTTATTTATCCATGTACAGAGCTGAATGAGGGATTGTTATCAGTGCAAAAAGAATACTTCCTTTAATATTGGATATTCCATGTAATGTAATGGGAAACCGGAAAAAAATTCAAATGCAGTACAACTGACAAAAACACTTTCTTTCAGAATTTGTATTTACACATCTTCTTTTATTCTTTGAGTCAGATGGATCACATAACCCATACCAAATTTATAGAGTTTTTTTTGATGATCTTTAAAAAAATGAATCTTGCAAAAAAAGAATTGTCTCATGGAATGGCTCACACCCACTATCGGTGCTGGGTGTTAGCGGTGGGTGTCTGCTGTATTGCGGTCATGGGAATAAATACTTCAAGGGGATAGGGCTGATCGACAAAATTGTGGCGTAAACACCGACAATTCACATATTATTATCATCTATATATCAAAATAATAATGACATGTTTTTGGGGGCACGTACAGTACTGCTGTGCACCAGATATATATCTTATTTGCACCAAATTAATTTATTGCAGCATAAAAGCCGCCGCTAGTCGACATTCGTATCCTACAGCGACGCATCTCCCTCATCATGTTGTTGATGTTGTGGAAAGATTGTTTTTTTCTATTCTCACCCAAAAGTAAGATGTCATAAAATTAGATTATAATGCATTAAAATAAAAAAAGTCCTCTTTCTATGTCCATCAAACATATTTTGGCCATAAAGGGGTTACAGCTGTGTGCACTGCTCTCCCCAGGCAGCGCGGGATGGAAACTTTCTATTGTATAAAACAACAACAAAAAACTCCCAAACTGCCCCTGTTTCCCATAGCAACACGAATCCAGCCGTGACCTGTGACCTGGTGCGAGCGCAAGTCTCTCTGGGTAATGTAGTACGAGCCAGTGGAATGCACAGCGCGCGGATCCCGCACTGAGACTACAGCTCCCAGGTTGCATTGCGCTAAGCTTTTGTTGTTGTGGGACAGCTGATTTCTGAGTGCGGGGGTAAGAGGTTTTGTCTCTTTTCTTTGAGGGGGGATGTGATGTGCGGTATCGCCGGGTGTGTACAGTGCCCTGTGTGAGGGCGGCCTGGCTGTGCAGCCTGGAGCAGGGGCACTGGGATTTGTTATGCTCCAGTGATCCGTGCTGCGCAGCCAGTCTCCAGCTGCTGGATAGGCCTCGTGTTGGCAGCTGCACGGGAGGAGGGAGAGGTCTCTCCCCAGCATAAATTTAGGTAATTGACTCCTGGGGTATTGGAGGAAGATACCAATGACTAGAAGAGCCCCCCTCCCGGGTGTGTAATGGTGTAGACCACTACTTCTCCTATACTGTTAGTCACCCAGCTTTCCTGGAACCCAATGAAAGAAAGTTAAATGGACCAGACAAACTGCAGACACTGTAGATTTAGTGAAGATATGTTAAAATGAATGTATAACACAATATAAGGAGTTTCAAATAGATGTATCATCCTTAATCATGGCTGACACATAACAAACACAAAACATCTATACAAGGATGTGTAGTAACCCTCCAGCTCAGATAAACAGCATAATACATGGAGAAAGGCAGATAACAATCTAGTTATATATAACTCTGTAATGGAAATGGATTAGCCCAATCCAGCAATATATATATATATATATATATATATATATATATATATATATATATATATATATATATATATAGGGGGATGTATATCACATGTGATACAACCCATCAGGAGGGGCGTGTGTTGTGGTGTCCATGAAGAGCCATTTGTTTGAATGGGTTTAGATAAAGGAGCTCCATGTGGAGGCCGAATCACCGGTCACCATAAAAACAACACTTCTGTATTTCGGATAGTGTAATGTACATGGCCTGGCGGTACACCAACCTATTTTCAAGTTAAAAATAAAATCATTAGATAAAAGAAAACTTATGTAATTAGTATAGTGGAATGCACATGTAACAATGATCACAGGCAGTCCCCGATTTACACACGACCCCTAGTTACAGATCCACCCCTCTGCCCATCGTGACCTCTGGTGAAGCTCTCTGGATACATTACTTTACTCCCAGACTGCAATGATCAGCTGTAAGGTGTCTGTAATGAAGTTTTATTTATAATCCTTGGTTCCATGACAGAACAAAATTTTGAAAATCCATTTGTCACTGGGACAAAAAAATTTGTCTGATGCTATAATTATACAATATACAGTTCTGACTTACATACAAATTCAACTTAAGTAGAAACCTAAATAACCTATCTTGTAAGTATCTCCGGGTTACATACTGCCTGTACATACGGTAGATTACAATGGTTACAGACAATGATGGAGAGCGATGTATCTCAAAAAACATTGAATGCATTGTTTTATATTAGAGGCTAAGTACCCACTACTCTCAGCATTTCCATTTATTTTTCTCCGTTAAAGGACATCTACCACCGGGATGAAAGACTGTATGCAAATGAGCCTGAAGGGCTCCAGGCTCCATAGGTGTTATTGGAACCTGGAGCCTCTCGGGCTCATTTGCATACAAATGACCTTCATCCTGGTGGTAGATGTCCCTTAAGGGCTTATTCACACTGCCGTCTGCGGGGCCGTACATGCGGCCGCAAATTTATGGCCGCATGTACGTCGCCATAGACGGCAATAGCGGCACAGCGGGGATCCGCTGCTCTATCTTTCTGCGAGTGTGCGGCCTTGAGCCGCTATTCTCTATGAAGGGAGGAGGGGCCGCCTCCTCTCCAGCACACGCCGTGCGGGCATACCGCGTGTGAATGTACCCTAAGAAAGAAAAAATGGATGATGAAAAAAAATTTACTTAAAACACATCAGATACTGTCCATTTTTAACATTTATTATATCTCTTGTCTATCTATTCTTCTATCTATCTATCTATCTAAAAATCTGAAAAACAAGCAGCACTCCAAAAGTCAGGTGTGAACAAGGTTGTGGTCTCCTTTATTTCATGTGAAGAGGTAGTGACTATCTATGTATATGATTAACACATAAAATCGAGATATATATCTAAAAAAATGATATAAATACTGATAGAACTCTTGTCTGTCTCTTATTGATTTTAATGTAACCATAAACTTGCTTCCTGTTCTATTCATTTCTCAAGTTCCTTTTTATTCCCAGTGGTAATAACTGAGGAACCTGTAATTGATGTGTCACTATTTAACTATTTCGGGGTCCTGTCCCAGTAGTCCCCTCTTTCTCTCGCATGTATACATCATGGCAATGATCATCCCAGCTATGGTTCCCTTTGCTTTTTCAGATACCGGTACATCCCTCTCCATCATTGTCTGCGATCATTTGATCCTTAATGCATTTAAAATGCAGCAAAAACAGCATGGGGCAGATTTATCAAGCAGTCTGAAAGTCAGAATATTTCCAGTTGCCCATGGCAACCAATCACAGCTCAGCTTTCATTTCACCAATGCTCATGAATAGTTTAAAGGGGAGCTGTGATTGGTTGCCATGGGCAATTGGAAATATTCTGACTTTCAGACTGCTTGATAAATCTGCCCCCATATGTAAATGCGGCCTCACACAAATGTGGTGAAACCAGAAAGCACCTATAAAACCTTCATAGGTTTCCCTGCGGATATTTCGTTATAATTTAATCAATCTATATCCGGATTGTTTCCGTTGCAGTACAAGTCGGTTCTGTGTTGTGTATGTGACTTGTAGAAAAGCGTAGGCAAGTGCCGGGGCCCAGAGGTGCTGGGGGGGCCCACATAAGGCTGTACATAAGGAATCTTTAGGGAATGAGGGGGCTTTATATAAAATAACCTTGAGGGGGTTGTTAGGTATAATAAACTAGGGAATATTTTAGGGAACAGGGGACTGTTTTAGTTTCTGAATTTTTAATGCCACCATGTGAGTTCATTGCGAAGCGGCTCACTGGGGCTCTGTCACCCAGGGGCCTACTGAAACCTGGAGCCAGCACTGAGCAGCAGGACACAGCACAGGATTTCTTAAGAGATTCTTGAACTTTTCCATTTCTGCAACATTGAAAATTCATTGTCAGACTTAGGACTATTCTTAAACTTCCAAACTGCAACATTGTAATATGCCAAAAATTACTGTGTAAACTTGGCCTTAATTCCACTTATAGTGCATGTCATAGCGTACGTCATTGTGGGACTCCTGGGGCATCTGGACTGAAACCAGTGTTCTCCGGATCAACATCATAAAACTCTGTTGTGGAAAAACCTGTTTTATCTGTTTGCCTTGGTGTATTGTTTTAAGAGCTTTAGTCTGCACTTATCTACATTGGATGCAGCGGTGTATCTACGGGGGTATCAGCCATGACGGCTGTTACAGGACCCACAATGGCGGGTTGCCCAACCACCCAACTTGCATCACTAAAGAATAGTGAATATGGAATATTTACTTACCTGGTCCATCCGCAATCCAGCGGCGGGTTCTTCGGCGCTGATTCGTGTCTTCCAGCGTTTCACTAAGGTAGTTCACCCGATGAACTACCTTAGTGAACTACCCGGTAGTTCACCCTGGGTGCAGGGTGCATTTTTTTTTTTTTAAATACGACTGTTTTTCCGAATCTGGCGGGTTTTCCGATGTCCACGCCCCCCGATCTCCATTGCGTGCATGCCGGCGCCGATGCGCCACAATCCGATCGTGTGCGCCAAAAACCCGGGGCAATTCAAGGAAAAACGGTAATATTCGGGAAACACGACGGAAAAACGTGATTCGGGCCCTTAGTAAATGACCCCCATCTTATTTATATGTATGTATATATATATATATATATTATGCTACACATTGTACAGCATATTATTTATATAACAGTGCACATCTTCCACAGTACCCAGCTGAGGCAGCAGCTAAGATAAGAAATGTCAGGACCACCGAGTACCGTGGGTCTAATTCATTAAAATTTGACCCAAGCACAGGATTCGCTAGTCATTAGAAAGTTACCACTGCAACTACTCTACCCAGAATGCAGTTTGGTCTCTACACCGAACATCAGATTTAGTTGGAGGTTACGGTCAGTCATGCATGCAGCCGATGTTCACATGGACTAATGGTTTCCACAGATTGCAAGAGACTGTTCGTGCTGATGGTACATTGGGGGGGGGCATTCATTAATAGTGTCGCATGGTCCGTGTTTCTGGCTCATGAATCGTGCAGTGATTTACACTGAGATGTTAGATGGAGGCACAAGGGGTTAATGAATTGGTGCACAACCAAAAAGGTTTGGAACTGTCTCCACATTCATGAAGGTGAAATAGAACTTGGTAGACCATTGACTTTTAGCGCATCGATTTGTGTGCCAAACATTGCGGCAACCAAGTGTTAGGAACATAGAATTGCAAGAAAAGTGTCGGGATTACTAGGCTGCGACCAAAAAAAAAGTCGTAAGTGTCGGAAAATGACCAATATTTTCGCGTCGACACTTCATAAATATGGCGAAAACTGGCGAAAAGTCAATAATGACTTTTCCCCATTGTCCGCAAATAAGGGACTTTGTGAAATTGGCAGCTGGAATATGAGGAGTTAACATTGAATTTGGAGAGAGGAAAGGATGAATCACGACTTGGCAATCTTCATGTAATATATGGAAACAAGCTAAGCTTTGCCCACAAATGAAATCCTGATTCATGTCCTTTGGTATTCGTGCAGAGTTTAATTGGGATTAAAAATATTAAAGTCAATTGATTATAAAGCTTACGGTGAGGACCCAGCGAAAACAGCTGTCACAGGTCAGGGCACAGGCGCAGTAAAACAAAGCAACAGATTTCATTTCTTCCTGTGAGATCTGGACGAGATCCAAGTGGCAGGCACCCATTGGCACGCTGCTGGGAAGCTTCACTCTGGCTGCACGGCTCTATTAACTTAGTCTTCTGAAGAGACGGGCAAGCTATAAATTAAAGGGCCAGGCTACGCTAACTGCATACTAGCCAGTAAATCAGTGGAACAATGTGACTGATCAGGACCGATGGAGGTCGTGTTCATCAATCCTTATCAGTCCCCCAGATTTTGCATAGAGCAGCACAGGACTTAATAAACTAAAATATAATCCTTTCAATTTGATATGAAATAAAAGACTTGTGTATAAAAAAAACCTATAGAGGTAACCATACAAAGGCCAGCAAATAACACAAAAATCATATGCTTTATGTGTACAGATGCATCTCAATTGATATCGGATTGGCCGGAGGAATTAAAGGGTTTGTCCAAGATCTCAGAAATGTAGAGAGCAATGCAGCTTATCCTACTTTTCTGCCAAGCACATAGTATGGTGGCTGTGTCCTGTATTTCACGTGAACCGCTGTTGTTGGAATGTGACAGAGCTGTCCACTTTTCACATATCACACACTGACATGTGATGCGAAAGCCTCACTCACTAGATTACAGGTACTTTGTCAATGCACAGTGGTGGTGGGAACTCATCGATCACCTGTCTTAAAGGGGTTGGCCACTGTTCAATAAATCTCTTCCGTTAGACATGTCTCTGCATGTGTATGTACCTGTGTCTTTGCCTTCTTTGAAAGCTGCAGCGTTCAGCTGCTCTTTGCATATACACTCAGCCTCAGTCCATCCATACTGAGGGAAAATGGAGGGGGAGGGAGCAGGATGACTCATACTCTCCTGCTGCTTTCTCCTCCTATAAGGCAGAGCTCAGAGATGTAAAGAAAGAAGCATGGATGATATGCACACAGTAAAAAAGTAATTAGCAGGACTGCTGAATCACTTCATGAATATTCAGGGGTTATACACATGGCAGTCATAGCACACGGGAAACTTATGTCAAGGAGCGGCCAACCCCTTTATTGGGTTCTCCGCAACAAAGTAAAAGTAGTAAGGTAACCGGGAAGGGGTAGGGGGGCCGACTTCCGTGCCCCTGTTTATTTACAAAGTGGAACCAAAGAGGTACATTTACAGTTTATTTTTGTATGCAGACCCCCCTCCCCCCTCAAGCAACCTCACTATTTTTACTTGTCCTGGACAAACCCTTTAAGACTTTTGGCATTTATAAATTGCTGTGCAAGAGAAGTATTACCGGGATATTCCTAAAAAATTCTGATAATTCCATTATTTTAAAATAACAATTTTACTTACTGTCATCCACAGGCACAAGAAAGTGAACATCATGGAGGATTCTTCCCCATCTCCGGTGTCATGTGTCAACTTTTTGAATGTGGCCCAAACCTATGTACCCAGTACCAAGGTGGAATGCCACTATACCCTACCAGCCGGTGTGAAGGGGTCTAACAGAGACTGGATCGGCATCTTTAAAGTGAGAAAGTGGGCATTTGTATTGTAAATGAGTGTACCCATCTGTTCTTATAGTGCCAGTCTAAGCACTTTTATGCTCTCAGCCTTATTCTAGGTTAGGCTCACAATATATACATGAACTGTAATAGGGACGGATTGATTTCTTTTATATAGTAAAGTTTAGGATAAAAGGAAAAACAAGTAAGTCAGATGCTCTGCCCCAAGACTGAAGTATACAGATGTGCCTTATAAAAGTCATTTTATTGGAAGATTGCAGACTATGCGTTTTAGGGACAAACTGTCCACTTCATCAAGTCCCAAGAAATATACAGTGGGGTAAAGTATAACAAGACACCTACAGGGTGGAATAGAGAAGGTGCCATCACGGGGTCCATCAGTTATTGTTGAGGTCTGTCATATGATGGATCTATTGGTACCGGTTTAGTTTTTTTGTTGCAGTGATGTGAACTCTGCCTTACTTACACATGTGTTTGGGTGTTTTGGGTGCCATATCCACCATTTCCATAATAAGGAGGTAGACACCTGCTTATCTAGATTCCTTTAGGATATCATATTTCTAGTTTGGGACAAACCATTGAAGTCATGGTACGATTCCATCCTTCTGTATAGACTACATATAGAAATGTTTATTTATGTAGATGGAACATTGCTTGAACTTGATGGACTTTTTCAGCTGTAATAACTATGAAGCCATACTTAAAAATAGAGCTTAAAGGGGTTGTACCAAGTTATGAAATGATCCTCTATGCACAGGATGCTTTACCACTAATGAGCAGTGCGGCTGGATGAGCATGTGTCCTGCCACTACATTCAGTACTATAGGAGTGACAGAAATTACAGAGCACAGCACTCACATAGTCAGTGAATGGGAATGCTAGAGATAGTTGAGCGCTGTGCTCAGTAATTTACAACACTCCCATACAGACAGAATACATGGTCTTGTGATCAGAGGGGTTCCAAGCAGTCATACATTTACTGATCACCTGCAGATAGGCGACAACTTGAAAACTTGGTAGAACCCCTTGAGGAATATCTGGGTATTTTTAAGGTAAAATACAGTTTACCTGTTTACATGTATACCTCATGTGCCCATGTTGTGTGTCTTTTTAACAGGTGGGAGCTTCGTCCATACAGGACTATGAAACTTTTGTCTGGGCAATGTCCTCTGAAGCAGTCACGAATGGATCACAGTCTCACTGCAGTGTTCAATTTCAAGGTCAGAATAGTATTATTTAGGCTACCTGTGCGATCTGTTGTTTTCATTCATCCGTTCGGTCCTATAACCACTACCCTATTGTCTGTCCCTGGGTGTCCTCCTCTCACTCTGACAGGATTATAAGAAGGTCCTTACAAGTAAAAGGACTGTATCTTACACAGAAGCACAGTAGCACTGAAACCATCCCTATGGATACAGATATTAAAGCAAAATCACTTATGTGATAAGTTATAGGCAATCTCAAGAGTATCCGTCACCTCTTAGTTTATATACACCTGTCCGTGCGGTGGGTTACTGGGTGCTGTCATTTTGGGGCGTGTCCCTGCCAAGTTTGATGTTGTCTAGTCAGAGCTGATAGTACTAGGGTGTGTATGGACACAGAGGAATATTAGCGCTCAGTTGACAATTTATGGAACAATGAGGAACGTTACAATAAAGGGACATAATGATGCACCAGAAATGTTATTTTATGTGGAGTACAAGTTACAAAACCCTTATTATCCCGCAGCCTACTATTTACCACGTCCCGGGGAGCAGCAGTATAATTTCCGCTATGTGGATCACCATGGAGTAGTGAAAGGAATCAGTGACTCTTTTGTGTTCAGTGTACCACATCCAATAGAAGACTTGGTCACTCTAGAAGATGAGGAGGCTTCTCTGGACATGATCTTGGTCATACCTAAAGCTACTTTCCTGCAGGTACTTTAATACCTCATTCATACAAAAATAATGTAAATGTATTATGTATTTGTAGAAGACTATAAATTGTATGGTGCTGGACAATCCATATGGAGTTTGCATACCTTACACTAAGACCAATTAAAATTACATAACACACAACAATAACAGAATACCGTCTTGCTAGAAAGACAGACAGAATCTCATTGACGCTTCAAAGCCATAGCAGCCATATGGGGCCCGCAGTGTCAGAGGGCCCCAGCATCCAACCTGACACACTAAAGAATGGAGGATGTGCACTACCGTATTATATGCATGTTGTACTGCACATTGTACAGCATAATATGTACATAACAGTGCACATCCTTCACAGTACACAGCATGAATCAGCAGCTAAGATAAGAAGGCGGAGCAGTGAGACACGTGAGCTAGGTTTCCCCCTCCACCTGCATAGAAGGACTGCACATTCAGAGATGGAGGGGGGCCATTTATCAGGGGTTGTATGAATGGTGATTATTTCACCCTTTATGCAACCTCCACGCCAAGTGAATGTGAACTGGGGCGTGCCCGGAGGCAAAGTGGGTTGCCACAGGGTGTTCTTTTTTGTAAGGAAGGTGGAGTTTTAACAGGATTATGGAGTAAAGTGATTGCCTCTGTCAGTGTACATAGGGATGCTGTATTAATACCTTACATGTCTATATAACTATAACAGCAACAGTTGGAGCTGTCGCAGCAGGAGAGGAATGATCTAATGAGAGTCAAACTTGCACTGGAGGAGGACGTGAGCTGTCTGAAGAAAAAAGTCAAGGATCTTGAGGCTGCACTGGATACCTCCGCCAGCAAACATGCCACACTCCACCACCAATACCAGGTATATATTTTACAAGTGCACGTGGAGTAACATATGCCAGAAGTATGACACAAGCATTATATAATATTAGGATTGATGTGATACTTGGGACGTATAATCTCACGTAGTAGTAATAAAAGTAGAATCGGGTAAGGTATATAGAATATTGTAACTGTGGCTATACACATAAAGGAGTTGTCTACTTTCAGCAAATACTGGATATTGTTTATGTAATGAATAGTTGCACAGTTTTCCAATATTCTTTCTATATCAATTCCTCACTGTTTTCTAGATCTCTGCATGCTGTCAACAGGAAGTTTCTATGTTTACTTCCTGTGGATAAAAATCTGTCCATGGTCATGTGATGTCACACAGGCGCACGGCTCATTATATCCCTGGTCATGTGATGTCACACAGGTGCACAGCTTCTTATATCCCTGGTTATGTGATGTCACACAGGTGCACAGCTTCTTATACCACAGAGAGTAATCAGAGCTGTGTGATGACAAAGGGCCGGGCACCTGTGTGACATCACATGACCATTTTTATTCACCGGAAGTAAACAATGAAGTTTCCTATAGAATGACAGCAAGCAGAGATCTAGAAAACTGACAAAGGAATTGGCACAGAAAGTGCATGGGAAAAATTGTATAACTTTTCATTACACAAAGAATCAGTCAATTATTTGCTGAAAGTGGACTACCCCTTTAAGACAGCTGTTTACAAGAATGATCACTGCGGTCTTTATTTGTCTGCTATTTTATATTTAAAAACATGGGAAATATGATGAATAAATACACTTGTTCTTGGCAGAGATTTCAAGGAGACACGTGCTAAAAATATTATTTCAATCGCTTTACAGGAACTCATTTTGAGAGAACAGCTAGTTAGAGAGGAGCGTGATGTACTAAGCTGTAAGGAAATCGAGCATCGAGATCATATGTTTAAACTTGAGGAGGATATCCATGTCAAGACTCTGAAGCTGCTGGAGAAAGAGAAGGAGCTGGACATGTAATTCACTTTTGTCAAGTTTGTGCTTCCAAAATAGAGAAAAATTATTTGTACTTTTACATGTTTCCTACATGAGTCATAAATCATATATCTCTAATGTAACTGCTCATATAGACTGGTCATACACTGGTTATAGAACAAAAAGACCTGAGCAGTTTGGCCATAGTCTCCTGTCTGCTGGCAGCATGTTATAGAGCACAAGGAGCTGCATAGATTGCCTGCAGATAGGACACTCTGTACAATCTATTCATCTCCTTGAGATCTATAACATTCTGACTGCAGATAGGACACTCTGTACAGAATGTTATAGAGCAGGAGGAGCTGAGCAGATTGTACAGGGTGTCCTATCTGCAGGCAGAATGTTATAGAGCAGAAGAAGCTGGGCAGATTGTACATAGTGTTAAGCAGCATGTTATAGAGCAAGAGGGGCTGAAATGATTGTACATAGTGTTCTCTGTGCAGGAGGCTTGTTATAGAACAGGAGGAGCTGAGCAGAAAAATACAGTAAAACTCGTCACTTATCGAATTTATATCTTTACTTTTTCTATGTTTAGAAATGGTCACAAGGGTGACTGACAGCTCTCTTTACACGTACGGCTATATATGGAGGGAGTTTTCATATCAACAAGTTCCCTTTAAGATTTTATATTATTTAATACCATTATATTTAATATATTGCTATTAACAGAAGTGAATTAGCTGATATAGAGGCACTAAGAAAAATATAAGAGCACTTTTATGCATTCTTTATCATTCCTGTTAATGGACTAGGCTCTTGCCAGTCATAGCCAGCATTTAATGTATGTATCGCTGACTATGTGTTTAGTTATCAGATTGTTTTTACTTTGGCTGGATTATTGCATTACAGTAGGTTGTCGGCTCGGTGAGACTGATGATGATATATATGAGGCTGCAGCTTAAGCAGAATCCATCCAGGCATTGATCAGGTCTCCAGTGATATTCATATACCCTAATATTGTATACATACAAGGATTGTTCTGATACAATGAGGCTCATTTACTTACATTCCCCCTGTAGTTCACTGAAAGTGCATTGTCTTACTATAATGCACTGTGCCGCCATTCACTGAGATCGTACGCCCAATATCGTGCATGTGTCGCCTGCCTGCTCAGGTTGACAGAGTCCACCATCTTCTTCCTGGTGCATCTAAGTGCTTGGGCTTGCGACACAATTTGAAAGTTAAATCCCGCGATCAGTCCCAATCAGTCGGATGGTCCAGCGGCCCGCCCCCCGATTTCTGTCACATGGAAGCCAGCGCAGCTGCGCCAAAAAACCATCTCGCGCAACACAATTCCAACGCAGACACCTGTTACATACCTGTCTAAGTTGTGCAATTCCTGAAATGGCGAACAGTCCGACAAAAGTGAGCAGCGCGACCCTTAGTAAATGAGCCCTAATATCCCCTTTATATTTCATCACTGAGGCATTTTGTAAACTAACACTTATATGAAATGTAATAATGCCTATGCAGGGCCATAACTAGGAGAGGCAGTGCCCTATAGCAAACTTTCGAATGGGGCCCCCTTCCCGCTTAAAAATGTACGTATTACACTCATATATACACACACATTTATATAGCTATATACATAAACATTCAGTTCTTAACTCATACACACACTTTACACACATATAGAGCGTGTACACATTACATATACACACACATAGAGTGCCGTATACAGATGTACATGATATAAACACAAATATAATATATACACGCCATATACACATACACACGCATATACAGCATATATACATCACATAAATGTTGTTGTACAATGTGCAGCATAATATGTATATAGTGGTGCACATGCACCATTCTTTAGTGTCAGATCAGATGTCAGAGCCCCCTGACACTGTGGGCCCCATGGCGGCTGCTACCACTGTAGTTACACCCCCGACCCAATGCACAGTCTTCCCAAGTGGTGAGGTTATCTGCACTAGTCCTACACTGCACAGTGTATTAACTTCTATATAATCTTCCTTACAATTTAGGCTGGGGACAAGGAATCTGTCACTGGAAACTGAGAAGGATGATGTCAAACAACGTCTTACTGAGACAACATCAGAGCTGGACCGTTCTCAGGTGACAGTCAGGGGATGGACACAATAGGCTACTACATGGGCAATCTAAAGTTTTCTACTTCCTTGCGTCTTGTACCTGTGCCTGTGATGAGTTACTTTAACATCTGTGACCTCATCTTCTTCTGTCTTTAGAATGCAGTTTGGGAGCCGTTGACTTTCCCTCTGTGTTTTTCTTAGTGTGAACTGTGCTTTATGTTCCCGGCTGTGTTTAGAGTATTGGACCACACCAGTCCCCCTGCAGTTCTGCTGTAGTTCAGCAATAGATTAAAACTGTGATTGACAGAGCTCTGCCCTAGTCGTCTGCAGCTAAGGCTCTCTCAGTACCTATATGTATTCTGCTAACAGCTTATACTTAGACGGTTTTATTTCTAGCTAGTTTCCTGTTTGCTACTTCCTATTATTTGACTATCCCTTTTGATTAAAGTGCTTTATTCGCTATCTTTGTGTTCTCACTTTGGCATAGATATGGACTGAAATTCTCCCGTATCAACTAGGATACGCTGAGGCAAGCAGGCAGGTGACAGTTTGAGGAGCTCAATTCGGGACTCACTGACTTGTTTGTCTTCCCCAAATTCAGTCCCTGTGTTACAGTCACTTTTAGAGGATGACGGGGGATTGTCACTTCTACACTTCTATACTTTCTAAACTTCTATATTTCTACAGCTCCAGATGGATGCTCTGCGTGAAAAGCTGCGTTGCACACAGGACCTGCTCTCGGCAAGCCAGCAAAAAGTGATGCTACTGGGGGAGGAACTGACAACAGTCTCGTCTATCCGGGACCGTACAATCTCTGACCTTCACAAGAGCCGGCTGGAGACTGCTGACCTGGCCATTAAAGTGTCTGACTTAAGCCTGAGGTATAAGGAAGGAATGGGGCAATGGTGGCAGGAGAAGACAGCTCTCAGTCATAGCATGGAGGTACTTGCTGACATTGTGTATTCTTCTGTAGTGGCACATTAACTTGCATCAGGTTTTTGTTAATTTATCTGGATTGAAGGGGTTTTACCTCATGTTATTGTAATGTATGTGTAAGTGAGGAGGGCAGAATATGAGGTAATATACCAGTATGCCTCTATTTTGCACCGTTTTCTTGATATGTAAAGTGAAGCCTCCTGTCTTTTACCTTATCAGCCAGATATTCCTGTTCATAAAATGGCTGCAGATGGAAAGTCATGTGGTTTTTATCTGCCCATGAGCAATCGCCCTGCCGGGACCTTATGTTAGTATTCAGGAATACAAAATTAAGGTCCTGGCAGGGCGATTGTTCATAGACAGATACATATCACATGGCCCTCCGTCTGTGGCCATCATATTTTTAATAGATGTATATTGGTAAATTACCTAATATCCTGCCCCCCCTCCCAAAACTTATACACTACAGAAAACATGAGGTAAAGTGGCCAATCCCTCTAACTTATCTTTAAATTCATCAACTTGGATTGACTGATAGCAGGTGACATTCCCCTTTGTATGAAGAAAAATACTGTGCTATTTATTTCTGTGTGACTGGAGACAGAGGAACACTATACTCGAATATTCCTTAGAAGTTCTTTAAAGGAAATCTACCACCACAATGATGAACTGTATGCAAATGAGCCTTAGGGCCTCCAGGCTCCATAAGTGTCAATGGAGCCTGGAGCCCATCAGGCTCATTTGCATAGAGTCTTTCATCATGGTGGTAGATGTCCTTTAAGGCTAAATGTGGATACTCCCCCTCTACTAACATTGCGGGATCATGCGCCCCCCCCCCCCCCCCACACACAGACATATGTGATCTGTGGGAGTCCCATGATTGGTCTCCCATTGATAAGACACTTATTTACCAGAATAGGTACAAAAGCCACATTTTTTTAGGATGAGTAGATTATAAAGCCCCTTACGCACTTGTGAGTGTGCATCCAACTCGCGTTACATTTGCTGCGTCTGTTGCCTGGAACGTCCAGCCCCACCTCAGACAACTAGAATTAAACTGACCTGCTGAGTTCGGGAAATCTACCACCAAAATCCATCATAATAAACCAGGGCCACTTAAGTTTTAAAATTATGCTAATGAGCCTGAAGGGTTCTGGGGGTTGTTACCAAAACCTTCCGTGCAGTAGCTTCATAGGCTATTTCACTATCTCCCCCTCCCCTCCAATAGCATTTCCCCCCTTCCTGATGCCTGATGTAATTTCACTGCAGCAGAGAAAGTTTCAACAGACAGTGAGAGGGGGGTAAGTGCTCCTTGAACACTGTAACAACCTGCGAATCTTCAGCATGGAAGGTCTCTGATAACACCGCCAGGAGCTCTTCATGGGTTAATTAGCATAATTGTAAAAGTTGTTTTTAGAAGAAAAGAGGCCATGTATAACAAATATATGAATATTACAGCAGTCACAATGCTTTGATCTATGAGTAAGTTTCCCTAGTTTATCACACTTGATTTTGATTATTGATGTCCTTATACCATGCAGCTCTGCCTCTTCTTAGATTTAGACTTTTTGTAAAAATTGCAGACAAAAACATGCTCTCTTGCTCAAACCATCACAGGCAACATTATTGATGTATAGTAAAATACTGAGAGATAACTGGAGCCAGACTCGTAGTAAAGTCGCACTTTGACTATTGTCGCGCACAGACAATTAGGATTATTGAGTATTGACTCTCCATATTGCAGGCAAAGAGGGACCAGATTGTAAATCTGAAAGCTGAAAAGCTGAATCTGGAGAGCAGTCTACAAGAAGAGAGATGTCAGAGGCAATCACTTCAGTGCAAGTTAAACCAGGAGAAAGATGCCAGCCAGGTACCAGAATGATAATTCAACTCAATCTATTATGATTTTGTCAAAGGGCATTTTATTTTATGTGGTTAAAAAACACAATTAGGCCGCATTCAGAAAAATGCGTGCTGGCCTGACCGTAGCCTGGGCAAGCACATGTCGGCACGCTGGAGAGGAGGATGGATGAGGGCTTCTCACCCCTCCTCTTTCCATAGGAAATAGCGTTGCACGGCCGTGAACACAGGGAAAGATATTGCCCGTAAACATATATTGCCACATTTTTAAAAATATGACATTTTTACTTTCACTTTAAAAAAAATTATGTTAAAATACCACAGTTTTTCAATGATTTTATGATTTTTAAAAAATAAAAACTGCAATATAACTGCAACATGTAGTAGAGTCCATATGGGCGTTAATGGTTTTCCTAATGGAATTTATGAAATTATACCAGAAAAAACTTCCTTGCATCTTATTTTGGGTGCAATGTGCTGCCTCATACCTTAGTCCACTTCTGGACAAAAAGGGAGAATATCTAAATGTTTTCACACCAGTTTTCTGGAATACAGAAAGATGTAATTGTTCTATACACCAATCACATGGGTTGGGGGAGGTGGGGTCACTTAGGTCCAGCAAATATTTAATTATTTTTATTTATTTTCATTGAGTCCAGTGCTTAGTTGTCGTTTATTCCACTTCTGGTGCACAGATAGTTGTGTCCTGTTCTACAGTTCAAGGAAAGAGCATCCTAAACTTTTTATTTTTAATTGTATAGTAAAACAGCAAATTTAGTATTGGCGGGAGTCCTTAACAGTCTGGGAAGTTATGCTTGCCTTTCTCCTCCGCTTCAGTCCAGTGCTGTTGCTCCTGTCCACTATAGACATAGATGCTTTTACAGACAGTTTTACTCTTCAAAAAAATGTCCCCTGAGGATTTATCCAAGTGGGACTTTTCTCCTTCTCCTTCCTGGACTGTGAGCTAGAGCCGATTCATGCTCTTCACTGCCGCACCCCGTGGCTCCAATAGATGTTGAAGTGACCAGAGATTAGTTACTCGGTCACATGACCTTCTACATTGGCCGCAGACTTCAGCAGTGAGGAGCTCTGCCCGTCCCAATGGCAGTGTGCGCTCCTGCACAAAGTGCCAGCAGCAGGATCAGGATGTCACACTGAAAGTGAAAGTGAAAAAATATTGAAATAAACATTTTCAAAAAGCTTCAATAAACATCCATAGTCTAAGGGGATGGGGTGGTCAGGGGCTTCAGTCATAGTCTGGTCTTTGGCATTGGGTGCTTGCTTTGCAAATGATTGGGTTTTGGAGATCTGGGGTGTCAGTCATAGTTTGGTTTAGAGAGTCCCTGGTTTGGGGGATCTGTGGCATTAGCCATAGTCTGGTTTGGGGGATCTGAGGCATCAGCCATGGTCTGGTCTTGCGCGTCAGCCATAACTTGGTCATAGTCTGGTTGGGGGAGGGGATCAACAGTTTCCATCACTATGTACATGGATCCTATTATGAATCATACCAATGGCTTATAATTGCTGGTTTTGATGTTATCAGGTGCAGTTGTCAGAGAGTAGAAGAGAGTTGAGCGAATTGAAGTCAGCCCTCAAGGTTGCACAAATGGAAAAGCAGCAGCTGAGAGAGGAGAAACAGGTGAGATATTCACTGCTTTATTCCCAGTTCTGCTTCCCTTCCCTTTACTCTCAGATTGAGTCCATTTTACGTTTCCTCTTCAGGAACTGATGCAGTATGTGAGGCGACTAGAGGAACGTCTAGACAAACTTGCAGATGACAAGTGGAGAGAAAACAAAGTGGTTGAAGAAGAATTTCCAGCAGCATTAAGTATGTCCTTTGGGGGTGTAGGGGGCTATAAAGGACAGAATCTTGCAAGTTTCAGCAGGACACCGATGGACTGACAGATTTACTGGAATTTGTGCTGATTGCTCACCAGCAGTCAAAGATGTTCCTGTCAGTAGGTTTTGGAATCACTGGCATGTGCTTAGATAAGATGCTTTGATGGTCAGGTGAGGAAGTGGTCACACATTGCAGTTACAACTCCATCGCAATCAGTTTTTAGGTGGTATTAGGAGCAGTAATTTAATAGGTGAAAGACATGAATTGAACAGGGAATTTGATTTTGAAGGGCAAACCTGTTCCACAAATGTCATCCACCTGTTCAACAAATGTCTTTCACCTGTTAAATAAACAAAACTACAGCTAAAACCACCTCAAAGCTGATTGCGATGCAGTTTCAACTGCACCCTGGTGCACTGATGCTCCTGGTGCATGGGCACTTCCCAAATGAGGCCAAGGTCAGTACACCTGTCTACACAGTTCATGCTATGTATGTCAAGTATGCACGGGCAGATTACACCCTGGGTTGTATGAATATTATAACCTCTACAAGTCTGAAATTCCCTTCCTACATATGGTACTAGAATCACACTTCTTGGGGAATGGAGGATGCATCCCTTCTGCCTGCTTTAGATCTGTGAAAAGTAGTGACCTTGGCTTCATTTGGGAAGTGTCCATGCACCAGTAGCATCAGTGATGAGTCCAATGTCATCATCAAATGCTAGTGATCCCAAAACCAAATATATCTTGTACAGGTGATCCCCTACTTAAGAACACCCAACTTAGACAACCCGTAGTTACAAACGGACCTCTGGATGTTGGTAATTTACTGTACTTTAGCCCTAGGCTACAATAAACAGCTTTAACAGTTGTCAAAGGTGTCTGTAATTAAGCTTTATTGTTAATCCTGGTTCTGATGACAATCCAACATTTTTAAAATCTAATTGTCACAGAGACCAAAAAAATTTTGTCTGGGGTTACAATTATAAAGTATACAGTTCCGACTTACATACAAATTCAACTTAAGAACAAACCTACAGAACCAATCTTGTACGTAACCTGGGGACTGCCTGTACTATGATACTTTAATTTAATGGAAATCTACCAAAAGCTACAGATCTCCCAATCTCTGTGTTTGTCTTCTCTAAACTCGACACACCAGTATTAACTAAAAAAAAAGACTAAAAAGCAGCCCGGAGCGCAGGGACGAGATGTCCGGTGCCCTGGGCTGCTGGGAGAGAGAGGTTATGTCACGCAGGGGGTGTGAATAATTAGCCGGGTTGCCAGACATCGTGTCCCCATGCTCCACTTTGTTAATTATAAGTCTTTTTTTCTGGGTGATCCTGGCATGTCAAGATTAGCGAAGACAAGTGCCAGGATCAAGATGAAGAGGAGGACAGGTGAATTTATGTAGGTGTTTTTTTACTATTTGTGAGTGGTAGATTTCCTTTAAGACTCATTAGATTTTCCATATCTATATTTGGAAAAGGCCCAGTGAAAATTCTATGCATCAAACCTCACCTTGTACAAGAGAGCTTAATCTGTGCCTTGTATTTCTTGATGAAAATCTTTATATGCTTTACACAGGTTCATCCAACCCACTGCTAGGCCTCCCTGACTCAGATGATGAGTCTATTGAAAACATAAGATTACCTCAGCAGGAAGACCCCTACAAGATGAGTGATCAGCTCTCCTCCGCTTTACCCGTCTTCCCAAGGGAGTGTGAGAGGGTGGTGATCAACCAACCAGCACCTATCGCATGTCAGCTGCAACCACTGCCTGAAGACAGCCCTGACTCTGTGAGTATACTTAGAAAAATGAGTGGCTAAGGCCGGCGGCACACTTGGTGTTTTGAAACCGTTTTTGGGCCGCTTTTTAAGCAGTCCGTTAAAAAACGCATCCATTTTTGACAAGTTTTACCAATTATCTTAATTAAAACTGGTCAAAAACTGATGTGTTTTCAAAAAAAATTGAAAAAGTTTAAAAGGAGGCCCTTCTTCCCTGCTGTAGTCATTGATTGAGTTTGGCACTGCTGTTTTACAGGGAAGAAGGTACTCCTTGTATCATTTATCACTAGAATGAGTCCCTTCTTCTGCACTGTGTTCAATGCATGACAGGGCAAGGTCCATAGTTCAGAGACCAACAATGGAAGTATGAATATGTCCTAAGTCAGTTGAGACTGCTGATGGAGGTGTCAGGTCACGTGGCCCTCCATCTGTGGCCATCTATGAACAGAGCACTGAATTAAACAAAGAGCACAGTTGTGAATATCATGTATGTCAATGAGAACATCTGTACAGTGGATATGCTAACTTTAGAAAGGATGGACTTTAGCTTATATCAACCTAAAGGAAGACTCCTTTGACAAGAAGGATGAGTCTCTGCCTTGGCTGAAATAAGCAAATATGATTTTTTTCTCCCATGGAGCATTGCATGTAAATACTTGCATCTAAACTTCTGTTTATATCTAATGAGACCCACTTAACATCAGGAATAAATAGGAATATATACCATTAGGTTTGGCCATAGAGCTGAGTGTGCTTGTTCAGTTTTGCACACAACCTCTAGAGCTTTAAGATACAAATAAGTTTAATTTATATACTGTAAGAACGTCCAGTTGTAAGCGGCTTGTTTTTCACCTTTGCCTTATCTGCGGATCCTCAGGGGGGACATTTTGCTGGATAATGCTGACAGTTCGCCAATGCACTTTGTCAGTTTTACAAAGCCTATGTCCACGTCCTACCTCCCTATCTCCCCCACAAAAGCAATAGACACACATAGCTTCAGGTGAATTAAAACTAACAAAGACGGAGACAATAGAAAGGACAGGAAAGAACTAGCGGTCAGCTACTCCCTGCGCGTCAAATTAAGATCTTTGGCCATTGACGACCACACAAAGTTCAGAACACGCGGCGAATGATAGCATAGCACTCTGCGGACATCTCAAAGCATTAAGTTTTAATGTTCAGCAGATTTTCTGAAGCTTTCTGATAGGATGTCCTGGAAGTGAACTGCTGCGCTTACAGTATCACCTTTGTGTGTAACACTTTGCTGCCAGGATCAGGTTTTTCCTCTGTACATGAGCAGCAGTTCCACATTCTGGAGCTTTTAGTATTAGCAATTTGCTTATTGCCGTCTCCAGCTGGAACCGAAATCATTGATCTGCTCACGCTGGCTCCTTCTTTCTTGTTTTCTATCACCCATCTGCTCTGTAGTTTGAGCACATTGTTTTTATGACACTCCGTACTACAATATCCCTGTCCTTAGCAGTTATACGTCTCCAGTGCCGCTCTTTACATCTGAAACACTTTTTCCCATACAGTAGAGTATAAAGATACTTTCTTGTTCTGCAGGTAGGCATCTCCCTTATGTCTTTCTGTGCAAGTGCCCATAAATCTGCAGGATGGGGTGCACGCTGGAAGTGCCAGCCGTCAGGGGTCAAATGAAATGTACCTCCATGCCTAGTTAGTTTGCAGGTCCATTAAGCAGGTTATAGCAATTTATGATCACATGCAGCACACTTACTGCAGTACATTTAGGATTGTATGCCTTGGTAACACTGGGCTGTCTGAGAATCGCCAGTTGTGAAATAAAACGTACGGAGCTCGCACTGTGGCTATAGAGCATATACAGTATATATACCCGATCTCAACCTCTTACTTATTAGATTAGATGTATTGATTGTCCACATTGTGCATCCACTGCCAGGGGAGCAAAATCCATTTCACTCGTCACTGGTGTATTTGGGAAGATTTATCAATTCTGGAGATACCAAGCACTTAGTTTTACTCTTAAAATAGTTAATAATTTCACATCAGGACCCTGGGCCAACAAATAACAAACTGCGAGTCTCTGTCTAATAGCTAAAGGGTTCCCTTTATAAAGCCATTCTACACGTAATGGGTTAAAGGAAGGATCATTATACTTCATATAAACTTACAATAAGGCTTAAATCCATTTACACTGGTCAATTATTCAGATTTTCTTATTGCCAAGTGGTCATAACAATTATTGCCTGGAAGGAATATAGAAAATAAACTATATATCACTATATGTCAAATTTAAAGGAAATCTACCACTTATCCAGCAGTGAGCATCTTTACTGTGCTCCTGTGATATTTCCAGAAGACAGTGGAAGGGGGAGCAAGTGAAGGAGAAGGGAGGTGGGCAAGAAGTGCTTTAGGGGCGTATGTAACAGCCAGAGCCCCAGAGAGTTCGGAGGGGCTTTTAGGTAAAAAAAAAAATAATAATAAAGTTTGGGTTAAAATCTCAAGACATAAAAATAGATTGACTCACAGGGAACAAACGCATCAGTAAAATTTCAATATTTGGTTGCAGGACAGCAGGACCCACTGTGCACCTCATGAACATTACCCAGTGGTAAATCACTAAAAACAAGAAATGTTGAGGATATCAGGAAAAACTCACTTGTTTAGCCCAATAAATTAATAAATGTGACTAAAATGATATCCATCATATTTATTGCAACCAACAACCCCATGAGAGTGGCTCAAATAGTATATGCCATAGTACATGTGGCCCATTCAATTGCAACTGAGTTAGTGGGCTCTCAGACAAAGCTTGCTGGAAGAAGTAGGAAGCAATAACAAAAGTAAGATATTCCACAAGTTTATCATGTAAGTACAGTCTCCTTTTGCACTGGCCGTGTGGGGTTAAATATACGTTCCCATAGATGGCTTTGGGACCCCGTGGCGGTATGGTGACCACACACATGTGACCCTGTACAATACCATGCACGGGATGGCAGTGGTGGTGATCCTATGGCACGAGTGCCAGAGGTGGCACTCATAGCCCTCTCAGTAGGCACTCAGAACATTGCCACAGTTTGCCAGAAGGAATGGAGGGATGCTACAATGACAATCCAAATTTCCCCTCCATCTTTAAATGCTAATGGTGTCCTGAAGACAAAGATACTGTTGGAAGCAGTTGGCAGAACAGGGAGCAATATGTTACTGCTTAAATTGTCATGTTGGCTCTTTGCAGAAAATTAGTGGGTTTTGAGTTGCAATTTGGGCACTTGATCTCTAGAAGGTTCACCATCTTTGCTCTATGGTTTTACATGTTTACAGCCGGGGCACCGTGCATCACTTTCTCTTGAGCATGCTTCCATAGCCGAGCAATCATGTGTTTAGTGTGAAAGTAGCCTAAAGGTGTTTTCCCACTCATTTTTCAATTTTTGATAACCTATATATACAATGACAAGGTTCAACCCTAGCCTCCCATTCAACTTTATATTTCTGCATCTATAAATCTATCATCTATCTATAAATCTATATCATCTCTCATATTTATCTTCGATCACCAATCTCCCTATCATCTGTCTATCTCCTATAAAATTCTCCTACAGTCCCATATTACAGATTTTACTTACTACTGTGCGTAACTACAAAGTGTTATTATTGTGCAGGGCTAATGGGAGACTGTTACTGACTGTGATTGGTCATAAAATAGTTTTATTGTGGGGCCACTCTTTCTCCAAAACCGGCCCTATTGCCATTTATGGTAAAGGATATATTGGGGCAGATTTACTTACCCGGCCCATTTGCAATCCAGCGGCGCGTTCTCTGCGGTGGATTCGGGTCCGGCCGGGATTCCGCCGTCCACCAGGTGGCGCTGCTGCGCTGAAGACCATCAGAACGCGCTGGAGTTCACCGAGGCCGGCTGAGTGAAGGTAAGTGCAAGCTACGCAACACATTTTCCGTCGCGTGTATGCCGGCGCCGATGCGCCACAATCCGATCGCGTGCGCCAAAATCCCGGGGCAATACAGGGACAATCGGTGCAAATCAAAAATATTCAGGTAACACGTTGGGAAAACGCGAATCGGGCCCTTAGTAAATGACCCCCATACTGTATAGAAAAGTACATGCTGCTCAAAACATGTATGTCAACACCTACTACCCTGATAGAGGCCAAAAGTACACTTTTGACTAGCAGTGGATGAGTGGGGACCCATAGCTTTCCTTATACTTTATCCATCAAATTATACATGTCTCGCTATTTACTACGGGCCCTATATCAGTGGTGGTGAACCTATGGCACGGGTGCCATTACCCCAGCATATAGTTTCCAAGACGAGACTAACGGCCTCTGCTGGTAGTCCCAAGCCACACAGCTCAGTGCTTTTAAAGCAACACATCCTTGGTTGCCATCCTTGGAGGTGTGCACACGGTTTGCTAGGTTTTGCAATTCTTCCTCTTCAGGGGGCCCTGGAGGCTGGTAACAATAATAATCTGAATTTTCCCGCATACTTTCTACTTTTCTACTGTATTCTTGTCCTCAGGATGCCAATACAAGAGCTGTGACAAAGCAGGGAGCAATAAGTTATTGCTTCAATTGCCATATTGACCCTTTGCAATAAATTAGTAGGTTTTTTTGTGGTTGCCATCACTGCCCTATATCATCAAATGCAATAGAAATGTGTGTAAAGAGCGAGTTCCCCCTTCCTCTTATAGAACACAATTTGATTTTAGTAAAAGTTTAATCCCACGTATCGCTCATGTTGTCAAACTCCCCGTAGCTGCGAGCACAGTTCAGCATAAAGAAGCTATAAAATGTAATACATAATGTAAGAACGCGAGTGTCATCTATACGTGGCATCACATCAGAACACATTCAACACATAGACATTCTGCCCTACAGGTTGGTTGTAATACGGTATAGAAATGAGGCACGATCTGTGTTACCATACACAAGGAGCGGATTTCTGATTCCACGCCTGTCAGAACTTTCCCAGACAAGACACAGGTGAAATTTGGAGCAGATTTTCCCTCCTTGCTCTGGAACAGGGCACGGCAGGGAAGGGTTGCAGCCTGCGCACTGATATAAATCCGCCTCTCTCCAGTGGGAGTAAAAGGGACTTTTACAGCCGGAGGCCATAAAGATGGCAGGCGGGGAGGGGGAAAGATGTACAGCATTGTCAGGACGCTTCAGAATCAATTTTCAGCATCATTAGATTCTTTTCTCCTGCAGTCAGACATAGAGAGAGAGGCTATGAGAGAGGAAAGGAAGAGCGGTCCGGGGAGGGAGGAGGAGGCAGCACAATTTGCAAGTGTAATGGATAAAATCAAAATGGAAGTCTATAGAAGAGTCTTGAGAAAGCGGGAGGCGAAGGAGCAAGTGAAATATCAGAAGGAAACAGAATGAGAGGCACCTTGATGAAAGTGGGGAATACAGAAGCGGGAAACGCATTACACCGCAAAAAAGTGATTGTCACACATGGCGGTCTATCAGTTTTGCAACACAAATGCCATTAGCATAGGAGTGTGGTGTTTAGTAAAGTGATTTCCAAAACTTTTCCAGCACATGGTTCTATGTTGTAGGACAGCATGGTGACACAATGGTAAGACTTGCAACACAATGGGGCACATTTACTTACCCGGTCCTGCGCGATCCCCGATCCGGAGTGTCCGAAGATAATGCATTGTGCCGCGATTCACATAGATTGTGTGCCCAATTTCCTACATGTATTGCTTCCCTGCTCAGGTCCGCCGGAGTTCACCTTCTTCTTCCCAGTGTATGTAAGTGCTTGATCTTGTGACATAAATTTAAAGTTAAATCCCGCGGTTTGTCCGCATCTGTCAGATCGTCTATTTGTGTCACATGAAAGCTGGCGTGATTGCGACACAATCCAATCGCATGGGACACAATGTGCTTCTAAATACCTGTCCCGACCCGGGGAAATGCGGCCGCAGGACCCTTAGTAAATAAGCCCCAATGTCTTGGGTTGAATCTCAGCAAGGGGTGGGGTTTGTAAGTTTTTTTTCCAGCACTTGACAACTCCATGATTAGTGAATTGGTTTTAGATCTCCACAAACTCCACGTCCACACATTGCATTTGAATCGCGTTCAGGAATAAGCAACACATGTTTTGCTGGTAAATGATTCAAAACATGTGTTGCTCGTTCCCAAAAGCAATCGTTTAGGAGTAGTTACTTCCCACTACATCTGAATTGTGTTTCTAAAAGCAATTCAAATGCAATATGTGAACACGGGCCTAAGGGTGATGTCACACATGGCGTTTTTAGGCTGTTTTTGGGCCGTTTTTAGTTTTAAAAACACATACGTTTTTGAAAATGCGCAAATTTGAAAAACCGGACTAAAAACGTACCAAAAACAACCTAAAAACGCCATGTGTGACATCACCCTCAGGCTACCTACAATGTTACAGCCTATACACGACTCGATATTACATTCTTTAACATTCTATAAGGAAAAAAAATGGCAAATAATTCCTTTTGTACAAAAGTAAAATTCAGATGGTAAACTTTTTTTTAGTGACTAGTGCAGCTGCTACAAATACAGTTATGGGATGTGTCAAGACAGGAATAGATTCTCATGATAAGGAGATCGTTTTGCCCTTTTATAAATCACTGGTCAGACCACACATGGAATAATGGGGGTCATTTACTAAGGGCTCGATTCACGTTTTCCCGACGTGTTACCCGAATATTTCCGATTTGCGCCGATTTTCCCTGAATTGCCCTGGGATTTTGCCGCATCGGTGCTGGCATGCACGCGACGGAAATCTGGGTCGTGGCCGAACGAAAACCCGACGGATTCAGAAAAACCACCGCATTTAAAAAACAAAAAGTGTTGCGGAGCTTGCACTTACCTTCACCAGGAATAGGCCGGTGTACTTGAGTGCGTTCCGATGCTCTTCAGCGCAGCAGCGCCACCTGGTGGATGTCAGAGGAACTGCCTTAGTGAATCCCGGTCGGACTCGAATCCACCACAGAGAACGCGCCGCTGGATCGCGAATGGACCGGGTAAGTAAATCTGCCCCATTGTGTTCAGTTTTACAAAAACCAACATAGTAGAACTGTGAAACGGGTGCAGAGGAGAGCAACCAAGATTATTAGGAGAATGGGGGGACTAGAATACAAGGATAGATTACAAAACTTATTTAGCTTAGAAAAGCTAAACATTACTAAACATTGCTTAACATATACAAATACATGAATATTCGGTACAAGGATCTCTCCAAAGGACTTTTTATAACTAGACATGTGACCAGGACGAGGGGGCATTCTCTATTCCAGACCTGGGCATTGTATGGCCCACCGGCCACATACGGGCCTCTAACTAAATCTCTTACTGGAAAAAATAAGCTCATCTCCCCATCATCAAATAATGATGCAAATAGGTCCTCCATATTTCCACTGAATCATTGTAGTGTTTTATTTACTGTTATTTGCAGTTTTTTTAAGGATAAGTTATTTACTGAATATAGTATATACAGGTATTGGGTAGAACTGAATTATGTATATTAGTCCGGCCCTCTAATACCATTCCAATTTGTCATGTGACCCCATGGGAAAATTAACTGCCCACAACTACACCTAGAGGAGAGGCGATGCTACCATCACCATAGACTGGGATTCTTTACTGTAAGGGCAGTGAGACTATGGAACTCTCCGCTGAAGGGGGTTGTTATGGCAGATACTTTATACACATTCAAGAGAGTCCTGGACGCCTTTCTTAAGAAAAATATCACGTGCTATTGCAAAATGTTTCTATTGCTATTGGTGCTATTTGTTTAATCTTATAGGTTGGACTTGATGGACCTGCGTCTTTTTATTTACTATGATACTATGATTCTTCAACCTGACATTGTTAATGGGCTGCTTGTATTGGTAGTCACGTCATAATGTATTTTGATGTGTTTTCTTTGCAGTGGTAACTTCTTATACAATGTGGCAAGATTGGTTGTGTAGAAGAGTGGGGTAGTAATTCCCCACAGATGTGAAGGAAAGACGCTGAAGGATGAAGTCACGTCATCATTTTCTCGAAAGCTCTTGCGTTATCTTCCCGTTATGGCCCCAGTGCAGTTCCGCACCACGGCCAGACAGCCGCCATTATGCAATGACAGGGCTATGAGTAAGACAACAATATTAGTTATATATCGGCTTGAGTGGACCTAAGCACCTTTTCTCTGACTTCAAAGAGCTATTTTTGCATAACCTTTGCAGCATTACCAACGACTCCACGCTCACATGTATCCAGTTACCTTTTCTTACCTGAATAGTTCATAGTTTTTAGAAATATTGACCTGACAGTAGAGTCATGACACTTACATGAAATTATCTTTGTAGGACATTTATTTGGTAGGAAAGTACTGTTTTCTATAGGAAACACAGACCCAGGCTGTCATAAAGGACATCATCTCTTGTCTCTTACTGCAATAATATTCTTAGAGTGGTGATAGAAAGATCTGTGACCAGCTAGACTGATATATGTCACTATATACTGTATTTGTTGCATCTTAGAGCTGTTTTAGTGTCAAGTATTTTTATAGCGTCTTAAATGTTTACTAATTTTTTTAAAGTTTTTTTTAGGAGATTTTGTCATCTCTTTTGAAGAATATGGAGTAAGGAGTGACTGGCTAGGGTAAAGGTGACCATAGAACTTTGATACATGTTGGTTAAACACTTGTTTGGCCGCAACCTGCTCAACCATAGGCATTGACTTCTTAAGAACAAAAGGATAGTGCATGTTGAAATCCATCATGTCCAAACTTTTCCCCCATATCTGCCACTAGAGAGGCCCGCAGGATATCCCCATACAAATTAAATGGATACTGTTCCCACTAAAATCTGCAGGTTCTTAAGAAACACTGCCTGGGAAATTGTATTTTATTACTTGATCACTTCTTACATATTTGCTGTATTCTTCACAGCAGCAATCGGATCTCACATTCAGATCTTGGGGTGAAGGAAGATGTCAGCTTGCTCAGTGCACATTCTTTTCACACCTTGTATTCAGCATTAAAGTATAATTTTTACTTTTCAGCGGCCAGCTACTGCAGATTACTCAATGACACACATTTTAGCACATCATTATGTAGTTTTTTGTATGTTTTCGGCATGTGGCGAGTCATGAGACAACTAAAGCTCCACCCATGGCGGAAGAAAGTGGCGCTGGGTAATAATGGTACATGTCATTCTTACCAAAATCATTGCAAGAAACAGGATTGAAAATGAAAGTGATCTGACACTTTGGTGCTTATCTGTTTTCATTCTCTAATGTACAGCCATGCCATGGCTACAGGCGTGTTAGTGGTGTAACATGATGGTCATCAGTTTTTCTTTAAAGGCTATGTACACCTTTCCATTATTTTATATCTGTATTATATATTAAAATTCCTTCTTGTTAAAAAGTTTTCTCTTTGCCGGCTTACATCTTAAAGGGGTTGTCTGAGATTTAAAAAAAAAAGGATATGTGGCTGGGAGAGGTCGGCGAGGGACAACGGGAGGAATCGCAGATGTGAATAAATGTTAAGGAGCCCTCTCCCGGCCACATATCATTTTTTTTTTAGGTCTTGGACAACAACTTTAATGCATTATGATGAGTTGTAGAATGCTGTTCAGTAGCAAAGCCATCAAACCTCCTATCCTACAGGTATGTGTCCAACCACTCTCTCTCATTTTAGTCATCATGGGATTACAGTTGGTGAGCATGAAAAGAGCTTGGTAAGCAGAGAAATACCGTATATACTCGAGTATAAGCTGACCCGAGTACAAGCCGAGACCCCTAATTTTACCACCAAAAACTGGGAAAACCTATTGACTCGAGTATAAGCCGAGGGTGGGTAATGCATTGGTCACAGACAGCCCCCAGTATATAGCCAACCAGCCCCCTATAGTATACTGCCAGCCCAGCTTGCCCCCAGTAGTATACAGCCTGCCCCCAGTAGTATACAGCCAGTCCCCAGTAGTATACAGCCAGTCCCCAGTAGTATACAGCTTGCCCCCAGTAGAATACAGCCAGCCCTGTGTAGTATACAGCCCAGCCCAGCATTAAAAAAAAAATAAACTTATATACTCACCCTCCGGTGGCCCCGATGTGCAGCGCTGCTCCCTCGATGTCCGCGAGCAATGCGGCACATCGGGGCCACCGGAGGGTGAGTATATAAGTTTATTATTTTTTAAGTATTTTTTATTTTTATATTTTTGTGCTGAAAAACTCGGCTTATACACGAGTATATATGGTAATTAAGATGGTTGTAAAATATTAGAAACATTGGCTGTCTTTTTTTCACAACCTATGGACTGGTTTGCCACTTCAAATCTTATATAGAACTAACTATAAGTATAGAAGAGGAAAGAGAAGAGCTGTCAGACATTAGGTCTATGGCACAGCATTTTCTAAACGGTTTTGTAATGCATTTACGTGCTAGCTGCTAAAGCCAAAGAAAAAGTTTGAGTTTCACTCAATTTATTTTTTCAACCACAAAACACATAGGGGAATATTTATCAGAAGTGTCTGAGGTAAAACTCTTCTAGTCGCTTATGGCAACCAATCAGAGCTCAGCTTTCATTTTTTCCACAGCTGTTTGTAAAATTAAATCTGAGCTCTGATTGGTTACTGTGGGGAACTAGAACAATTCTGCTTTCATATACAGGCAGTCCCCAGGTTACGTACAAGATGGGTTCTGTAGGTTTGTTCTTAAGTTGAATTTGTATGTAAGTCGGAACTGTATATTTTTTATAATTGTAACCCCAGCCAAATTTTTTTGGTCTCTGTGAAAATTGGATTTTAAAAATGTTGGATTGTCATAAGAAACAGGATTAACACTAAAGCTTCATTGCAGACACCTGTGATAACTGTTACAGCTGTTTATTGTAGCCTAAGGCTAAAGTACAGTAAATTACCAACATCCAGAGGTCCGTTTGTAACTAGGGGTCGTCTGTAAATCAGATGTTCTTAAGTAGGGGACCACCTGTACTTCTGATAAATCTCCCCTATATACAGTTTTAATATAATAATAATATAAGATTACGCATAGCTGTACATAGCCCTTAAAGAGAACATGTATGTAAATAGATGTATTTTCGTAACCATTCTGGATTCTCTTTTTTCCTAGAACACTGGTTTGGTTTCTTATGTTATTCCTCTCAGAAATGTATGAATAAAAAAAGTTTAAAAAAAATCTTACCATTCCTATTCTCTTTATGTGAAATTTGCCTACACAGCCTGACATAATTGCACATATTGACATGTCAGATTATGGCTTACAATTAAGAGAGTTTGGGGTCAGTTCACACAGAGGATATAACTACAGGATTTCCTTCATGAAAGTTTGGGGCAAAATTTCTCTCCCATTGAAGTGACCAGTCGATCCTGAGAAAAAAAAACAACATGCCTTTTATTTTAGCTGGAATTTGGTAGGATGTTGCTTGGAATAAAGGTCCAAATAAGTACTAAAATGGCCCCTTAAACCAGATTTTCTGGCAGATCCCAGGTCAAATATCACTATGTGAACTGACCCATAAAAAAACTCCTTATTATTTGCTTCTTAGTGCCTACACAAACCATATAGGATTATAAGGTAATGGATGTAGGTCCGGGTGTTCTTTATAGAAATAATCCAATGGTCCAGCCAGATTCCAAAGCAACTTCAGTTTTTATTTAGTCAAATTCTCACATCCACAGTGTAATTCCATGTCTCCACCAATGCGCTGAGCCATTCTTAGTCATGGTCTGTCTGCTTGCAACTTTATACACCTTTTGATTGATCCACCTGTATTAGAATAGGCGTGGATCAAGGTGCAGGGAATTTGCATGCACATGTCGCTCCCATGATAAGGTCATGAGATGAAGAGTCAGGCTTGTGATTGCGGCTAGCGACACGTGATTCACGGGAGTGACACATTCGACGCCTTTGTTTCCATGTTAACTGGAAGCATCAGAAGTTTTCTCCTTTTCACATATGTATTTTTTTAGCACATGTATTGAATTGCACTTTTGTATTCTGCTGGACTACACTCGTGCATGCACATTCCCTGCACCTTGATCCACGTCTATTCTAACCCAGGTGGATCAATCAAAAGGTGTATAAAGTTGCAAACACGACTGGGTTCAAACAGACCATGACTAGAATGGCTTAGCGCATTGGTGGAGACATGGAATTACACTGTGGATGTGAGAATTTGCCTTAATAAAAACTGAAGTTGCTTTGGAATCTGGCTGGACCATTGGATTATTTCTATGTTTCATTTGCCTTTACAAACAAGGTGGGTGCCGTGCCGTTTCCATTCAGAAAGATGCTGGATCTAAGCTTGAATTTATATTCCTTTCTGGGTGTTTTCAGCCTGCAGTCCATAGAAATCACACACCACACATTCTGAAAACGGTACAGAAAAGGACATACAATGGGGAGGAGATTTTCACAATCATAAATGCGTTTCGACCTACATGCTTGCAGTCTGAGAAACACATGCTTTGCATTGTTTACCATTGCTCGTTGTCAATCTCGAGGTCTAAACCCATCTGCTGTGAAAATCTTTAAAGTGTGCAAAGCCTAAAAGTTAATAGGTCTTTCTTTATACATGTCCTGCCTAGTCCTTATATTTGTAATTCATGACAGAATGCAGATTTAAAGAACCCTTTTGATTCCATTAAACTACCAGCCACCTCAGGTATGAAATGTCCTTTCTAGAAATTAATTTTTTATGTAAAATCTCACCTGTTTGAGAAAAATTGTAAAATTTCCTCCAAAGTCAGGTGAAAATGAGAAGAGTCATATTTGCCTGAGATGAGTCATGTTTAGAGTCTCCAGACGCCTGTATCTAGGGTTCTAGATACATGTTTTTGGTGTCATATTAAACATAAGAATCTAATTTTTCAGATTTTGAGCTACAGAACTGGAGATAAAGCCAAAAAGGTGAGAACTAGATTTTTACCAATAGCTCACAACAGTTCCAACTATGTCTTTAACTGCCTGTATCTCCAATTCTGCAGCTCAAAGAACCACAAGCCTCATTGAATCTGAAAGATGACATTCTTAAAGGTTCTTAAAGTAACCATGTCATGTTACAGAAAATGGCTACTTCAGCCTCAAAACTGCACAGCCATTTCAATCAGTTCTGCAACTGAAAACTGCTGTTTCCTGGCATCAATAATGAATAATCCCTTCTTCCTTTTGGGCTTTTTTCGTTCACATCATTGCTGACCAATGTGGTCACATCTTTAGAAAGGTAAGTGTAAAACCATGGCGCGACATGATATGTTTGTGCAGAAGTGATTTTATTTGCATTGTGAATATTTAAATGGGGAATATTGTGCTATGAGATGGGCTTAAAGGGAACCTGTCACCACATTTTCACAAATACAGTTAGTGACAGGTTCCCATAGAGCTCTATTAGTTAACTGACAACCTGACAGTATATTACATGGCATCAGAGGGGGCAAGTCCTGCTTGGCTGGCCCCATCTATTCCTCCCCATGCATCTTCTCAGTATTCAACACTTAATGTCATGTGACCAGGGCAATGTCATCTGAGGTCCTTTACACAGTTGCATTTGCAACTGCCCCATGTATGTATATGATCACATGAAATCACAGTATGTCTCCAAGGACTTCTTCACCTCCCCATGTCTCCATATTTGGCATATACAGTACTTTGTCTCTAGTAACCTGTCCGCTGATAATAACAGCTATCTGTGACATGTTCCCTTTAAACAGTAGCTCATTGCTCCCTACTCTGCCACAGCTTTTCATCGTATCGGCTACCGGAAGACACACATACAGTATAAAGAAAGAGGAGACATTCTGATTATCATTGTAGGTTCTCTCCAGGGTCTCTCTTACCTGAAGGAAGAGTCACATGCCTTGAGCACACCTCCTCACTCCTGTTGAAGTTCCAGTCACTTTAAAATATTGTTGAACACGCACATCCTCGGCTGCCTGGGACTAGGGGAGACCTTGTGCTTGGATGATGGCCTAGCTGCCCATAGGAAGGGCACCACCTCTGGCACCCATGCCATAGGTTCCCCACCACTGCCTTAGTAGTATGTGTGATGAACACACAGGTATGAGGGAGATTCACAGGCAGATATAGTCCTGTTTATCAAGCCATCCATATCCCTCACCTCCCCCCCAGCCTCAGCTTAATTGGCCTAATTGAGCATGGTTGTTTACGATCACTCCAGGAGGGTTATATTCAAAAACCAAAATTTTCTCTCAAGATTTGAGCTGATTTTCCCTCCAATTTTCAAACAGCCAAAGAGCTATAAACTCATAAAACCAATAGGTTGAATAGGGACAGTTATGGTCCATCACAGTCACAAGGCAACTACTTTTTTGGATTGTTATCTTCAGGAGATTACATTGGTCGAATTCCTGGGGCTCTAGCACCCTTGGATCCAGAGATATCAATATCTCTGGATAGGACCATACCAAATAGGTCAGGTTTGGTATCAATGCGATCCAGGGATTCACCCGTATCCAATGATACCAGAACCATGACCCTATGCCTCCCCTTGAGAAGCTATGATTTCTCCAGGGTTCTGGGCCGCATTGTGTTTTGTCTGGGAACCATTTTAACATCAAGAGCAGAGAAAGATCTTAAGGTGTGGACTATAAGATTCCATTAGGCCCAACACATGGTAACTTATTTACTGAACTGCTGATACGTGTAGTGTTATCTTGTATTTTGTACTCCGTGTAACTGTTTATATCTCTACTGTATATATTGTTTTGTCTAGTGTGCCCTTAAGGCAATTAAATAAAAAATCAAATCTGTGTTGCTCTTTTATCTCGATTCACTATTTTCACGTCCGGGTTTCTCGCTTCTATACATGTTACCAGGTTGGTTCCTCACCCTATATTATCCTATTACAGACCGGGCTTATATTAAAGGAGAACTGGTGGCAGCTTCTCAGGGTTGATAACATTCTGTTTCGCTGAGGCTAGTGAGAGAGATCTTATAGCCATTCAGGGCTGTGATTTATTGTTGTACCATATCTGGAAGTTGTGTGGACAACTTTAAATAACTTCCTGCGCCTCTCAGAACCCATGCGTTCTGGGAGTGTCTATAAAAGGATTACTAAGTGACCTTGCATATCCTTCAGGGTTCTGAAACGTCACGGTTTCCTTCACAGTAGGGTAGTAAAGATGTTCAGGGTAAGTCCTAAATTCACATGTGCAAGAGAATCATGTGGTAGGTTATGTGCCACAAACCGGCCACCTTCAGTTTGTTTCTACATGTTATGTGTTCTGAAATGGATTTTAAATTCACACAGCTAAAAATATGTTCTATAAAAACTACAATCCAGATTCCCATTACAGTGAAAGTGAGACAGATCTCGACTTGGAATATGCATGAAAAAAACGGATTTGCTTAATAAACCTTTTTGCCATATATAATAACCTACAATTTCTGTGCTGTCTAAGATAGCAGTAGAATTTTATATACAGTATATATGTATGTAAAAAAGGATGATATTCATATTTGGCAAAGAACATTTTTAACTTTTTGTAAAAGTAAACTACAAATTTACTTACGTTTTTAGTTATTTACTATGATTTGACTATGAAACTCATAAGCTGGACTTATTCTTTGCCATGGCTTACATCAACCTACAGTTATCTGTCCTAAATGTCCTTTCTCTTCTTTATAGGCAAAGTGTGAGATAGGAAATGTGTCTGTCTATAAACAAGTTTCCCCTGAAGCTGCTGGAAACAAAAGGAGAACTTGTCAGATAATTTATGCAGTGTAAGTCGTGATTAATTCCTATGGTGGAAAACATTGAGCTCCTTTTTGATTTACAGATACAGTAAATATGCCATAAAAATTCATACAGATTGTAAGTATGGGTCATCAATCCCCTCAGTGCTTTAATTAGCTAAGGGTTGTGCCATTCATTCCGCAGGCGAGCAGAACACTCCGTGCTGATGGCCCGATGACAAAGACCACAGTAACACCATAAAGAAAAGAGAAAAGATCCCATTGTCAAACACAATAGACTTGTACTGCGAAACCACTTATAGATCCTTCACTGGTGATTTATCCGGAGGACTAGAGGACCGCTAGGGATGTCAGGCCTGTGTAACCTACATAAATCCTGTATTTACATAGACGTGAATATTGTATAGAGTATAAAGAACATGACAACACTCGTCAACGCTCCCCTTTATCTTATTAGATTTTGTGTCATTAGAAACTAAAACTTTTAGAACTATTAAGGGAGTGAAGGGCATGTGTCCAGATTATGCACTAGAACAGAAATCTACGCCGGCATGTGCAATTTATCCCAATTTCCTGGTGTAAATTATAATATATTTGTTGGGCTGAGGTTATTCTGTCCACTTTTTACTTAAAAAACGGGCCTTGGTAATATTAACACTAATAATGGACATCCGCTTACAGAGTTTGTGTAATTTGGGATTGTGGAGGGCGACAGGGGTAGCACTTCTGCCTTGCAGCGCTGGGGTCCTGGGTTCAAATCCCACCCAGGTCAACATCTGCAAAGAGTTTGTATGTTCTCTCCGTGTTTGCGTGGGGTCCTCCGGGTCCTCCAGTTTCCTCCCACACTCCAAAACATACTGGTAGGTTGATTAGATTGTAAACACCATTGGGGTCACGGACCGATTTGGCAAGCTCTGTGTAGCGCTGCATAATCTGTGTGTGCAATATAATTAAACAAATTATTATTGTGTGGTACATATGAGCACTTCTGTTGTAGAAAGTACATACAGTGGTTTAGCCCCGCTGTTTCCCCGAAAGTTAACCTCACGGCGGTGCAAAATTAACGGCACCCAATTACATGGTCTAAAGAAGTGTTCACATGGGGTGCAACAGCTGCAGGTTAATTGCAGTGGTTAGAGGGGTTGTCCAACTAAAAATTGCAATGATGAGCCTAATGTCATCAGGTATTTTGGGCCTCATACAAGCTAATTTGTTGGGACCCCTCATCCAAAGCTCACATTACAGTTTCCCATCCTATACTTTATCAGATAAAAAAATATTAGGCCAAAATATTTTAACAGACCCTAAAAATATGATGCGTCTATTAGGTTACCCAAGCCGGTCTGCTGCGCTATTTTTTTCTGGTATCTTTGGGTAGATTTTCTTCACATGTTTCAAAAAGGACACCCAATTCAGATGATAACATATTGTGGTCACACTTATCAAAATATCAAGCCGCTATGTAAGCACAGGCAGTTAACCTGTTCAATATTACAGTAATAATGTAGTGGATGAGATTGTAGCAAACCTAAGGCACAGGCAACCTACATGCACACGCACCCTGTGTAGCCTGACCTTATACAGTCGATGAAACTGGAACAGACCTACACATCACTTACTGTTTAAATCAGTCACTTCTTTTCTGTTATGCTGCCTTCTTTTCTGTTATGATACCTCTCCAACTCCCTGTAGAACATTTCCACACTGCACCTCTAAAAGTACCACAGTCACTTAAAGTATAGTTTCCCCTCAATATCAACTATCTCCCTCACTATGCTTCTAAATAATACAGGCAGTCCCCGGGTTACATACAAGCCATAGGTTTGTTCTTAAGTTGAATTTGTATGTAAGTCGAAACGGTATATTTTATAATTGTAAATCCGCCACAGTGGCGATTGGAGTTTCACAATTTTTTGCTGTAATGGGAACAAGGATTATCAATAAAGCTTCATTACAGACATGTTACAGCTGATTATTGCAGTCTGGGACTAAAGTAGTGTATCCATAGGTCACCAGAGGTCACAGTGGGCAGAGGGGTCAGTCTTTAACTAGGGGTCATCTGTAAATTGGGTGTCTTTAAGTAGGGGAGCTCCTGTATATAATCCTCAAAAATACTCAAAATATTTGCCAACATATTATTTTTTGTAAAACAACTCCTATAACTCATGTCTAGTCGCACTAGAGTGAAAAGATTTAACAAAATCTTGTGCACGTACTATGCAATATTTTTTTCTATTGTGTATGGGAGGATGTAGTGAGCATTTTTCTAATACACTTTATTGTCAAATTTTACTTTGTTTGTAAAAGAAAATCAAGCTCCCTCCCATAAAGATGCATATTTCAGCCTGTACAGTGTGGGGCAGATTTACTTACCCGGTCCATTCGCGATCCAGCGGCGCGTTCTCTGCGCTGGATTCGGGTCCGGCCGGGATTTATTAAGGCAGTTCCTCCGCCGTCCACCAGGTGGCGATGCTGCGCTGAAAAGCATCGGAACGCGCTGGAGTTCACCGGCTCGGGCTGAGTGAAGGTAAGTGCAAGCTCCGCGACAGATTTTTTGTTTTAAATGCGGCGGTTTTTCCGAATCCGTCAGGTTTTCGTTCGGCCATGCCCCCTGATTTCCGTCGCGTGCATGCAGGCGCCAATGCGCCACAATCCGATCGCGTGCGCCAAAATCCCGGGGCAATACAGGGAGAATCGGCGCAAATCGGAAATATTCGGGTAACACGTCGGTAAAAACGCGAATCGAGCCCTTAGTAAATGACCCCCTGTGTGTCTATGGAGGCAGAATGAGCTCATTCTAATCTACCAGTGTTTGGTTAAACAGCTCTGGTAGTGAGGATTAACCCTTTCACTTTTATCTTGATGTTTGAAAATTATGCTCAAAGCATACTACAGCCAGGGAGAAAGCAGAAAAGGTTAATACTCACGGTTGTGTAGAAAACAGGAGAGAAGAGAGAGATCTCTCTTCAATCCTGCAGACAGATTTTCCCTAGCAATGCAGAAGTAACATTGTAACTAGGGGGCACTTTACAGCCTGTTACTTTACAAATTAAGGCTATATTCACATAACGGTTGCCCGCCGTACCGTAGCACGGCGGGCACACAGCGACGCAGGGGAGAGGCTCTGCTCACCTCCGCCCCACTCCATAGAGATACATGGCGTACTGCACCGTATTCGGGAGAAAGATAGGACATTTCTTATCTTTCTCCCGGCTACTGAACTGTACCGTAACGCTCCCGTAGGGCACCATGCATCCATTGCCACATATGGGGGACGTATATATGCCATATATACGTCGACTGTATATACATACCCCATACGTTCATGTGAATGTAGCCTAAGGAGAATTTGTTGATGAAGTATATTAGAAAAATGTTCACAACTGCCCCTTCACACAATATCAAAAATCATCTGAAATGATGGTTACTCTTTAAATTCTATTTACAGGAATTGTTGGGGGAATAAGGATTGGGAAGCTGGATTTCAGCATGCCTGATTTCGTCACTTTTAGGCAAGATAAAATGCTGATGGTAGATCTGAGTGGTGGTTTGCCCCCCATTTTGGAACAAATACATAATGGGATTTGGGAGAAATAGCTGCTGGCCAAAGGAGTATACATAAAGATTTACAATATTTACATATTTTTTCCAATGTTTTGGTTAAATTGTGTCTCTGTAGTGTGAACTGCTATTTATCACAACCATCCATGAGAACTTCGCCCTCATCTATGGTGTATTCAAGATGGAAGTACTGTAATAGCCTGTATAGCCCTGTGTTCAATACACAAGGAATTCCAGGTGAAACTAATGTAAATGTAATAATGCAATAATAATAAATGTAATTTATCACAACCAATTGCATTATGCGCCCGATATACTAAGTGGTTCAGGATTGTGCAGGTGAATTCTATACCAGAATTTTAGAATTCTGCAATAGCTTGCTCCAGGATTCTGGCTGGACCCACTCCTCTCCCCTCTTGGTGTGAGGGGGATGTAGGGGGGAAAAATTATAAAATAATAATAAAGTAATTCCTGGCTATGCAGTACATTGGTTCTGTTCACTTAAAAGTCTTGATTAAAAATAAGAAATACATTTTCAAAATCTGGATCCCTTGAAGCCTTCTGTATGCAGTGTACACTGGTTCCTTGACCATCTCTTTAATGGTTCCCATATCTATAATATATTTCTCTTTCTGCATATTGTTAGCTGATGTGAGGGACATCATCGGGCTGTTTTCATTGTTTTACTGTTATTATCCCTCTACTAAGTCCTTGACCTATACGAATGGATCGGGGTAATACCATGTACTTTCTCATTTTATATTCTATGCTTTCAGGATATTTTATAAGCACGTACTTATGTACTCAATGATGTCAATTTTGACACATTTTGAGAGTGCTAAAGGTACTTAGTCTTTGGCCTCATGCCCCCTTGTAGATCTTAGACATTTGTCAAACCATTTACTGCACCATTTGTCAATGATAATTGAAGCCAATTATGGTGTCAACAAGTCTGCAAACAGCTTGATATCCGCAGTGGCCAAGAGCCTTTCCCTTGTCTACCTGTTTCCTGTATGAACCGTATTTATTCTTCACACCTGGAGAGAAGGTGATCCCACATCAGTGACCATTCATGTCAATGTCACTTGTGTACCAGGCTAACAAAATATGCATTTTTCACTGAACATGCTAATATACAGGGCGTTCTGTTTTGTACAGGAGTAGTATTATACATAAATATATGCACTCCTCAAATCCTGTTCTGGAACATAAGTAGTAGCACACATGTGTTTGTGCCTCTTTAGGCTACTCCCTAGGGTTCAGACTCCACAGAATGTGATCTTTAACCACAACCCTCACTTCTTTTTGTAGGCAATGGATTAAGAAGGTGTAACACTGGTACAAATTGCCCACTTCCCAAATCCAGCTCTTAAAGGGAACCTGTCACCAGGGACCTCATTTTCACTAAAGACAGGTTACAGAAGCCCATCACACCTGCATTGCAAATCTGCCTTTCTGCTTTCTCTATGCATTTGCATTAAAGTATAATTGTGTGTTATAACTTACCTTGCATCCTGACAGAATCCTCTGTGTAGTCCCAGGGGTTGGGGTTTGGTTTGGATGCATTTCAAAAAACATGTGGCTTATCTGTGTTACTCCCTCCTCAGAGCTTGGCCCCCACATTTTATGCTCCTGTAAAGCTCCTCCCTCCTGCTCCTTCACAAAGGTCAAAGCCCGGTGAGCTGACATTAGTGGGAGAGGGAGTAGCTGTACAGGAGCACAAAGGTGGGGGCCAAGAGCAGAGCAGTCTGTAGCACAGACAGGTCACATGTTGTTTTGTGAAATACATCAAAACCAAAGCCTAAACAATAAAAAAAACTATCAGTAAAGAAACAGGTCACTGTTGTTATGGTTACTGTTTTTGTGTTTACGACGGTTTACATGTTAACCTATGTCCAATAAGCCTTTGAATGATATGCAATATAATATTCGATTGTATTATTAATCCCAGCTTTAACATACATATATATGCAAACTAAACCTGTACCAAAGCAGAGAGAAATCTAACAACAAGACTCAAGGTGATGGACTGTAAATAAAATTAAAATAACCTGCTTTGGCTAAGACAAGGATCCCAATGTACAAATTTTTATGTTGGAATATTATATGTATGTTATGAAAAAAATAAATAAAAACAAGTTTAAAAACAAAACACAGTAAAACAATATCAATAAAACAATATATATTAACTTCCATAAGAAATCCTGGTTCTCTATGTTGAGCTCTTTAAAGTGACACATCTTTTAAAGGTCACTGGGATAGACGTCTTGAAGAAACAAATTAATGTTGATAGGTCAGAAGCATTAAAGCCTTATTGACAGATGACATGTGCAACATAATCGGTAGTTGTGCAAAGTGTCACCCTGCCTTCTGCCTACAGTGGGTATGGAAAGTATTCCGACATCTTTAAATTTTTCACTCTTTAATTATTAATTAACATTAATTATTGCAGTCATCTTGACAGCAAAAAACAGAAATGTATATTTCTTTGCTAATTTATTAAACAAGTAAAACTGAAATATCACATGGTCATAAGTATTCAGACCTATTGATGGAACAGTCGTATTAAACTCATATGCTGTCCATTTTCTTCTGATGCTCCTTGAGATGGTTCTACTCCTTGGAGTCCTGTTATGATTAATTAAACTGATTGGACTTAATTGGGAAAGAAACACCACAAACTATCACTGCAGCCTCCACCAGTCTGGGCTTTATGGCAGAGTCTGCTAATGGAAGCCTCTCCTCAGTGCAGGACATATGAAAGCCAATGCAAAGTTTGCAAAAAATAACACCTGAAGGACACCGAGGCTATGAGGAATACGATTTTCCGGTCTAACACTTTTTGGTGTTAACTAAGCAGTATGTTTGGAGAAAACCAGGAACTGCTCATCACCTGCCAAATCCCTACAGTGACACATGGTGGGAGCAGCATCATGCTATGGCGGCAGGGACAGGACGACTGGTTGCAATGGAACGAAGGATGAAAGCGGCCAAGGACAGAGATATCCTGGATGAAAACCTCTTCACCTTTCAACAAGACAATGACCCTAAGCACACAGCTAAAATAAGAAAGCAGAGGCTTCAGAACATCTCTGTGACCATTCCTGACTGGCCCAGCCAGAGCCTTGACCTCAACCCAATTGAGCATCTCTGGAGAGACTTGAAAATGGCTTCCACAAATGTTCACCATCTAACCTGAGGGAACTGGAGAGGAACAGCTAGGAAGAAGCAGAGGATCCACAAACCCAGGTGCGAAAAACTTCTAGCATCATTCCCAAGAAGAGTCATGGCTGTACTAGCTCCAAAGGCTTCTACTCAATACTGAGGAAAGGGGCTGAATACTTATGACCATGGGATATTTCAGTTTTTCTTGTTTAATTAACAAAAATATTAACAGTTATGTTTTTTCTGTCAAGATGCAGAGTGTACATTAATGAGCGAAAAAAATAACTTTTTTGATTTTACCATGAAGTCTAGCATGAACAATAAGCAGTAAAACATGGCTTCCTAAGGCTAACTGGACATGTAGCACAATGGCTGCGGAATTTACCCCAGCCATTTGTGATTCATTTTATGCCATGATTTTTTTTTTGCGGCGGAGGGGATTGGGGGGGTTAGGAAATACTCAGCTTTTTCATTTCGAAGTTTGAATTCCCCATCAGGAGCTACAGAAATGTAAAAAACGTGCTGCGAATCATCATTTCCAGTGATGATTTTTTTTCTACAATGTGTCTATAGGCTTAGGATAAAATAGGATTATGAGCATGTAAAATCAGCAAAAATGACAAAAATGACAGAGGGCTCTGGGGGGGGGGGGTGCTTTGTCTCTTAATTATGCAATCATCATTGCAGGCTTACTGCCCACATTCTCACTCCCCTCCAAAACCTGAAAGCCAGTGACGGCACCCAGCTCTTGTCCAATTCCTGTGCATGCGCAGTCGTCTCTGTACTGCACAGCCGGCTACTCCTCAGCGCAGCTTCAATCTCAGAGGAGCACCCGAGCACTGCGGAGGAGACGGCACATGTGCGAGCCTTGCCGAGAGCCGGCTGACGTCACCGGCTCTCTGGCTGGGTAGGGGAGGATATGGTTATTAAGCCTGCAAAGAGATGTTAACAGGGATGAGCGTAGGTCTGGTGATGCCACACTGAGCCCCTCAGGCTAATTTGCATAAGCCTAGAAGCCTTTTTTTGTCAACATGATGGCATAAGAAACTAATAGAAGAGTGTATCCTAACCAAGAGGACACACACCAGCATCTAAGTGTGTTCGCTTTACGATATAGATCCTGGTGGTAGCTTTCCTTTAAGACATTACAGGCAGTCCCCGGGTTACGTACAGGATCGGTTCTGTAGGTTTGTTCTTAATTTGAATGTGTATGTAAATCGGAACTGTATATTTTATAATTGTAACCGCAGCCAAATTTCTTTTGGTCTCTGTGACAAATGGATTTTAAAAATGTTGGGTTGTCATAAGAACCAGGATTTACAATAAAGTTTCATTACAGACAAATTTAATAACTGTTAAAGCTGTTTATTGTAGCCTAAGGCTAAAGTACAGTAAATTACCAACATCCAGAGCGCCGTTTGTAACTAGGGGTCGTCTGTAAGTCGGGTGTTCTTAAGTAGGGGATCGTCTGAACTACTGTACATACATTGGATTGTAATGACTGATTTAGAGGAACAGATATACTGTACTCCACAGCAGAACTCTCTTCTCCTTGGAGTCGTATGAAATGAAACAAGAATTTTAGCATTTTCTCTCTTCTACATTGCAGGCTGAGGCTGCAATCCTTGTATCTCATCTAAAAGCATATTAACCACTTTTATGTACATGTCAGCGGAACGAATGTCATTTTTTTCCTGCTTCTTAATCCTCATTACAGAGCAAATTGCATTATCTTTACTCGTGTCGCACAGATCTATGTTATAAATACTCTCTAATTTCTCCTCTGCACTTAACACTTTCCTTTTTTTAAAGCAATTTCCATAGCAAACTGTTTAATTCCTAATATTATCGTACGGCTCTACGGCACGATCCATTAATAATCTATGCAATCAGTTCAGTGACAGATGGGCCTGCAGTCAGCTGCACTCTATAGCAAAGTTTCATAAATTAATATGAATGGATTAATATTGACAATCTAACAAAATGGCTGCTGGTCTAACACCAACTAGTTTGTAGGTACATGGAGGATACCAGTTGGTATCACACAGGAGCTCAATAAATGGGTTTTCCACTTAAAAAATAATGCCTTTCTAATGGCCAATCCCTTTGTAAAAATCAAAAAATGCCTTACAAATTCACCCCATTTGCAATGATGCACATTCGCAATGACATCTCACATGGACCTATAAACACTACAATCATGGCCCGATACTGAGCCAAAACCTTAGCAGGCCCAAAGCAGCAAGGCACAGGGAATGGGCAGCAGGATACCCAGAAATTGTATATTTATTTTTTTGTAGGTATAAGCTGAAATTTATTCATTGAAATCACTGCTCTCCTTAGAGTCCTTCACATTGATCGCCACTGCTTGCGTTAACTCATATTTAACAGTGGTGACATTAAAGGAAATCTACCTTCAAACATGATAAACCAGGGACACTAAGGCTCAGGTGTAGCACATGGCTTGATAGAGGAGGGAGGGGTAGTGAGCGCTTTTTATCCCTCCCCTCTCTGCAGGAAACAAATCGGTCCAATGATAGGACATTCTCTGGCTCTTGCGGTGCGGCTGCCCGACTCGGACATGCTGCGGTGGGACATACACCCATTCAAATGAATGACCACATTTCTCATTTAAGACAATGGGGCCCTATGCTAGCTGTATAAAATGCTATGGTATGGTGTAGATCTAGGCACCATGACTTTGTTAATCTTCTTATATTTGTCATGGCCTCCGTCTTTCTAAAATTAAAGGGGCTATCCAGCTGTTAACAATTACTGAGGGCCGGGCTGTTTGTTTACAGGGGCACAGAAACCACGCACAGGAAGCTTCCAGTCTGCAATGTGGCCGGCTCCTCCCATCCGTCCCTATCACTCAGCGTTGTAAGCGCCGGACGAGGCATGTTTATTATGTTTAACTAGCCCACCCCAGCCTGGCCCTCAGTTTTTTAACACCTGGATAACCCCTTTTGTACAGAGGCTGACAGAGTCTGATAGACTTTTACATTGTTACACTGCTCTGTAGCTCTGCTACATCTCACAGATATGTGCCTGCTCCCCCTTCCCCCTGATCACTTATCACCTTGTAGTTTGCAGCTTTCTCCCTCCTCATGATATGCTGGCAGAAAGTGATGAGTGACTGTGAGCTCCGTGCAGGGGGGCGGGGCTACGGGCTCAGAACGGAAAGACACAGCAAGCACGGCAAGCTCTGTGCAGCGCTGCGTAATCTGTGTGCGCTATATAAAGGTATGTATCCAATGAATATTTCAACTAGAAAGACTGTGTAGAAGAAATATAGTGGACTCACTATAATTAATCAGAAAGAATACAAAATAGTGGTTAAAACATAGCTTTTACTGGAATCGTTTAAAAGTGAACATACAGTAATCTATCTTCAAAGAAGTTACTTGGACGCACGGTGCCCATCTGAGAAGAAAACACAGAAAGCGAAGCAAGTGTAAGCCTGGTGGTCTCCTTACGGTTCAGAGCTAGTGATGCAATTTTACATATAGCAGAAAAATATATAAAGGAAGCTCACCTCTGTGGGCTGCACATCTTGAAAAGCGAAAAACAGTTCCGGGTATACACTCAGATATTAAGTTGTTCCTCAATGGAGGTAACCAAGAGGGTCAGTGGGATGTATATGTGCACCCTAGGTCAGAGTGTAGAAAAAGGAGGAGGAAGGAACAAGGTGTTGTGACTCCAGGCATAGGAGATATAGGTCAAAGATAGCTATAGCTCTCCCTGTTAATGCCCTAGGTAGAGATCTAGAACACCCTGTTAGCCTAACCTCGGGGTTGTGGCCCTAATTGACCACGAGCCCCGACCGGAACCTTACCCTAGATAACTAGCCCTGTAAATGGACCTAGTCTTAGAGATAACGTCCCAGTCAATAAAGCGTCTCTAAGGACGAGTAATACAAAGTGTGTCATAAGGGTAATTGCGTAACCAAATCCCGACAGGGCCTGTTTCACCCTTTAGGGCTCATCAGGGGATAATGCGGTCCGCGTATGGAAAAACCCTTGCACTGCTTAGATAAATGGTGCTGGGGTAATGCTGGCTCCCTTACTCACTAGGCATAGTGTGTACATATAGCCGTGACCATCCTGAGGGAGATAGCTGAGACAGTAAACAGGTGCTGCGGGGGTGCCTGTGCGCACAGCCCCGTACGCAGCGGATGACCAGTGGGCATCTTTGTTGTAGTTTGGGCACTCGGCCTCTAAAAGGTTTGTCATCACTGCTCTATCGTATCTATCTATCTATCTATCTATCTATCCATCCCTAAAAAAAATCTATCTAGCATAATAGTTGCCATCTATATATGTCTAATTTTTACATATCTTACTACCTACCCATCGATCTCTCATTTCTAATTATCTACCTACTTATTGTTCTCTCATTTGTATCTGCCGACCTATCTCTTTTTCTATCTACATATCTAATATGAACTATTTCTTAACTATTTCTGTCTATTTCTTCATCAAAAAAAACTCAATGTCATTCGTTATGGTCAATTTGGCACCATCAGTTTTGAATCCGTTTTTTTTTTTAAACGGGAAAAAAAGTATTTTTTTCTGTAAAAAAAACATTTCAGTTTTTAACTTTTGTAGCCGGATACTAGAAACGGAAATCACAACTGTAGTGTGAACTGAGCCTTACTCAAGTTTACTAGAAATGCTTCAATATGAGAACATCTCTGTAACAGGATATGGAACATGTGAAATCAGTGACATGGTACAGTCCGGGTCTACAGATTTCTCTTAATAAACCAATCGAACTTTATAAAGAAAACATAAACTAAAAGGTTTTAAAAGAGAGTCTATGAGATCTGATAGCTTTGTGCAGCGCTGCGTAGTCTGTGTGCGCTATATAAATAAAGAATTATTATTATTATATCACCCTATAAGTAAGTACAGTATTAGGCTCCTTCCACACTTGCGTTGCAGATCACGTCAGAGTCTGATCAGGGTTTGGTCAGTTTTCAGTCAGAGTTTGTTCAGTGTCTCAGTTTTTCAAGCGTGTTTTCAATGCATTTTCAATGGACTGAGCTCTATCTTTTCTATGGCAATTGATGCGTGAAAAACGCATTGCACTTGCAAGTGTCTCAGAGTGCAATGCGTTTTTGATGCATCTCCATAGACTTGTATGGTGCGTTTTTCATGCGTGTAAATTGCAAAAGTAGAGCATGCTGAGATTTAAAGGCGTATAAAAAAAAATGTGTGTGTGTGCATCAAAAAGAAGTCTGAAAAAACCCAATGATAACAATGGGTCAGAGTGCAATGCAAGTTCTGTGAGTCAAAAGCATGCGCAGAACATGCGCGTGAAAAACACAAGTGTGAAAGGGGCCTTAATTTATGAAAATTAGCTTTACGATGCATCATATTTGTTGTTGCACCTCCAACAACCCCCCCACACTACCCCTTTATCTAATTATTGACACCTGGTCATCCGCTGCGTACGGGGCTGTGCGCACAGGCACCTGGTCATCCGCTGCGTACGGGGCTGTGCGCACAGGCACCCCCGCAGCACCTGTTTACTGTCTCAGCTATCTCCCTCAGGATGGTCACGGCTATATGTACACACTATGCCTAGTGAGTAAGGGAGCCAGCATTACCCCAGCACCATTTATCTAAGCAGTGCAAGGGTTTTTCCATACGCGGACCGCATTATCCCCTGATGAGCCCTAAAGGGTGAAACAGGCCCTGTCGGGATTTGGTTACGCAATTACCCTTATGACACACTTTGTATTACTCGTCCTTAGAGACGCTTTATTGACTGGGACGTTATCTCTAAGACTAGGTCCATTTACAGGGCTAGTTATCTAGGGTAAGGTTCCGGTCGGGGCTCGTGGTCAATTAGGGCCACAACCCCGAGGTTAGGCTAACGGGGTGTTCTAGATCTCTACCTAGGGCATTAACAGGGAGAGCTATAGCTATCTTTGACCTATATCTCCTATGCCTGGAGTCACAACACCTTGTTCCTTCCTCCTCCTTTTTCTACACTCTGACCTAGGGTGCACATATACATCCCACTGACCCTCTTGGTTACCTCCATTGAGGAACAACTTAATATCTGAGTGTATACCCGGAACTGTTTTTCGCTTTTCAAGATGTGCAGCCCACAGAGGTGAGCTTCCTTTATATATTTTTCTGCTATATGTAAAATTGCATCACTAGCTCTGAACCGTAAGGAGACCACCAGGCTTACACTTGCTTCGCTTTCTGTGTTTTCTTCTCAGATGGGCACCGTGCGTCCAAGTAACTTCTTTGAAGATAGATTACTGTATGTTCACTTTTAAACGATTCCAGTAAAAGCTATGTTTTAACCACTATTTTGTATTCTTTTTGCGCTATATAAAGGAATTATTATTAATTAGAGAATGTGTTATTTTGCTATCTTCGTGGGAATGCCCCTTTAAAAAAAAATTCTAATTTAGACAAATTAGCTTTTCAGGGCACCGAGGGTGTGGCTTTTTACAGTAGTGCACCTGTTATTCTCTTTGTATTAATCCTTTATATGAGGCATGTCAATAATTAGATAAAGGGGTAGTGTGGGGGGGGTGTTGGAGGTGCAACAACAAATATGATGCATCGTAAAGCTAATTTTCATAAATTAAGGCCCCTTTCACACTTGTGTTTTTCACGCGCATGTTCTGCGCATGCTTTTGACTCACAGAACTTGCATTGCACTCTGACCCATTGTTATCATTGGGTTTTTTCAGACTTCTTTTTGATGCACACACACACATTTTTTTTTATACGCCTTTAAATCTCAGCATGCTCTACTTTTGCAATTTACACGCATGAAAAACGCACCATACAAGTCTATGGAGATGCATCAAAAACGCATTGCACTCTGAGACACTTGCAAGTGCAATGCGTTTTTCACGCATCAATTGCCATAGAAAAGATAGAGCTCAGTCCATTGAAAATGCATTGAAAACACGCTTGAAAAACTGAGACACTGAACAAACTCTGACTGAAAACTGACCAAACCCTGATCAGACTCTGACGTGATCTGCAACGCAAGTGTGGAAGGAGCCTAATACTGTACTTACTTATAGGGTGATATAATAATAATAATTCTTTATTTATATAGCGCACACAGACTACGCAGCGCTGCACAAAGCTATCAGATCTCATAGACTCTCTTTTAAAACCTTTTAGTTTATGTTTTCTTTATAAAGTTCGATTGGTTTATTAAGAGAAATCTGTAGACCCGGACTGTACCATGTCACTGATTTCACATGTTCCATATCCTGTTACAGAGATGTTCTCATATTGAAGCATTTCTAGTAAACTTGAGTAAGGCTCAGTTCACACTACAGTTGTGATTTCCGTTTCTAGTATCCGGCTACAAAAGTTAAAAACTGAAATGTTTTTTTTACAGAAAAAAATACTTTTTTTCCCGTTTAAAAAAAAAACGGATTCAAAACTGATGGTGCCAAATTGACCATAACGAATGACATTGAGTTTTTTTTGATGAAGAAATAGACAGAAATAGTTAAGAAATAGTTCATATTAGATATGTAGATAGAAAAAGAGATAGGTCGGCAGATACAAATGAGAGAACAATAAGTAGGTAGATAATTAGAAATGAGAGATCGATGGGTAGGTAGTAAGATATGTAAAAATTAGACATATATAGATGGCAACTATTATGCTAGATAGATTTTTTTTAGGGATGGATAGATAGATAGATAGATAGATAGATAGATACGATAGAGCAGTGATGACAAACCTTTTGGAGACCGAGTGCCCATACTACAACAAAGACCCGCTTATTTATCGCAAGGTGCCAACACAGAAATTTAATTTGTGATTTATACTCCCTTCTCTGTCACATTTTTCATTGATACCAGCACCTGAGGACACCAATAAAGCAGAAAATAGTCCCAGGTAGAGCTGTCACTTTAAAATAGCTCTGTGCACAGCAAGTCCTGGGCTGTCTGGGACTGTAGGAAGATACCTGGAGTCATCTCTGGTGATGGCCTGAGTGCCCACAGAAAGGGCTCCGAGTGCCACCTCTGGAACCAGTGCCATAGGTTAGCCATCACTGCTATAGAGAGATAGATAGATAGACACTATGTCATCAGTTACTTTCAGTTTATCTACCTTTATTTATCATCCTTTTTTTTTTAAATGGAGATAAAAAAAACGGATATGCCGAAGGTAGTGTGAACTTAGCCTTACCCACATTATTCTTCATTTTATAATTTATAATTTCCCCCCATTGTATTAATCTAAATATTTATTTTATGCATATTTTAGCGACACCTCATCCCCAGGAACACAATGCAGCCTCTAAAATCCTGGGAATGGAAGCAAAACAGACGTTGGTAAAGATCTCACTGCATTCTCCCAGCACATGTAATTGAGAATGATGGAGTATGCAGGCCTCTTTCTCATCTCCACATTGCCACTGGGGCATACAGCTGAGACGGGCAGGCTTTGTTTTTCTGGCGAAGGGTTTGTACAAGCCCCTCCTCTATGTCGCTGCCATTCTGCCCACAGAACCGTAAAATCAATTTTTATCACCGATGGGCTTTCATAACTCTTTAAAGTCTTCAAGGAAATTAACCCCTTTGGCCCATAGCTTTGCATGTGAGATGCATTACAGGAACCAGGTTGCAAGCAGATGTGCTGAAAGTTTTTAGAAGTAGAGAAATGTGGCCGCTCCAGTCTGCTGTTCTGCTGACTCAAGCAAATGTTAACCAGCACTGAGCTTTACTTTTGATGTACAAATCTCCTGTACCAAAAAGCGATTCAGCTGTAAAAGGAGAAATATAGTTTGTGTTCAGCGGCAGACACAGCAGCTCATGCCTCTACAAAGGCTCCGGGGCTAGAGCCCGCTTGGATCCAATAACCAGCTAAGTATATGGAGTCTGCTGGAAGGAAAGCACCTGCACATGGAAGCAGCATTACTCACATAAATGGCCTTTCCTTTCTAACATTGTAAAGTTACTGGGGTTTTTTTTTGTTTTGTTTTTACCAACAAAATACTTTGCATTGACAAGAAAATGGTCTGTATAGAAGGTCTGCAGAGATGTATAAACAGAATGCTATAGTAATATTAAAGGGGCACTCCATTTTTTATTTAAAGGACATCTACCACCAGGATGAAAGACTGTATGCATATGAGCCTGAGGGGCTCCATGCTCGATTAACACCTATGAAGCCTGGAGCCCCTCAGGCTCTTTCATCCTGGTGGTAGAGGCCCTTTAAGGAGAATCCAGGGGATAGGACCTAACTTGCTGATCAGTGGGGGTCTCAGTTGGACCCCTCGTCGCTCCTCAGACAGATGGTCCATTAATCTCTATGCACAGCCGTCTGCTCAATTAGTCTGACCGACCCCTCGTTTCTCAATCTGTGGTGGGCTCAAGCACTATGACCCCCACTTATCATCAACTTAGGCCCTATCCAGTGGATAGGACCCAACTTTAGATTGTGGGAAAACCCCCGTAAACTACTAGAAAACTCAGGTAGGGTATGAAATATCCTTTCTAGGATTCCTTCTATGATGTGAAATCTCACCTGTTACCTGTAAAAATCACCTCCAAAGTCATGTGAAAACCAGCAGAGAAGAGTCATATTTGTTTAGATAAAAGTCAAACAAGTCAAGTTTAAAGGCTGTAGGGGGGGGTGTCACTTTATTTCTAAAACCATTGGGGGAAATTCATTGGGGCACATTTACTAAGGAGTGTTCTGTCAGACTTTGCATGTTCTTTTATGTGCAAACTGCTTGCACAGGTATTTAAGAAGCGTCTGTGCCACATTTGTGTCGCACACAGTCGTTATGTGTCGTGGCTGCACCGTTCTTCATGCGACACAAATTTCTGCGCTGCAATGGGTGTTCCAAAGCTCTGTCGGATCGTGCACCAGTCCGACAGAAATGTGTCGCACAGGCCAGGTTGACGGTGCACCAATAAAATAGTAGTGCACTATGTCAGAGCAGTGCAGGGAGCACCAGATTCATGAAGAATCTGGCCCTCCATGCACTGCTTAGTAAATGTGGGCCTATAAGATTTTAGAAGGAAAGAGGCACTGGATAACAAATATAAGATTATCACAGTCATAGTGCCTGGATCTATGAGTAAGTGATCCCTTTTAGCAACCAAATATATTTAACATTACAGTCTGCCAGATCATGCACATTACAAATGTCTTTCGCTAATACACCAAGGGGAAAGATCTTGTGTTCCTGTTAGCATGGAGATAGCTGAAAGTGGGCGGAATGCGGCCATGACAGGATGGGCTGGGAGGGCAGGAAAAGGCGGATGGTTTAGAGTTGGGGGTTGAACTTTAAGTGAGGTGATAGGGGGATTAGCTGGGGGGTGGAGACTTTAGAGCAGGGGTCAGGAACCTTTTTGGCTGAGAGAGCCATGAACGCCACACATATTAAAATGTTATTCCGTAAGAGCCATACTATATGCACATGCCCCCCAGTAGATAGGTAGTCTCAGTGTCACGGGTGCCTCTGCAATTTGCGTCTCGGATCGCATGCACACCAGTGCCCCTCTCCGTGGCGGTGCCCCTTTCCGAGCTCACTCACCTCTCCAAGTTCCCTGACAGATCTTAGTGCTTCATGTCTATGAGGAAGCTTTCCACTGTGTTTCCTCCCCAAGTGTTAACCTCCCATTGTGACCCTGGACCTGTTCCTGATTCTTCTCCTTCGCTGCCAGCCCTGACTTCTTGCTCCATCCCCGACCTTGCATCATTGCCGCCTGCCTTGACCGTCTGCCTGTTCCTGACCACAAGACTACCTAGTTATCCTGTGCCTCGACCTTGGCTGCCACCGTCTACAAGTTGCGGTTCTGGTGATGACCGGGTGCCACTTAGATTCCGGTCCCAGGTGTCTGCTTACATCATCGTCCACAGTGGTCCAGGGGGTTCCCTACTCCAAATCCTGACACCCACCACATGCCTCCCAGTAGATAGGTAGTCCTACCACATGTCTCCCAGTAGATAGGTAGTCCCAGCACATGTCTCCCAGTAGATAGGTAGTCCCAGCACATACCCCCTATAAGCTAGAGCATATACTCCCAGTAAATAGGTAGCCACAGCACATGTCCCTAAGTAAATAGATAGCAGCAGCAGATTAGGTAGCCACAGCACATTCCCCCGAGTAGATAGATAGCCACAGCACATACTCCCAGTATATAGGTAGCCACAGCACATTCCCTCGAGTAGATAGGTAGCCACAGCACATGCTCCCCAGTAGATAGGTAGCCACAGCAAAAAAAAATGAATATTCACTTCCAGGTGCTCCCTGCAGCCAGCTCCTCATTGCTCCCATGCTCTTCACAACCCAGGCTTAGACGATGGCACCTGGGTCGTACAAAGGACGTAGGCAGCGGTAACATCGCTGCCTGTGTCCAATGATTAGTCTAAGAGAGACACATAGAAGCCACCACTATTTATTAAAGACCTGTCTGAGAGCCAGATGCAGCCAACAAAAGAGCCATATCTGGCTCCCGAGCCATAGGTTCCCTACCCCTGCTTTAGAGGGTTTATAAGGGGTGCCAGGAAGGGCACGCCATCTTTTGGCTGGAGAAAATTGTCCCACCCACCCTCCCCTTTAGTTTGCTTTGTATAAGGGTCACATTGTGTGTTTTTTTGGGGAGGAGGGATACAAGTAGTTGAGATTCTTTGTCAGGAAGGGGTAGGCATAGATTAGGGCAGGGGTCAGGAACCTTTTTGGCTGAGAGAGCCATGAACGCCACACATATTAAAATGTTATTCCGTAAGAGCCATACTATATGCACATGCCCCCCAGTAGATAGGTAGTCTCAGTGTCACGGGTGCCTCTGCAATTTGCGTCTCGGATCGCATGCACACCAGTGCCCCTCTCCGTGGCGGTGCCCCTTTCCGAGCTCACTCACCTCTCCAAGTTCCCTGACAGATCTTAGTGCTTCATGTCTATGAGGAAGCTTTCCACTGTGTTTCCTCCCCAAGTGTTAACCTCCCATTGTGACCCTGGACCTGTTCCTGATTCTTCTCCTTCGCTGCCAGCCCTGACTTCTTGCTCCATCCCCGACCTTGCATCATTGCCGCCTGCCTTGACCGTCTGCCTGTTCCTGACCACAAGACTACCTAGTTATCCTGTGCCTCGACCTTGGCTGCCACCGTCTACAAGTTGCGGTTCTGGTGATGACCGGGTGCCACTTAGATTCCGGTCCCAGGTGTCTGCTTACATCATCGTCCACAGTGGTCCAGGGGGTTCCCTACTCCAAATCCTGACACCCACCACATGCCTCCCAGTAGATAGGTAGTCCTACCACATGTCTCCCAGTAGATAGGTAGTCCCAGCACATGTCTCCCAGTAGATAGGTAGTCCCAGCACATACCCCCTATAAGCTAGAGCATATACTCCCAGTAAATAGGTAGCCACAGCACATGTCCCTAAGTAAATAGATAGCAGCAGCAGATTAGGTAGCCACAGCACATTCCCCCGAGTAGATAGATAGCCACAGCACATACTCCCAGTATATAGGTAGCCACAGCACATTCCCTCGAGTAGATAGGTAGCCACAGCACATGCTCCCCAGTAGATAGGTAGCCACAGCAAAAAAAAATGAATATTCACTTCCAGGTGCTCCCTGCAGCCAGCTCCTCATTGCTCCCATGCTCTTCACAACCCAGGCTTAGACGATGGCACCTGGGTCGTACAAAGGACGTAGGCAGCGGTAACATCGCTGCCTGTGTCCAATGATTAGTCTAAGAGAGACACATAGAAGCCACCACTATTTATTAAAGACCTGTCTGAGAGCCAGATGCAGCCAACAAAAGAGCCATATCTGGCTCCCGAGCCATAGGTTCCCTACCCCTGGATTAGGGAGTCGAGGCCTTTGGTTGTAAAGCGGGCGGGTGCTTGGCAACAGATAATTTATATTTTGGTAAATCGATTGCATCATTTGTTCTAAAGTCCGGGAATTGGGAGAATTGAATTGCAGTCTCCTTTAGAGTTTGACCTCAGGAGCTGGATTCTTTTGATATTTGCCACATTCTGCCCTCGCCCACGCTGAGCGTGAGTTCTGAGCAATGATATTTTACTTAACGGTTACAGCGGACTTAGTTGGTTGTCAAAATGGACAAACAATTTTCTGCTCTGTTGTCAAGTACTCGGCCACTAAGAAAGTTGATGTTTAACGTATTCTTCATATTTTGTAATTTGTTTAATAAAGTTTATATTTTACAGATTTTCAAAGAATAAATAAAGCTGTGACCAGCACTTTTCCAACAATAAAATGTGTGTGTTTTATTTAGTTTTGGTTAAGGAGGGTTCCTTTTTCTGCTCTGTGAGCTGTTCCTATGACTCAGCCAGTTTGTATAGTAGTAGTGAAAACTCCTGTTCTTTATTTCATTCTATTAAAGGGGTTGTCCCAGTTCATGTTCTGTTTTACAAATGGCCCTAGATATTGTAATAATGATAATAATGATGAAGAAGTTATAATTACCTTGGTCTTTACCTCCTGTCCAGTCATTTGTGACTTCTTTGCTAGAAGATGAGGACCACTGCTATACACTTATAGTACACACATATTATCCCGTACAAAGTGCATATAACGTTACAGTGATTTTCCATTAAAAATGTTTTTAGTTTAGTAGCGTTCCTAGTAGATCTCCACAGACCCTATTAAGTTGCGGTCACATACAGTGTTTGAATTGCGTTTTGATAATAAACGAGCACTATATACAGTATTCTGGATGTACTCCGACGGGTTTTCCGACGGCCACGCCCCCCCATTTCCGTCGAATGCATGCCGGCGCCGATGCGCCACAATCCGATGCGCGCAAATCGGAAACATTCGGGAAACGCAACGAAAAAAAAATGATTCGGGCCCTTAGTAAATGACGCCCAGTTTCTTTGTGTAAACTATGCGAAACACAAGGTGCTTGTTGCAGATCTCAAGCGTTTCAGTGGAAACGCATATGTGCTCAGGCCTTTGAATCGTGTTTCAAAAACTGTATGTGACTGCTGCCTTAAAGGGTATTCACATCTGGACATTCACTTTTAAATTCATTAATTTTTCTTCAATGGAATGTAATTTAAAAAAAATAATAATATCTGTGTGAAGATAATTTCCCATAACTGTAGCCACGTTGTCCCTTAGAATCACGATTGTTGTCCTTGGATATGACCTCTGCTGCTGGAATGAGTGAATAAGGAAATAAATTGTTTTTGCATATGAAATGTCCAGAAGTTACTTCATGTCCCACATCTGTCCTTTGGTAATGAACGCTTAATCCAGGTGGTCAGGTAGGTCTCAGTAGAACATATCTGGGCACTGCTACCCAGGTTCAGGGGTGGTCGTATCCAAGGACAGGTATCTTTTTTCTAAGGGACAACATGGCTACATTTATGGTAAATTATCGTCACACAGGAAGATTTTTTTTAATAACATCCAATTAAAGAAATGTGTATGGCAGTTTGATTACATTTAATGTAAATGTTCAGATGGGAATATTCCTTTAATGAATAGTCTTCCCTTGAGGTGCTTGCAGAAAAGTCAAGTAAGTTTAGAGATGGACAACTTGTCAGAACTATAGTGACACTTGTTTTAGATGACCAGCCAATTCCCATTGAAAAGTGTTAGTGGTCCTCTCACAAAGCAAGGCCTCTAGTTAGTATAATTTAAGGTGTAGTTAAACATCTATGATAGAAGATCCAATCTACATCAGTTGGTCATCTGGAGAGGTTTTTTTTTACTTTGGAGACTCTGTACCCCAATATTTATTGGACTACTTGATATATAATTGTTGACCAAACCAAAATGGAAGGCAGGACACATAAAACCATATAGATCCACCATGTGACAGCATAGCTTCTATACTATAGTCTTGGTTTATTATGTCTAACGCATTGTGCCTCCGTGCAGGCACTCATTTGCATTGTGATGGATATTTCACAGGCAGCATATAGTTAAGGGCACCATGTTCCCCAGGCTGTGATCATCCTCAAGAGCCAGAAGCCGAGATGGCGGCTATTCATCAGAGTCTATTCTTCAGAGAGTCTGCAAGAAGAGAGGGAGAGACTGTCCACTGTCACTGCCTCATTCATCAGGTGTAAAGAGGGAATGTGAGAGCCTGAGAGCGACGGATAGACAGACGCACAGACAGACAATGGATGATTTGGTTTGGATGGAAAATATAAACCTATGAAGATATAAAGAAATGATGTGCCCGGCCATGACAGCACATAAACCTGCTATATCTCAGGCTTACAGTACTTCCAAACCGCCGGAACATTTGCTTATTTTGCTTCGGTCTAAGGTTTCCCTTTATATTCACCCTGTCCCCCCCTCCTCGCCCTTTGCTTCGCTGTGATTCACGGTTTGCTGGTGCCATTATATTGCCGTATAAATTTACTTTATTCGCATCCAGCCTCATATTTCTAGCCTGGGACCTTGCGTCGGCTACACAATCCATTTATAGACAAATCAATTAAATATTTCTTCCTAATCTGTCACTTCTTATACAAAGATGCAAAGAATTATTGGGTGCCACGGGCATGAGTAACTGTGGACTTTGCGATAAGAAACCACTACCATTACCTGTACTGCTATTCTGCATAGAACCACTACCATCTGCCAAATGTCACTATTCCAATGGGGATCCATATTTTACCGCCCCCTATGGCATTTCTGAAGGCTTCAATGTCTCCAGTTTGGAAATGAAGGAATGACACACAGTATCCGGAAATTTTGAGCCCCTTTGGGGAAAAAGGGACCGATTTGGCAAGCTCTGTGCAGCGCTGCGTAATCTGTGTGCACTATATACATAAAGGATTATTATCAGGAAGGAAAGACGTGACATTTATCTAAAATGTTAAAAATCTAGGATAGAATTCATGGAATAAGACTGATGGTTTCATTTTAATGCTCTGAAATGTTAAAACCGTGTCACGCCATCTCATGTCCGAATCTGCAGTTTTTTCCACTGAATGTCTATTATATTAACAGGGAATTTTATGCAGCGTTTTCCTGATGTCAAGCTGTTATCTGGGCTATGCTTGGCAGCTCTCCCTACCAACCAAGATGCTACAGGCAGAGCAGGTTAATGAACCACGGAGAGAAGGAAACTTCTATAGAAAGAGCCCATAATTCTTCCACAGTGACTTATGGGTTAATAAATTATCCAAGACTCGTTCACTGGCTCAAACGAAGGAAATCCATGCGCGTTATTCGCACTCATAGGGTTAAAATATCCAGGTGTCTGAACACCTCCTCAATCTCCTGCCATAAATCTGGCTTGTTCTCATCACCTGAGCCTCTCTCCTTATTGATTTCCCTTTAATGAAAGTTAATTATAACACCGATTTAATTAATGGAATCCCTCTGCCGCTTTACGGCTTCCCGCATTAACGCTTTGAAGGGGGGAGGGGAGGAAAGTTTGCAGGCTAAGAGATAAATCAGGAATGTATGGTGGTCGTGCCGGAAACCGGTGAATATGTATTCAGATGGAAAACGGTATTAACCAAATTTGCGCTGGAGGGAATCGGGAGCTACGTGTCCCTGTATTATGTTAGATATTTTTCTCATTTTTTTTTACTCATATATTACATTGACATATTTAACCGCGGCGGTGTACAGAGATTCTCATTCCTATTACCCCAGGAGCTTGCAATCTACATATGGATAGGTTTATTTGCGTCAGTTCAATGTAATATTTGTGCATCTACATCGACAACTCTGCGATACGTGACTGTACAGTGTACCATGGAGTATGTTGGCGCCATAAAAATGGTTAATTGAAAAGAGGACAAAGGAAATCAGGGAACATAGTGCAAAAGTCCGGGTAAGGCTAACCCTATAAAAAGTGGGTGGTATAAAAGATACACATAGAAGCAGAACAAGGTAATTGGATAGAAATGAAAGATAAAGAAATAGTGAAGCAACTCCAAGACAAAAGAAAGAAATTACAGAGACCCACAGACATGAAAGCAGAGGAAGCATGAAGGGGGAGGGAGGCGCAGAGCCGCAGCTGCACAGTATAAAAGATTCCTGAGGTGCTGGGGACCCCTACTGGAGCAATGTGCAGGACCAGCTACCTGCAGGACCCAGGCTGAGTGTGACACATAATGAGATCTGGGGGAGACTAATGAAAGGCAGGGGAGGTAAATTTCTCTGGTGGTGTGGTCACAAAGTGGGTATTAATCATCCGCAAGATTCATGGGGCTGGAATACAAAGCAGGTGCCGGAGCGTGTTCCCTACAAACCATCACAGCATTTGTTTATATCTCTACTTCATCAGGACATGTTCAGACACGGGGACAGAGAAAGAAAAAACTACATGTGATGGATGTATGATAGGAAAAAACTCTACATGAGAAACCAAACGGAACATAAATTATCTGATAGTGAGCGAAATAGAATCGGTCCTGCTTCATACGCTGACTATGTGTTACACAAGCGTTACCGTAAAAGATAAGCTCCAGTTCCAACCAGATCCATAATCATCCTATAAGTACAAGAAGCATTGTGTATGGCACTTTATAAGCTTTCCAGGCCAGAAGTATAGCAAGTAATTATGGGGCCCCATAACAAAACTTTGAATGGGGCCCCAACTACAATACTTTCAGCAGCAGACTAAATTAATGACAGTGATGTCACCGTACAATGTTATTCAATGCAATGATGTCATAGGGCGAGAATAATGCACACATGGATCTCACAGTACAGGGATAATAAACAATGATGTCAATATATATAAATAATCATTGTAGTGATGTCAGAGCAAGGATAATGCACACAATGATGTCACTGTACAGGAATAATATACACAGTGATGTAACAGTAAGGGTATAATACACACAGTGATGTCACAGTACAGGGATAATACACACAGTGATGTCACAGTACAGGGATAATACACACAGTGATGTCACTGTACAGGGATAATACACACAGTGATGTAACAGTAAGGGTATAATACACACAGTGATGTCACATTACAGGGGTTATGCAAACAGATATGTCATAGTACAGGAACACACAGTGATGTCACAGTATCAGGGTAATGCACACAGTAATGTCACAGTAAATATATAATAAATACAGAGGTTTCACAGTGAAGGGGTTAAACAAACAGTGATGTCACAGTACAGGGATCATAAACACAGTGATGTCACAGTACAGGGATCATAAACACAGTGTGCACGAGACACAAATCGGGGGGTGGGCTATCGGATTACGCGCAGGATTTAACATTTTGAATTGTGTGGCAAGACACGCACTTAGAAGCAGCAGGAAGAAGAAGGTGAACTCTGGCGGACCTCGGCGGGGAAGTGACGAATGCAGGAACTCGGGCGCACAATCTTAGTGAATTGAGCCGGACATCATCTTCGTCGGACCGTCCAAAACGGGGATCGCGATAGGACCAGGTAAGTAAATTTGCCCCACAGTGTTACACTATGGAAGCTCATACTCAATTCTACTGCGTTTTTAAGATGCAAATGTTATTGATTATGGCATATTTTGCAGGAAATGAGGGTAGATGGCTCCAAATGGCTGGCGCTTCAGCAGTCGTACCACTAGTTGAATTCTACAAAGACCGCACTGCATGGAAATCACCCACAACGGGTACCAAACACCGTGTAAATTTATTACAAATATATAGCCAATTCATAGTAGCAAAGCATTACTGATAAAAAAGAACACATAGAACAGCCAATATTAGACTTATAATAAAACTACAAACATGTTTTGCTGGCCACCCAGTGGTTGTGTTGTTTGTCACAGCCTGTCACAGGCTTTTCTATCATGCTGTGACATTGAAGTTATCCGCTGTTATGACAAATAGAGTCTTAATCCACATGACTACATCTGTATATAATCAAATTAAAAGTAAATTAACATTTCTTGTGTGAAGAATACAATAAGTGTTTGTTTCCTAATGCTCATTTTCCAGGACACATTATAGCAAAATAACAAAAGATTGTGTGAAGCTACCAATAATGGGTTTAGCTCACAGAGCATTGTCTAGATTGGATCCAATGGGGCTTATTTACTAAGTACACTTTCGTCGTACTTTCCGACGTTTTCGGGTTTTACACGACTGTGACAGGTATTTAACGGGATTGTGTCACACGCGATAGTTTTTTGGCACAGCTGCACTGCTTCCATGCGACACAGATGGGGGGGTGGGCTGTCGGACGATCCGACTGATTCAGACTGAGCGCGGGATTTGACTTTCAAATTCTGTGGCACGCCCAAGCACTTACATGCACCACTAAAAAGATAGTGAACTCTGTCAGACCTGAGCGGGGAAGCGACACATGCAGGATATTGGGTGCACGATCTTAGTGAATCGCGGCACAGTGCGTTATCGTCGGACAATGGTGATCTCCTCCGTACGGGTAAGTAAATGTGCCCCAATGTATCCACAATGCATCAACGTATGTCATTTGCTGCCTCTGAATACAATTTAAGCAAGACTGTTCCATTGGAATCGACAGGGAATACAAAATACTTGTATATTCATTGTACAAATTTAATTTTAAGCATTATTTACAGAAAACCATGAACCCCTTTCACAATGTAATGGGGTCTCGTCAATGGTTGATCAATGAGCGGCTGCTGTAGACGATGTCTTCTGGCTTCCGGGTGCACTTATTGCTATGGTCTCTACAGGAAGTTTCCACCATGAGATTAACAGGATTCAGATTTACTGTACTGCGTGTAGCCAGTGTCTTACCATGTATGCGCACATAATGAACTATCACGTATCCTGATGAGAGCATACTAAAATCAGACGTTGTCTCACGCTGCTTTCTGAGCATTAAACATGCTGGGACATTATGAGCGCACTTTATGTTGTTAAAAATGAGGATAATAAACAATCGCATTTAGAACATTGCAGCTGCACAAACACGTCCCCCCTAATGGATACAGATACATACCAATAGATGAGAATTAAAGTCATGGCAAAAAGATTGTCAAGAAAATAACTATTCAAACATGTGCAATGTTGTGTCTCTTATCCAGTATTTTCTTTGTTTCTTTTATACAGGCAGTCCGCAGATTACTTACAAGATAGGTTCTGCAGGTTTGTTCTTAAGCCGAATTTGTATGTAAGTTGGAATTGTATATTTTATAATTGTAACCCCAGCCAAAAACGTTTTGGTCTCTGTGACAACTGGATTTTAAAACTTTTGGGTTGTCATAAGAACCAGGATGAACAATAAATCTAAATGGCAGACACCTTTGGTAACTGTTACAGCTTATCATTGTAGCCTGGGACTAAAATACATTAAATTACCAACATCCAGAGGTCCGTTTGTAACTAGGGGTCGTCTTTAAGTCAGGTGTTCTTAAGTAGGGGACTGCCTGTAGTTGGAAAGCATTCTATATAAAACAGCATCATGTATTTCATAACGCAATATTGTGCTCATGATACAGCGAAGAAAATGGAATTTAACCCCTGCCATACGGCTATAGACATCATATATGTACACACTCCGTGCAGATAGCATGTGTATAAATGTCATGATAGTGGTCATTTTGAAGCAGCTATATCTTCTGAACCATGGTGTCATACTAAACAGGAGAATTTCCACTCTTAAAGGGTTTGTCCAATTTCAGCAAATATTTCATATGGTTTCTATAAGGAAGTTATACAAGTTTTCAATATACTTTCTGAATCAATTCACAGTTTTCTAGATCTCTGCTTGCTGTCCTGCTATAGGACGCTATTTATTAATTCCAGTGGATTAAAATCTGTCCATGTGATGTGATTGATGTGCAGGTGCACGAACCGTTGTTATCACAGAGAGTAAGGCCCCTTCCACACTTGCGAGTGTAATGCGCTGAAATCGCATCACACTCCCAGCGAGTGCTGCTTGGATCGCCGGGGCCCGAACACTGCAAACCGGAACTGGACTGTCATGCTGAGTTCATTTCCGGTTTGCAGCGTTCCGGGTGGGCAAGTGCATCACAAAAAATAGAAATAAAAATAAAAGCTTTTATAGCAGGACAGCAAGCAGAGATCTAGAAAACAGTGATGTATTTATACAGAAAGTATTGCAGTGTTGATGAAGTATTAGGGCACATCGCCAGGAAGCGCATATGGAGAGGACTCACACACAAAGGCCTTACAATAAAGTTTGGGTGTTGCTTTTTTTTTTTTTTTTCTCTTCTGCCGGGGGACCAGTGGGGTGGGTGGGGGATAGGGTCACTATTGTGATTAGTATTGTTTGTGGTATGAAGTCAGAAGAGTTATAACCTTGGTTATTTGTACGGGGTACTTATGTGGGACAACCTGTGATGATCTTTTATAAGAGCTAAACTGAGTAAGGAAGGCTTAATGAGTCGTACCTCCTTTCCTTTTTGATGCTGTTCTCTGTGGGTGTCAGTAGACAAGAGAGTACCAGAGGAAAGTATTAGGAATCTATGGATTATTAATAATCTGGTAACTGTACAATATGGTAACTGTACAATTATTAATGTACTGTATTATACATGTAAAGTGAACATTTGAAGTACGACCATGTAATTTGTTGGCTGTGCCTACATACTTTGTTAACCCCTGACTTCGTCTGGCAATAAAAATGGTTTAAAAAAAAAAAAAAAGTTTGGGTGTTGCAGCATATTGCAGCAAACACTCACCGGTAACACCTGTGGTTGATGCTGGCATGCTCGCTGACATTTTGCTCCCCAAGGGTTTATATACCCTTGAGGGTCTAAAAAGTTTTTTTTTTAAGTTCTAAATAATAAGAAAATAATAAAAAAGTTTTAAGAAAATAATAAACACATAAATAATTAAAGTCATAAACATGTTAGGAATTGCTGTGTCCCAAAATTGGGAAATCGGTCTTATCAAAATATAAAAACAGTTTTTCCCAGCAATGAACCCTATAACAAAAAAAATAGCACTGAAATGTCTGAACCGCAACTTTTTCACCAACACATTAACACATAACATTTTAAGTAAAAGTGATCAAAAGGTTGTACAGTCTGCAAAATGGCTGCAATGAAACTGGCACCTTGTAGTATGAAGAAATATTTTTTTCATCCAAAAGGTTTTCATTTAAAAAAAAATCTATTAAAACGCAAATTTTAAAATTATGATAAGGAGGCTAAAGAGCTCTGGGGGTATTATCAGAGCCTCTCCATGCTGCAGATTCACAGTTTAATGAATGCAAAGTTCCATCCTTTAGAAAGACAAAACCAAAGTGGCGATATATGACCGAACACAGGGGTTCACATTTACTAAAAACAGGGCAAAATGCACTAAATCCAAATGTGCCTGTGTTATGTGAAGGGTGTGCCAGATTCTGTTTTTCATGAATCTGGCGTCCCTGCACTGCGTTGCGAGTGTGGTGCGAGTTCATCGCATCACACTCGCAAGTGTAGAAGGGGCTCTAGGGCTCATTCAGTTGGGAGTTTCTGACATCTGTATGGTATCTGTTATTTTTATGGATGACATACAGACCCATTGATTTCTATGGGTCTATTTACATGTCCGTTTTTTCGCTGTGCAGACTGTGAGAAAAAAAATTGCAGCATGCACTATTTTTTTTCTCACTTGGACTCATCTTTCTTTCTTTCATTCTCATTTCTCATCTGGATACTCCAGTCCATGAAACAGTGGAAAGGCAGAAAAGGGGCTTTAGTTATACATTTTTACAAGTTAAATTCAAAATGGATATATTCAAACCCACATCTATGGTTCATCTACAGTCCGGTGGGGGAAGGCAAAGGAAGTGAAAGATAAGCACGCACCTACATTGTCCATTATTATATGTTTCAATGTGTCTTTTCATATTTGTAGTGTGCAGTGTATAATCATTGGAGCTGCATGTAGCAAAAAATAAAATGGTATTATTTTTAATTATTATTATACGGATGTGTAAAAACGAATTCGGATACAATACAGATTGCACGCGGATATAACATCTCCATAAAGGATACATCCCCTTGAATGAGCCCTTATACAGTGCCAGAAGCCTGATCAAACTTTGCTTTGGGAGATTTATCAAAATTGTCTGAGGTAAAACTGTTGCAGTTGCACGTGGAAACCAATCAGAGCGCAGCTTTAATTTTATAAACAGCTGGAGGAAAATAAAAGCTGAGCTCTGATTGGTTGCCAGAGCAACTAGAACAGTTCTGCTCTCAGACACTTTTGATAAATCTCCCCCATATATCATCTAATAGTTGGTCTTGTTTATTGTATAATTTTGGCACAGTATCTTTTACCCACCAAGTCACTCACCCTTTGTTGTACTTGGAATAGTGTCTACAATCAAGTATGGTTCCTCCTTGGTGAGGGAAAAGTTTAAAGATCAAAAAAACATTCTTAAAAGTTGTAAAATGACAGTCATATACTATTTCCCAACCACTGGGCAAGGGAATAAGGTGGTTATGGAAAAAGTAGGCCCAAGCTCAAATCCCATTATAGCCAAGAAACACTTCACCGAAAGGAACCTTTCTAAAGAAAACTTGATTCCAAGCAGTGGCCAAACTTACTACACACAAGGTCAAAGTTGATTCACAGGGGGATGCAACCAGGCCTGAAGATGAGCAATGTATGCTTTCACTGTTACACTGGGCTGTCTAGGGCCCTCCAGTATAATTTTGTTTTCTCAGGCCCAGAATTCTGCAGTTACATGTAAATATTACGCGACACCCATACATTACTTTCAGTGGTTGCCTGTTGTCTAACCCTCTCAAGGACTGTTATGGTCTTGGAGGTCCTATGTATAATGTGTTGACTGTCTCTTTAGCTTAGGCACTCGTAGCAATGTGAGCCAAGACTGGGGTCCACCTAACTCAAGGGCCCACCGGTGGATCCCCTGTTTACCTGCAGACCAGTCTGAGCAGTATTGGATTATAATATAGACAGTTTGGGTGGTAGCCCAGGGCCCAAGCTTTCTAGGGGGCCCATGGCCACCCAAGCCACCTACCAGATTTTATATTGAAAAGGACACTTACCCATGAAATTCTCATACATCTGTTGAAGGTCTTGCAAAAGTCCTAAAACCACAGATTGACAGCAGGCAGAAGGGACACATCCTCCATTCTCCAACAAGCTTGATTCTAGTACCATATGTAGCAAGTGATTCTAGACTTGTAGGGGCAATAATATCCAGACTGCCCAGGGCCCATGGGAGTCTTGATTCACCCCTGAGTCTGAGCCTTTATGAACTACCAATATACGTAGTGTCAGCCAGGCCTACAGGGTGAATATCATTGGACAAGAAGTCTACAGTCACTACATTATTGTGCAATGGTTACTACCTTACACATTTGTTCTCCCCTCTATAATACTGCAGCTTGTTCTATGTAAGATAGATGAACCCCAGGGAAACATGCAGAGACCCATTGACATTAAGGTACAGGTCTAGCTACCAGTAATATGGTATAAAATGCTATTAAAATCTCCAAAACATAAGGATAACACACTCAGCACAGCACTGTAGGTCGCCATAGTAGATAATGGACTAATGGGGCAATGTACCATAGGCTCCAGGAATAAAACAGGGTTAATGAACCAATAACCTCCATCTCCATAGCAGGGGTTGTGGTAATGATGCTATGTACTGAGTACCCTCACAACACGACATGTAAAAGGTGAATGGCTTACACTACATAAGTTAACCCTTTGGTTCCCATGCCTGCCATATTTTGTCATTTATTTATTTTTGCACTACTTTATTATTAGAGTGATAACACAAGCTACACAACTAGGCAAGTGGTGTAGAGAGATCTTAGCACTAAGACATATTGGGGGAAATTTAGCATTATAGTTATGCCAGCCTTATATGACTCACAATTGTCTCAACTGCTGGTTTGCCCAAAAATGTGTCACTTTTTGTAACATTTGCCAATTTACCCCACTTCACCCTACTTAGGCTAGATTTAGCAAGTGAATTCAGCTGGAGAGATTTATGAAGTGCAACCTGGGGTGTAACTACAGTGCTAGTAGCCATAGCAGCCACTATGGGGCCCACAATGTCAGTGGACCCCATCATCTGGTCTTACACTAAAGAATGGAGGATGTGCACCATAATATACATGTTGTACTGCACATTGTACAGCATTTTATATATATATATATATATATATATATATATATATATACATATATATATATATATATATATATATATATATATATAATTTATGCTGTATGTATATAAGGTGTGTATATACTACATTTGTGTTTATATGCTGTACATCTGGCACTGTATGTGTGTATACATGGTGTACACATGCTCTAAATATATGTGTAATTGTGTGTATTGTACTGTATGTTTATGTATATATCTATATAAATGTTTGTTTATATATGAGTCTACTATGTATATTTTTAAGCGGGAAGAGGGCCCCATTCAGAAGTCTGCTATGAGGCCCTGCCTCTCCTAGTTACGCCCCTGAGTGCAACTTATCAAAATGTTGCAAATTTAGCCTCCTATTAATTTCAGTCCCATTCTTGCTGTAGGAACAACACAGGAATTAGTGGTGCAAAAATGTGTGACTTGTCTAATCTAATCCAATGCAGTATTACCCCTCATATGCCACACTGATCAAGCAGTCTAAGCCCCTTTGATAAATTTGACATAAAAAAACTGTCTAAAAACAGGTGTAAGAAGCCTGCTTAGTAATAACTACCACAAGAATATTCTTTTATAATCTTTATAACCTTTATTCAAAACCAATTTCTACATGAATTTTAATTTTTTTCTGTACGTGGTTAAGATTTTGTTTTCTGAGCTGATTATAAATGTTTCAAATCTGCTCAGAAAAACTGTAGCATTTCTTATGCATATGAATTAACCTTTAGGAAGAATCATATTATAAGTAATTTGCTTGGAAGTAACTCAAAATGTCACCTAGTATTGGTTATTAGTTTATGACCAGTTTCACAGGAACGTCCCCAGCCCACGAAAATGCACCTATATGTTGGGCCAATCCCATGGACAGAAATATGATGCTAGGACTCTCTGCTGGCCCAGCTGCAGCACCCCCAAAGTAACAGTTAATACAATTTCGGCTGGCAGACGGCTGGGGCACATGTATCATAAGTCTGCTTTTGTCCATCTGTTTTTTGAGACTTTTCTTGGCTTTTTTGCTTGATAGATGTATCTTAGCAGTTTTTCCTTATTGATAGATGTGGTGTTTGGTCTATAGGCAAAAAGTCTCCAAAAGTCGCAATCTAAATTTGTGACTTTTTAGAAAAGTCGCTACTTTCACATCTGGATTCCGGTGATAACTCAGGGAACACTGCAGAAAACTAGAAATTGACAAACTTTAAAAGGAGACAGTTTTAGGCGCAAAAAAATTTCACAAATGAGCACCATGAAAAATTAGCAAAATTAAAGAAAAAGGCAAGTCAAAAGTTTGATACATGTGTCCCCTTGCATCATATTTCTGCATGATGCAAGGACTCCCGTGCTGTGTAATGTGTGCAGTCAATGCGATCAGACACACATACGGGTCAGTTTGCACATGCTGAATGTGTTTGTGTGCATCCATCTTCTATAAAAGGGACATGTAGATGGGGTTCACAGTCACTTCAATAATAAGTACTATTAGATTAGAGACAAATAACAATGGTGCTCTACAATAAGAATTGGGATTACGGGGGAGAGCATATTTACTAAGGGTCGCACTTTCGTTGGACTGTTCACGGTTTTTGGGATGTGCACAGCTTTCACAGGTATTTAACAGGGGTTTGTGCTGGGATTGTGTCGCTTGCGATCGGATTGTGCTGCAGCTGCGTTTGCTTCCATGTGACAGAAATCAGGGGGAGGCTGTTGAACAATCCGACTGATTTGGACCAAGCGCAGGATTTAACTTTCAAATTGTGTTGCAAGACAATGCACTTACATGCACCGGGAAGAAGAAGGTGAACTCCGGCCGACCTGAACGTGGAAGCGTCACATGCAGGATATCGGGTGCACAATCTTAGTGAATCAAAGCACAGTGCATTATACATGGACTTTTGTGAACTCCGTGGGATCGGGTAAGTAAATGTGACCCTCTGTCTTTGACTGACACTTATACTATACTATATAGTATGAAACAATGTATCAAGACAGGAATGAAATAAAAAGGAGAAACATAAACATGGTCATTGCCCATGACAAGCGTCTAGATTCCAATTATCTTTAGAAAGTGAAGCTAAGAAACTTGTTTTATATCTGACGTGGTTAAAAAAAACACTTAAAGTAAGGGAACATCATTACTTCCACCCAGCCTGTAATCAATAGTATCACCAGCCCTCCATTAATTAACAACGTAATTATTAATTGACCTCTAAGCAGATTGCTCAAGAGCCATTTGCTAGAACTGTAAAACGCTGATGAGCTGTTGGCGCCCAAGGACATCATTTTCGATTCAAATTAAACATAGATAACACTTTCTGGCAGGTACAAGGTAGAAGCTGGAAGAAATGCTGAGTAATAAATCTTTTGTGGCCACAGGTTGGTAACATTGACCATGGCTGGATGCTAGATCACTGCACTCTGCTACAGACCTGGCATAGTCACTGCATATTCACATACATGTTTAATTTCAATTATTGCTATTATTTTAATAAATTGTACCAAAATCAAATGTAGGTAAAAAGATTGAACGTAGTGTCCTATCTGCAGTATGTTTTAGAGGGGTAGGAGCTGAGCAGATTGCTCATAGAGCATACCTACCAACTTTTGGAGTGGCAAAAGAGGGACCAAAGATATAGCATACCAAACCACGGAAATTTTTTGTGCCTTGCCCCTTTCCCCACACCCACACAATGTAATTTTCCCCTTTGTGTTCCTCATCTCCTGCTCACATTGTGTCTTTCCAGATCCCTGTCACATTGTGGCCCCCTCATACTGGAGCCACCCAGCAGCTCCCCCTCATATTATGTCCCCAAGCAGCTTCCCTTCCTCCCGGGCCCCCCTAGCCGCTCCCTTCATACTGTTTCCCTCATCTGCTTCCTTCATAATGTACCCCCCAGCAGCTCTACTTCATACTGTGCCCCCCCCCCCATCTGCTCCCTTCATAATGTGCCCCCCAGCAGCTCTACTTCATACTGTGCCCCCCCCATCTGCTCCCTTCATAATGTGCCCCCCAGCAGCTGCTGCAGGAGAACATTCCAGCCACTAGGAGTTTTATGAACTTCCTTTTGGAGGTGGAGACATCTAGTTATCCAATCAAGGAATCTTGTTACAAATAGATTTACATAAATCAAACATTACATCATCATTGGCCATTATGTAAACATTCCTGCCCAGGCAAGTGTTATGAAACTGCAATACTAGATATAGACAGTAGATGGCGCACAGAGATGATCAGGCCCTATAGATAGATGCAATCTAATAGGAATGTAATATTTTGTGATGGCTGCGTTAGCAGGGCTATTATAACAGCAGAACAATGAGAATTGTTACTTCCAACCATATACTTCCCCAGGTGGCCATCAGCTACTGGGCCTGGAATTAAAAGTATATACATTTGTGTATGAGTGTATACATGTATGTGTGTGTATATACTGTATGTGTGATTATTTTGTGTATGTGTATATGTATCTGCTGTATGTGTGTATATGCTTTATGTGTGAATATCCTCTATGTGTGTGTATATTCGCTGTATAAACTGTATGTAAGTGTGTATATGCTGTATGTGTATATGATGTATGGTGTGTATATACTGTATGTGAGTATAATGTCTATAGACAGACTGTATGACTGCATATGTAGAATGTGTGTATATGGTGTCTATATACTGTATGACTAACTATAAGATGTATATATAATATATGTTTATATATAATGCACATGTAATATATAGTATGGGCAAATTCGATGTATATACTGTAAGTGTGTATAAATGTATGGATGTGTACATACTACAGTGTGTATATACTGTATGAGTTTGGAAATAATGTATGTATGAGTGTATAAATGTATATGAATGCATAAATGTGTGTATGTATATAAGAATGTATACATGTGTGTGTGTAGAACTTTATGTGTGTGCATTTAAGTATATAAATGTGTGAATGTAGGAGTGAATAAATGTGTGTAATTGTATAACCATGTGTGTGCAGGAATATGTGCAAATATAGGAATATAGCAAAGTGCTTGCTATAAGCTTTCTTTGGAGCCTACTGGTGTTTTCTGGACTTCCATATTTTTTGATCTTCTGACCCCCTCCTGCAGCACCAGAGCCCTCTCACCCATAGATGTGTCACTTTACAATAGCATTGTGTGACACGTCCTGGGCTGCCTGGGACTGTAGGAGGAGGCTTTGATTGTGCTGGGGCAAAGATCTGAGTGCCCACATAGATGTGCCATAGGTTTGCCACCACTGGTCTAGTGTATGATAGGCAAGTACAGGCGGTCCCTGACTTAAGAACACCAACTTACAGACAACCCCTAGTTACAAACGGACCTCTGAATGTCAGCTAATTTACTGTACTTTAGCTGTAGGCTACAATAATCACCTGTAACAGTTATCAAAGGTGTCTACAATTAAGATTTATTGTTAATCCTGGTTCTTATGACAACCCAAAAGGTTTAATTTCCAATTGTCACAGAGACCCCAACATTTTGGCTGGGGTTACCACTATAAAATATACAGTTCTGACTTCCATACAAATTGAACTTGAGGACAACACTAACCTTTCTTATGTAACCCGGGTGCTGCCTGTATAGGTAGGGACGGCTGCAGGGGTCTAGCATTATGCTGTCCATGTCTCTACTTTCCTTTTCCATCTTATTGTCCGTTCCCAAATAGCAGCATTACAACTATAGAAACTCTTAGAAACTATAAGGTTTCTAAAAAGATCCCACAAACTGTTCTAGGAAAGTTTTAGAACATTTGTAAAACTCAACCCAGTGTACAATGAACTGAATAAAATGTTCTACTTCTATTAAATAGAATATACTTCATGAATATTTTGTTTATGTAAGAGATCCCACAAATGCCACATTACCGGGGACATATTTACAGCTTCCGATCAAATACACTAAAATACTGGAGTAGCCGGCTTAGCAAAGGACATAAAACCTGGATTGTCTGGCCACTCATACTGTAATGCCAGGTGGTCACTTTAGCCAGGCTTTGGATACGTCGAGGCCTATTGTGCAGCTGCGGTGGGCTGCACTCTTCGTTTCGTGGATCAGAGAGAAACACAAATCCATAGCAGACAATGTTATGCCCAGAAAAATTCCCACTCGCATGTGATGGGAGTGTGGGACCAAAGACATAAAGCTACATCTGTGTGTGAAGGAATGGCGGGGACCGGGGTGTGTTTGACTACACATTGTGTATCAGGGGGTTTGTGTGTTCACACTTGAATGAGTTTTATGGGAGCACATCACATTGTATTCGTTAGGGATATTGTTCAAGAGCGCTTAAGCCAATATTTCACAGTAATGAAGCAGCCGTATACCTTAGGATCTCCTTAATAAATATATAATAAATATTACCATATCACAGAAATGTAATAAGGACTAGGACATGGAATGCCATTTCATGCTCCTAATACCACCCCTGGGACCCCAGCGCCCACAGAGGCTGTAATTCTCTCTTCCTAACCAGCATTGACATTGTACTTTGCCTAAGACAAATTGACTAGTATGTGCATATGTAACTAGAGGGAGCAGAAGGGTATAAATATTGAGAGGGATTGAAATTGTAAAGGGAAGTCTCTGCTTTTGACATCTTGAAAGAGAAGTTCCGTGCCGGAAAACAAAAAGAAAACTGTAAGCCGGCACATTGTAATAGATTGTTGTGACCGCCCAGATAAATGTACTAGAGGAAGCGGAGAACCATATGTAATCTGTTCTGCTAAATAGATCTGTGTGTTACAATGTGTGTCGACAGCAGATGAAAAAAAATTACCTGCAATAAAGCAGTTAAAACTTCATCCTAAACACAATGGGGAAGATTTATCAAAAGCTGGCTATATCAGCCAATCTGGTTACTTCTTTTATTTTTAAAGAGGTCTCTGAAATATTAGAGCTGGAATCTGATTGGTTGCTACAGGATACTGCTTCACGTTTTATTTTCCCTATCTTTAATAAATCTTAATCTAATCAAATTTAGTAAATTAGGATTTGTAGATCCTTGTAAGGGTTTATCCACAAATAAGTTTATTTCTACAGTATTCTGTCTTTTTTCATATATGAGTGTAAAAAAGACACAAAAAGATGGACAATAGCTAGTTATTATTATTTAGAATAATAAAAGTGTCCCAAAGTGGTTTTGCTTTAGAACAAACTAATAAATAGGACATGGAGAGCTACCTAGAATCATTTAAATTCAAAATTCATGTGACATATTCCTTATGTGAAATGTATTACATGTTTGGATCCTTTTTGGGCATTACCAGAAAGTGTCTAGTAAAGACAGCTTGGCTTAGATAAAATGTGTCACCATGCGCCAAAGGTGGTGTTAGGAGGTTATCATGCCTGGCATGATATTAGCCCCTTAAGTACCAAGTCACTATAGGCCTTTCAGACCATGTGCTTAGATTATCAGGGTACAGGGTTTATCTACACTTTTATTTAGCTTCTGAACATTCTACTAGCATCTGACACATAGAAAAAGAGAGATGAGACAGATCAGAGATGATGAGATCCATGAGATGGTTATAAAACACGATGTCACTCTAATTGCTAACTCACCTAATCAATAAAACACACAGTCAGCTCTGCTAACTCACCTATCACACACAGAGTAAGCCCTGCTATATGACTCCCTCCCAGATAGATAAGGTTTCTGTCTGTAGCTTGTAGTGTAAGTCTCTGCACAGGCAAGAAGTGCCTGTGTCTGAGCTGGTCTTGTAATACATGGAGGAGAGCACTGCAGAAGAATTTGACCATAATCAAAAGATTTATGGTCATATACAGGGCCAACAAAAATTGTAAACACCCAGACTGATAGAGACAGGTTGGACTTATATTTGTGAAATGCTGTATTTTTGTTAATAGTGAATTGGAGAATGTGTTATTTTGTTTTCCTGAGTATATTTAAGAATCTTATCTCCATGGGAATACCCCTTTAAAGGGGTTGTCTGGGTTCAAATATCACTATTTGTGTCATGACTGTACTTTTTTTTCGGGTAACATATTTTTTCAAGCTATCAGCATGATAACTTATACTTTGCTTTACCAAAAAATCCTAATTTGTCAGTTATCACTCTCTATTCTTTTTACCCCATCCCTACTTTACAATCTTTTGTAGATTTTTACCTTCAAAACTTCCTTCGCCTTTCCATACTTCCTGGCCCATTGGTCAAGTGATTAAAGACTGACATTAAAATCAGACATGAACAACACTCAACGAAAGACACATGGCTAATATAAGAGGCAAAGTACGTGGTAAGGAGAATGTAGTTACAATGGAGTCTAAATGTCCTCCATTGAATGCTTTAGATTCTGGACCCCAAAGCCATACTACTGCTGTTGTACTGCGTTTGACTGGGGATGTGAAAAACTGTAATTTTCCCAGAGAAAGGAATAACCAACAGGAAGCTGAATTGGATTTTTAACAATTTTTCAACTTTAAAGACTTACAAATAAGTAAAAGATAAAGTAGTTTAACGCATTCCTTCATCACCTGCTTTGTCCGCCTTCAAGGTACAAGAGAGGTATAAACAGTGCGTCATGCATGTCATGTGCTGTGGCAGGTGCTGTCTGTATTTTCGGCTACTTAGAGGAGGACTGTGCAAGAACATCCCCTGTGTATGAGAGCAGCGTGTGTGGCTGACAGAGGGAGGGGGCAGGGAAGAAGGTTTGGTTAGACTAGGGGAATAATTCCGTGAAGGACATTACATCCCAAGCAGGCTCTTCCCCCCACCTTTCTATGAATGCTGCGTATCTCTTCAGACATTGTATCAGGACCGGCGTATAGAGCGGCGCAGTAAAGATGAGTTATGCGCTTGTGACAGGCTGCGAGATCTGATGATGGAAATGTTAATGGCCGCTCGCTGCCTTGCTTTATGGCCGCTGTAATACAGACTTCAATCATAAAAAGCATCGCCCTACATTTTAATGGCCCTCATCATCCTCTCTCCTCTGCCTATATCCCACAGATAAATCACGCCCAGCGCTGCAAATGAACAGCCCGTCTTTGGACGCCACACTACAGCTTCTGATTGGCTTTAGTCAGCTACGACATGGCTTGAGGGAGATGGATCTTATAGTATCACTGGTTTTGGTTCATTCTTGCCATGTCTTTTGGACTTTGTGGTTCAGATTTTGTTTTGTTTTTGAGTCTGAAGAATTCACTTTCTCATAGATTGTGATTTGGATTGGATCTGTGAAAGGTTATACAAATTTATAGACGCCTATAATAGAGATAACATATGGAAGAGATGAATCTAAACACAATTGATTTTGGGGATTATATAATTCCATGGCTGTTTATTCATCATGTGTCTGAATGAAAAAGTGTCAGAGATCAGAGCAGGATGGGGTTGTCCTTCTATATAGACTTTAAAGGACATTTATCTTAAACTCAAGTATACAAGTGGACCAGCATGTTCTACACTGCAAAAACACCTAAGGAAGATGAATAAATACCATAAGTACTTAAATATAATGTAGGGACACCCCACATATAGTCAGAAGAGGAATAGGAAATCCAACCACGGAGTATGAAGTACATGTAAAGTAATATTGATAAAGGTCAAATGTAAGGTTGGCGAGTAGAGCTTTTGTTTGTCCTGGTAAATGTAAAAAAGAGGTCTAGAACCAATCAATCCAATGTTTCTTGTAATGTTTTGTCTTGTATAAACCCAGATTACGATTTAACTCTACATCTGAAGGCAGGGTAGGGGAAGATCATGTCAAGTATACAATATCTACAAGGCACAAATAACTTCAAATAACAAATAATGTTCCAAAGCCTTAGTATAGGTTCCTCTTCTTGCTAATTCTTGTGTGTGTTGCTACTTTAGCTATCTTAGTTAGACCCAGGCATTTTATTAGACCTTAAACCTGTGCCATATGTCCTCATGTCTGCCCAGATACCTGACCTTGAACTTGTGGCATCTGCCCTAACTGCCTGGACCTACATAATTTATCCTGTCCAGTTCTGGGACCATCTGTCCTGACCTGAACCATGAGGCTCCACATCTATGTTGACTCCCATCACCTTGACCCGTTCTCATACCATGTTATTAGCCTGTCTCTTCAGTGACATGCAGCAAGATTTCCTGAACCAATCAGAACAGCTGTCACTAAGGCTTCCTTCCCTATAGAAAAGTTAACATATGAAAACTTGGAAAAACATTCCATTGTCCTTAGGAGGAGTCAAACCAATTTGTGCAGCTTTCCTCAGTAATGTGATGAATGGACCAGATTATTGAAGTCTGGCGCAGGGTCCTTAATAGTCTGGCACACACTACACTTGCCAATCTTGCTTAAACTGAATGTACCAGTGTTTTTTGCATTTTTTCCATTTCAATTTTTTGCTCCCCTCCTTTCAAATGCCATAACTTTTTAATTTTTCAGTATACAGGGCTGTATGAGGGCTTTATTTGGGCATAACAAATTGTCTTTTCTGGTGGTGCTGTTTAATATTCCATTTAATATAATGGGAAGCTTTGATAAAAATCCAAATGTTATGTAATTGACAAAAAAATACAGTTCGTGCCATTTTCTCATGGGTTCTGTTTACGGCTTTCACAGTGCATTCCAAAAGACCCCTCTCATGTATTCCTTTATTTTACTTTATTTTAACACTTTCCCTTACTATACAATCTACAATCACAATTCTACACTTATAGCATAAATTAACATAAATTAATATATATTTTTTTTGTTTAAAAATAGTGGGTCCCAAAAATGAGCGCAGTCAGATCTATGTAAATCTTGATGTGAAGCAAGGCTTCCCACCTTCAATGTCCCCATTTACGGTATGCTTTTTTGAAAGTGTTATTTTAAAAATGACTTTTAATTGTTCAAAAATTGTTCAATTAGATATCAAATGCTGCTTCTTTTATATACTGATTTGAAACTGCAACAACTTCTGCAATGCTCTATTGAATTTACACCAATTTAGAAAATCTTGTTAATCTAACACAAAAAAATGTCTAAATTCTAATGTCTAAAAGCTGACTGTAGAGATGCACCAAAACTATTTTAATTTTTTTATTCAACTTCCTCACTCTACATGACTTACTAGTACACCATGCAGCGCTAAAAAATGTGGAGGGCCCCATGTAGACATAGGATATGCTGCATATTGCAGAAAACACCCAACGCTGACACCTGCAATTGATGCCACCTTGCAAAAAATTACACCTTGCAAAATAAAGCCTGTATAAATGTTGTATCCTTGTGATCATACCGACCACAGAATAATGTTGAGGTGTTATTTGGAGTGCACTGTTAAAGTCATAAAAACCACAAGAAAATGGTGCTAACGTGTTTTTTCACCATTTCAGTGCACTTAGCATTTTTTCCCCGCTTCCCAGTACAAGGCATGGAATAATAAATAACAGCACTGCAAAGTGCAATTTGTTATGCAAAAGTAAGCCCTCATACAGCTCTGTACATGGAAAAATTAAAAAGTTATAGATTTTTGAAGGTGGGGAGCAAAAAATTAAAGAAAAAAGGCTGCGTCCTTAAGGGGTTAAAGAACAACTGTAAAGTTGCCGTGTCTGGCGAAATCCAGGGTTGGCCGGTCGTGTGAGGCTGGTGTCCCATTTATGTTATATCCGCATTTTTATTCAGTGTTTGTAAGTAGATCTCATTTTATTAAACTTTTATCTGCAAGACACACTATGCGATTTGTGTACGTATTTCTTTCAGCGGTCCACTGTGGTGAATGGTGGAAAAGGGGGAGGAATAAAACCACAGTCGCGTTGGTCTGAATGGTGGGCTATTCATATTGGAGGATCTATGGATTTGTGCCAGCATGAGAAAGAAATTATAAGTGAAGAGGACTGCTTGAAATATCCTTGAAAGAAAGTAGAACAGTGGAAAACATTTGGAGCTCCGGTCAGATAAAAATTTTTATTTTTATTTTCATGTGTTTTTAATGTTGGGACTTTCTGGATCGGTTCTGGACTGTTGTGAAGCTCGTTAAGAGTGAAGAGTGCAGCACGATATCACAGGAACGTTAATCTATATACATATATACAATGGAAATTGAGACAAATTGGCAAGTTAGAGGGTAACTCAGTTCATGCAAAGCTCTGGATGCTATAGTCTCTGTTTAACCCATCAGGAGCCTGTCTGTAGGGTATGAATCCAGAAGGATTCCTTCCTCTTTAGTAGGGTGATGTGGTCATCCCCACGTCTCAGAAAGTCCACTCTGTCAATCACCTGGAATTTCAGTTGATCGAAAGACCGGCTTTGGCAAACGGGCAACAGGAGGTTTGATGTCTGTATGGTGGACCTATGTTTCGACGTGCGGTCGTGCACATGTTGGGTGGTTTCCCCAACGTAGACGAGGCCACAGGGACATTTTATGATGTAGATGATGTATGCCTTTGATTTGGAATCTCTTACCCGTATGTGGGTGTGTAAAAGAGTCTCCTTTTTCAACATTAGTACATTGGGCGCAGTGCAGACATGGGAAGGTGCCCTGTTTTCTTGTGTTCAGGAGCGTCTGTCTGGGGACCCTTGTGTCTGAACCTATATCAGCCTATATCTGTCTTTTGAAGCATGGAAGGAATGGATTTTCAAATTCTTTGATCCCTGGATGGCCTTTTTGTAGAATGGGCTTAATGGATTTGTGTATCCTATACATAAATGGGTGGATTTGATGTACGAATGGTATTTGGGGTGGTTTGGTTCCGAATATTTTAGGCCTGGGAGAATAGGTTCTACCTTTGTTAAGGATTGAGTTTGGGTAACCTCTCTCTTCAAATCTTTTTTGCATGTTGTCCAGGTGCAGTGTAAGGTGGTCCATCTTACTGACAATGCGTTTGACCCGCTGGAATTGTGAGATAGGGAGAGAGTTCTTAGTTGATGTAGGGTGACAGCTCGTGTAATGTAGAAGGTTATTCTTGTCAGTTGTCTTAGTGTAGAGATCGGTCCAAATCCGCCAAAAGGTGGAGTCTTTTTTGACCATAGTGTCAAGAAAGCTGACCTCATCCGTGCTGTTATGCATTGTGAACTGGAGTTCTGTCCAGATAGAATTGAGGAAAGAAAAAAACTCCTCTAGGGATTCCAAAGGCCACTCCCATATGCAAAATATATCATCTATGTACTGTTTCCATACTGTACAGTGATCTGAAATCAGTTTGTTAGGGTAGATCATCCGTTCTTCAAAGTCTGCCATGTAGGCATTTGTATATGGGGGGGCCACATTAGAACCCATTTGCCATTCCCCGAAGTTGTATATAAAAATTGTCCTGGAACAGGAAGTAGTTTTTTGTTAAAACTATTTCCGAAAGTTCCATGAGTAGGTTCACTTGTTGTTCTGTGTATGGGGTGTTCTGAAGTAGTTTAAAAGTGGCTTGTAGACCTTTCTGGTGTTCTATTGAGGTGTATAGAATATTTACATCAAATGTCACTAAAGTGATGGTGGGAGTTGCTTTCAGAAGGTTTCGTATAAGTTCCAGAAAGGGGCTTGTTTCCAATAGGAATGATTTTGTACGGTGAATCAATGGTGTGAGGATTTTTTCTAGAAAAAAGATAGAGGTGACAGTATGGAATCTGTAGCCGGAACTATGGGCCTTCCAGGGGAATTGGTTAGATTTTTGTGAATTTTTGCAAGTGTGTATAGTACTGGAATGATGGGGTCTTGTTTGGTCAGAAATGTCCTTAAATCTGCCGAGATGGTTCCTAGCCTAGTATGTCTCTGAATAGTGTCTTGGATGGTGTTGGATATAGACGACGTAGGATCATGGTCTATGGGGTGGTATACTGTAATATCCTCTAGGTGTGATTTTTTTTGGCAATGTATTTGTGTTTGTCCTGTACAACTATCGCCCGCCTTTGTCTGCTGGCTTAACTATGATATTTTTGGGGGTAAGGAGTGAATAAATACATGATAAATGCATAGTAAGATCGACAGACAGACATCTCATGTAAACTGGACTTACACTGCATGTGGACACTGGCATGACTGGACTCTCTCAGTTGGATGGCCCGCTTCCCAAATATAAGGGAAGTGCTGGCCCTTAGCAGTCACTCCAATGTGTCCAGAAGTTAAAGTACTGTATTCATGTATCTGAATGTTACTGCATATTTGGATGTACCGTGTAAAACCTCAATAAAACTTTTTAAATGAAAAAAAAATTTATTAAAAAGATTAAGGCCCAGTACACCAATGCTAATGGAGTCCATTGCTATATTTCCATTATTTATAACTGCAAATATAACACGGCTGCTGTGCTACATTTTACCTTTGTAATTATTAGGAACATGATTGAAGGTAATCTTCCATACATGCAAGTCTATGGGAAATAATGGTATGCAGAGCTTTCATTTATCAGTATTAGGTGTCCATTAATAGAAAATTGTTTCTGAATAGCCCAATGCCCTTCAAGTCTATCACACTACAAAATCTTACATTGCAGCCTTAGGAGGACAGAATTATGTATGTAAAACATGGAAGGAAGTTAGCTGACTTCTTCTAAAAAAACCCTTATAGGGGTTGTCCAGTTATGACTTATACCCAAGGGTACACCCCTGTTGTACCCCAAAAGAATGGAGAAGCAGGTCAAACATGCATACTGCTGCTCCATTCACTGTCTATAATAATAATAATAATAATTCCTTTAGTTATATAGTGCACACAGAGCTTCCCAGATCAGTCCCTGTCCTCATGGGGCTCACAAACCAATCAACCTACCAGTATGTTTTTGGAGTGGGGGAGAAAACTGGAGAGAACATACAAACTTTTTGCAGATGTTGACCTGGATGGGACTTGAACCTAGGACCACTGCAAGGCTGAAGTGCTAAGCACTGAGGCACCGTGTTGCCCTATGGAAATGATGGAGTACGACGCTCGGCTATCTCCGCTTAATGACTAGAGCAGTAGTTGGGGTACAATGGATCCTGGTTCTTGGTTCTTCCTCGTCACTTCCTATCCAGTACATAGGTGGAAACTTAATTTTTCATGTGAGTGGTTAGATAACCTCATGAAGTTCACAGCCCATTCAGTCTTGGGACATAGACTTTTTTAACTTATCTTTTTAATCTCTATATTCGTAGCTTTTTTTTTTCGTTTACAAAGTTATATAGAGCCTTTTTCGCAGGATGAGTTATAATTTTTAATACCTTGTCTAACTTTTAATACTATATTTAAGAGGAGGGCTTGAAAATTGTGCAATTCTACCATAACAATTAGGTTTCCATGCATAAGTGCATGATGCTTTGAAAAACTCCTTACATTTTTACCTTTCCATGTGCAGAGCTGTTTGTTGCTTCTTATTTTGGGGAATAACATAACAATTTACATTGGTGTAGTTTTTTGGGTACAAATAACTTTTTTAGTGTATTTTTGTAATTAGGCACAGGGAATTGATCCTTATGTGAATATCTTATATAGTTCAGGTTCATCATTATCCATATTTTTCTATTAATAACATTTTTATTCTGCATATAATAAGTATGTGTGCTGTGCAATCACCTAAATAGCAATGGTTTTGCATATTTATGGGTCGTTTGTATAGTCAGTCTCCCGCATTGAACATTCTCCATATCAGTATTTAAAGCATATGAACTTCTGTATCCAGGATCAAGTATATTTTTCCTGTCTTAATCTAGGCATTATCTTTTAATGTGATTATGTCCAGTTCACATAAAATTCTTCTCGATGTCGGAGCGCAGTCATTTCAATCCAGCCATTTTGATTAATTACGTTGAATAATTGCTGTAGTAATATTTATGTTCTCTGCCTAATCTGTATTGTTATAAACTTGGATGGATTAAGCAGCTGGTAAGATGAGCTCAGGAATTTCGTTACTAATGAAAGCATGGGTACATTATTTTTATGTCTTCCTTGAGAATACTTTACAAAAGATGAACTTCCTACTATCACAAGAAGACTTTTATATACTGGATAATTTAGGGCACTGATTTGTTCGGCAGTCAGCATATCCATAGCTGGTGAAAGATTTTTTTTATGAAAGGAGTCCTCTATAAACATAAACAGTAAATATATTTCAACTGAATATGAGATGCTGCACATATGATGATTTGGGGGCAATTAATAACATCTGCATCTAAAATGTCCACAGATCAATCAGATTTGTGGAGGTGAAACTTACAGCCACCCCATATGACAGGTGTCCTCAATAGGTGGTAACCAGTGAATGAATCAGAAGCAGACAGATTACTTTTCAGTATAGTGCTCAGACCAGATTACAGTGAATAGGAGGCAAGGTGCCGTGACACAGTTCAGCCACTAAAGTGAAAATGGAGCCATTTCTTCCTTTTCTACTCTCTGTATATCTGCTACTGAGAACTGCTGATCCGTGTGTTGTGCTCAGTGTTGGACCTTCACCAATCTGATATTGATGACCTATCTTGGGATATTTCATTCCATGTTTAGCCTAGAAAACCCCTTTAATGCTGTCTTGATTCTCACAAAACATCTAGTATTGCTTTTTCCTGGCAGAAATGTCTTTGAATTCCACTTTAAACTTGTTGATTTCCATGGCAATTTTTCTTCTGTTATCAAAGTAGATATATCTGGCTAAGGGGAGGTTCCCTAGCACTGTTCAAATGTTGTCATCTGAGCATTCTGATTTTTTCAAAGACAATCACTGCTTTAGCTCAGCTCTCCCCCTTCCTCCTCCTCTTTCAGTGGCTGATTAATAATAACTATGTCCTCTTTCAGATGTTGTAAATTATCTTCTCCCTACAGTGGGTTACAGACTGGCTATGAAATGTGGTAGATGACAGTTGCTGAACACTGCTATGATTTTCAGTAGATGATCTTCCCCCTGCATTGTGTTATGCACTGGCTATGAGTTGTGGCAGATGATCTTTCCCTATACTGTGCTATTAACTAGCTATGATCTGTGGTAGATGATCTTCCCCCTGCATTGTGTTATGCACTGGCTATGAGTTGTGGCAGATGATCTTTCCCTATACTATGATATTAACTAGCTATGATCTGTGGTAGATGATCTTCCCCCTACACTGTGTTATAACATGGCTGTGGGCAGGTGAAGATAATGTGCTGTGAGCAGTTGTGGACAATCTTCCCTTATACCGTACAGTGAACTAGCTTTGAGCTGGCTAAGCAATGGTCAAGTAAACACACATTCATGAGAGTAGTTAGAGACATAGGGAGACATTTATCAGTGCTTCTACATCAGTTTTCTGGTGTAGAAGCAGTGAAATAATTGCAAACTCTAGCACAATGCAAGAATTTGTAATTAATATCGCGGCCACAACACCTCCACGCCATGTGGGCATGGACGGGACGTGAAGGGGCACATCCTCCGCTGGAGTGTTTGCAGGTTTTTACTCAAAACTATGTTCTGTCTACCAAAGCAGATTTTTTTTTTTTTTTTATAGAAGAACATAATATTCTTCCCAATATATTTGTGAAGTTTAAATCTCAGATTCTAACTGAGAATAGGGCATCAATCTATACGTTAAATTGCTACCAAAAGCTGTCACCAGAGGGAGCTTAAAGCTACACTGTATATTGTTCAAGTTCTGTATATTATCAAGGTTTAAGCTCTTGTTAAGCCAAATGGCATTCAATATATTGTGATTTTTGGATTATAGGACCTAAAAAATAGTTAGGTCTTAGTTATAGTTTTTTTCATTTCCTTGCCACTCTCACAAGTGACTGCTGTTGTGTATCTACATCTATACCTGCAACCTATCATTCACTAACAGGGACAAGAGGATAAAGAGAACCGCTGGAAATTATGGCTTCATAAATAAAGAAGTCTCATAACTATATTCTTTGATAGTTGTAAATGATAGCAGAACATTTAAACACTTTTTCACTTTATAAAGGAGACATAAAGTTCTTTAGATAGGCCTGGATGGGCCTGACCACATACATGTGACCCTGAAGTGAGTGCATGACAGGATTCTCATTGTATCTAATGAGATCCATAGACTTTTTTTTCTTCCCTTTTTGATATATTTGCTTATAGTCTATTATAACGGAGCAATTCCCTTTATCTACACCATTGCCCTCAGATGAGCAGCCCTTGTGAGTGACTTGTAAAAGTATCCATCACGCCTCATAATCATGTTTCAGGACCCTGACGTGAAGAGGCATGCTGTGTATAGAGCAATGATCGAAGAAAGCTGCCGTCTATTACATTAATAAGATTAGAATCTTATTACACTGTAGTTTGCGGTATGGAATGGAACAATCATTCAGTCCTCCTCATTCTTCTTGTCTACTTTACCAACCTGATCCTTAAGTCATATTCTCAGCCACAATTATACCGGAAGCTAGGATGTATTAATAAAGTAGACGGCCCTGAGTTATGGTGAGCGGCGGTAGTTAATTATGGTTCAGTGACTTACACTTCCCTGTCGCTGTACACCGTAAGTCAGCCACTTTATTTTTTATTTCACCACAAATAAAATTATGGACCTTTTCCTCATGGAAAAGAAATGGAGGATGGTTTAGGGTTGTGTGCAATCTACAAGTCAAAGGCAATGGTCCGTTGCAGATCAGTTTCGGATGGGGTGTGTATATGTTTCTGAGATATAGTGAATCAGGGGAACAAAATCTTTATAAGATAAGGAGTATAAGAGGAATGATTTCATCACAATCAATAACATTATTTTTGGGGTTTAAATAATTCACCAGTTTCCTACATATTGGGGCACATTTACTAAGAATGCAGTTTCCCTTTGTATAGAGTAGGGTGCGCCAGATTCAGGATTTCTGTAACCCGTTCTTCATGGATCTGGTGCCCCCTGCACTGCCCCAACAGAGTGCACAAACTTTTTACTGGTGCACCTTTAACATGGGGCGTGCAACACAATTCTGTAGGACTTTGCATGTTAAATCTGGTGCACGGTCTGAATGAGCACCGGAACGCCCCCTAATTTGTGTCGCATGATGATTAATGCAGTTGTACCACAAAAGGGTTGCATGCAACACAAATGTGGCGCAGGCACTTCTTAAAAGGGTTGTCCACTTTAAGCACATTCCAGCAAATAATTGATATTGTTTGTGTAATGAAAAGTTATTTAAATGTTCAAAATGTTTTTTCTAGATCTCTGCTTGCTGTAATGCAACAGGAAACGTCATACTTTACTTCCTGTAGATAAATACTGGTCCATGGTCATGTGATGCCACACAGATGGCCAGCTTGTTAGTATCACATAGCTCTGATTACTCTGTCTGATATAATGAGCCGGTCATAGGTGTGTCATCACATGACCATGGACCAGTGTTTATCTACAGGATGTACAAGAATGAAGTTTCCTGTTGCATTACAGCAAGCATTGATAGATTGGAAATTTATATACATTTTCATTACACAAAGATTAGCAAATATTTGCTGGAATGTGCTTAAAGTGAACAACCCCTTTAAATACCCGTGCAAGCAGTTTGCACTAGAAGGAACATGCAAAGTCAAAGATGATTGCCATCAGATGGTTGGCAATCCAACACCCAGAACCCTTAAAGGACATCTATCATCAGCTTTACTGGTGGTAGACTGTTATAATTTACTTTCTTTTAATGGTCTTTAGGGTCTAGCAATGTTTTGGATTAGTCTTAGAAGGACCAGATTCTCATAAAAATTACTTTATAAAAATATGCAAATTAGCAAAGAAAACATTATAGATTGGATGTATATATGTCATTAACTGGAAGCCCCAGCACTTACACACATGTACATCATTTCGCAGTGTGGTCACAATATCAGGAATGGAGAGGGCATCTTAAAAAACTGCAATAAGATAGAGGAGGTTGGACCCCACTATATTATAGCCACATATAGCAGAGTTGCAGGACATATGCCGGTACTCTGAACTTGTACCAGTGGACCATATTTTCCTGCCTGGTCAGGGCCCCAGACCTAGTAGTATTATGCACTTGCTTTGTAAATAAGGGCAGCCATTGGTATATTTTAAAAATGTTGGATTGGGTAGTTTGGAGGAGCTAGATCGTGCATGGAGGATGAATGGTAGAACCATCTAAGTCTTAAAGGTAGTGTAGGGCCTCAGAGAATATGGACTCTCCCTAAAATTAAGACCTGCATTTAGTCACATTCCCACCTTATACCCTTCATCAAATCACATGGTGGTAGTTGTGAACCCTAATATTCCATAGCTGATCTACTATGGTTGCAGAGAAGCCTGTATTTATAATTCAGGTCTACATTCTAGTCATAGATTCCTATAATTATCTGTATTATTGCAGGGAATGGTAAATAATATGATAAAGCACACCATGTATAAAGTGTATAAATGGAGCAAATACAGCAGAAAATATATGTAGACACTGGGTACTTTCTAATTAATTCTAGGATTACATATTAACACCAACTCTAGCGTGAGGATCTACATGTGAGAACATTCTTGGCTCACTGCTGGTTCCTTAAATGGTATTCTGAGCAATTGTGAATGGAGCTATCCATTATGTGACAATGCATGGTCACCATAACAGAGCACATAGGAAACAGGAATCCTTTTCATCCCATCATATACACACACGCCAATATTTTCCACTGTAAATAAGAAAAGATGTGCTTTTCCAACTGTCTGCTTCATATCAAGCTAAACCAAGGATGTCACGCTCAAATGTGAAAGAAAGCTAAATGTAGGAGATACAACACAAAGAGCCACTTTACTAAAGATCATAGAGGGTATTTGATATAACTTCTAAAATATATTCTACGAAAAAAAAGTCCATTTGTTCTCCACAAAATAGAGAGAATAATTTTGTAACTATGGTTATAGAACTATATATTGTTAGGGAAATATAATAAGAAATGTGATGTTTCCGTTCCCCTTCTTAATAGGAGAGTCTGATACTGTAAGTACTGAATGGGCTGTCCCACACTATACAGTCCCCTCCATCAATTATAAGGGGTATTGTGAGAGATATATATTTCTCTGCAGATGCCATCTTGGTCCAATCAGACGCCATCTTGTCTTAGCCGGGGGTCATGCTGACCACTGTCCAGCCTTGTCATGATTCAAACATCATTTTGTGTGAAATGTTTAGAAATTACTTTGTCCTCGCTGTTGTTTACCTTGTTTTTCTGTAGCTTCTCTGCTTGAAGGCCATGTTGTGACATAAACAAAGCTAACACAAAGACAAACATTGGGGCACATTTACTAAGGGTCCGTGGACCGCATTTCCATCAGGTTTCCAGACTATTTCCGTTTTGCGCCATATTTAACAAGGGTTTATGGTGCATGCGATTGGAATTTGGCGCAATAGCACCAACTTTCACGCAACACAAATTGGGGGGCGTGGCTGGCGGACAACCCGACTGATTCGGACTAAGCTCGATTTAAAATTCAAATTGTGTCGCAAGACACGCACTCACATACACCGGGAAGAAGATGGTGAACTCCAGCGGAACTGAGCGGGGAAGCGACACATTCAGCAAATCGGGTGCACGGTCTTAGTGAATCGCGGCAGACTTCATCCTCGTTGGACAACGCACCTCGGGGATTGCGCAGGAACCAGGTAAGTAAATGTGCCCCATTCTGTTTATATGAGAACAAGGCCTCTGGAAGAAATGGTGCATAGTTCACCAACATTTTTGGAGGTTTTGGTATATTCAGATGGCCTTTAGCATTGCAGTATTTTATCAACTTTTCACTGCCCCAAGCAGATGATTTTCTGTGTTTTATGTATGCGGCTGCGCGCTAATAAACATTGTGAGTCTGCATTTTTTAAGAGAATGGAGTGTCTTAGTGTCTGCTCTGCAGTTAATTTGGAAGTCACCTTAAACTGATAAGGGCTGTTTGAGGCCTAGACAAAATATACAGTATGGTAAACCCAGGTGTCAAAATATAAGTAGTAATTGGCACAAGACAGTAGACATATTCTCCATAAAAGTCTCTTTACTACAGATAAAGCAGGAGAGCTGCCAGGTCCTCTTTTTTCTTTATTCTGCACCATAGGCAAATAAATTGCTGAAATTCTTCAGGAGGTGCTTCCATGCTTTTTTTCTGGATTTACAAAGACTGTGAAGTCCCTCCTTTAACAGTGCTACTCCACTTTGGGTACCTGTAGTACAGACATAGAGCAATACAGTACATAAAGTACAGCTAGAGATCAGTACAGTATGTGCAGTACAGCTAGAGAGCAGTACAGTACATGTAGGACAAGTAGAGATCAGTACAGTAAATGTAGTACAGGTAGAGGGCCTTACAATACATGTAGTACAGGTAGAGGGCAGTACAGTATGTGCAGTACAGCTAGAGAGCAGTACAGTACATGTAGGACAAGTAGAGATCAGTACAGTACATGTAGTACAGATAGAGGTCAGTACAGTACATGTATTACAGGTAGAGGGCAGTACAGTACATGTAGTACAAGTAGAGGGCAGTACAGTACATGTAGTACAAGTAGCGTGCATTACAGTACATGTAGTACAGGTAGAGGGCAGTACAGTACAGATAGTACAGGTAGAGCGCAGTACAGTAGAGATAGTACAGGTAGAGAGCAGTACAGTACATGTAGTACAGGTAGAGAGCAGTGTAGTAAAGGTAGAGAGCATAATAGTACATGTAGTATAGGTAGAGGGCAGTACAATACATGCAGGACAGGTAGAGGGCAGTACAGTACATGTAGTGCAGGTAGAGAGAAGTACAGTACATGTAGTACAGGTAGAGAGCAGTACAGTACATGTAGGACAAGTAGAGATCAGTACAGTACATGTAGTGCAGGTAGAGAGAAGTACAGTACATGTAGTACAGGTAGAGGTCAGTACAGTACATGTAGTACAGGTAGAGAGCAGTACAGTACATGTAATACAAGAAGAGGGCAGTACAGTACATGTAGTACAGATAGAGAGCAGTACAGTACATGTAGTACAGGTAGTGAGCAGTATAGTATATGCAGGACAGGTAGAGGGCAGTACAGTACAGATAGTAGAGGTAGAGGGCAGTACAGCACATGTAGGACAGGTAAAGAGCAGTACAGTACAAGTAGTAAAGGTAAAGAGCAGTACAGCACATGTAGTACAGGTAGAGAGCAGTACAGTACATGTAGTACAGGTAGAGGGCAGTACAGTACATGTAGCATAGGTAGAAAGCAATACAGTACATGTACTACAGGAAGAGAGCTGTACAGTAAATGTAGTACAAGTAGAGGCAGTACAGTACATGTAGTACAGATAGAGAGCAGTACAGTACATGTAGGACAGGTAGAGAGGAGTACAGTACATTTAGGACCGGTAGAGGCAGTACAGTAAATGTAGTACAGGTATAGAGCAGTACAGTACATGTAGTGCAGGTAGAGAGCAGTACAGTACATGTAGTAAAGGTAGAGAGGAGTACAGTACATGTAGGACAGCTATAGATCAGTACAGTACATGTAGTACAGGTAGAGAGCAGTACAGTACAGATAGTACAGGTAGAGAGCAGTACAGTACATGTAGTGCAGGTAAAGAGCAGTACAGTACATGTAGTACAGGTAGAGGGCAGTACAGTACATGTAGGAACGGTAGAGGCAGTACAGTACATGTAGTACAGGTAGAGAGGATACAGTACATGTAGGACCGGTAGAGGCAGTACAGTACATGTAGTACAGGTAGAGAGCAGTACAGTACATGTAGTACAGGTATAGAGCAGTACAGTACATGTAGTGCAGGTAGAGAGCAGTACAGTACATGTAGTACAGGTAGAGAGGAGTACAGTACATGTAGGACAGATATAGATCAGTACAGTACATGTAGTACAGGTAGAGAGCAGTACAGTACAGATAGTATAGGTAGAGAGCAGTACAGTACATGTAGTGCAGGTAAAGAGTAGTACAGTACATGTAGTACAGGTAGAGGGCAGTACAGTACATGTAGGAACGGTAGAGGCAGTACAGTACATGTAGTACAGGTAGAGAGGATACAGTACATGTAGGACCGGTAGAGGCAGTACAGTACATGTAGTACAGGTAGAGAGCAGTACAGTACATGTAGTAAAGGTAGAGAGGAGTACAGTACATGTAGGACAGCTATAGATCAGTACAGTACATGTAGTACAGGTAGAGAGCAGTACAGTACAGATAGTACAGGTAGAGAGCAGTACAATACATGTAGTGCAGGTAAAGAGCAGTACAGTACATGTAGTACAGGTAGAGGGCAGTACAGTACATGTAGGAACGGTAGAGGCAGTACAGTACATGTAGTACAGGTAGAGAGGATACAGTACATGTAGGACCGGTAGAGGCAGTACAGTACATGTAGTACAGGTAGAGAGCAGTACAGTACATGTAGTACAGGTATAGAGCAGTACAGTACATGTAGTGCAGGTAGAGAGCAGTACAGTACATGTAGTACAGGTAGAGAGGAGTACAGTACATGTAGGACAGATATAGATCAGTACAGTACATGTAGTACAGGTAGAGAGCAGTACAGTACAGATAGTATAGGTAGAGAGCAGTACAGTACATGTAGTGCAGGTAAAGAGTAGTACAGTACATGTAGTACAGGTAGAGGGCAGTACAGTACATGTAGGAACGGTAGAGGCAGTACAGTACATGTAGTACAGGTAGAGAGGATACAGTACATGTAGGACCGGTAGAGGCAGTACAGTACATGTAGTACAGGTATAGAGCAGTACAGTACATGTAGTACAGGTAGAGAGCAGTACACTATTACAATAAAATATGTTTATGCTAACCTTGATCCAGTGCATCCTGTGCCGTCACGCAGTTTAGCCGGTTGTGGTTATTATAATTACATAATGGTTAATTATGCACCATTAATGTGATGATATTATTGCATGTTATATTTAGCAGCTATGAGTTTTCTACTAGTTAATAGCATAATTTACCGTATTTTTAATAACCATATATAATGTAGAAGGATCAAGGATCAGCACTAACAGATGTTTTTGACAAAAAACACTGAAAGAGCAGGTGGGGGAATGGAAAGTCTCAATGCAGTCTGCAAATTGATGGGATTAAGTCAGATCAGGGTTTATAAAGCCTCTCAGATGTTACAGCCGTCTGTGTGCGTAATCTCTAGCAGTGTGTGCAGCTATACTACACACACTGATACATAGGCATACCAGGAGGCTTTACATGACAGCCCCTAGTGGTAAGTCTATCCCTTAAAGCAGGGGTCAGGAACCTTTTTGGCTGAGAGAGCCATGAACGCCACATATTTTAAATGTTATTCTGTAAGAGCCGTACCATATGCACATGCCCCCCAGTAGATAGGTAGTCCCAGTCTCACGGGTGCCCCTGCAATCTACGTCTCGGATCGCAGGCAAACCCATGCCCCTCTCCATGGTGGTGCCCCTTTCCGAGTTCACTTAACTCTTTCCGGCTCCTATCCCAGCTGGCCAGCGCACGCGCGGCGCCACTCGCAGATTTAAAGAGCTAGTGTGCCGCTGATTGCCCCTGCCACTTCTCAGGTTCCTATAAAGACCGGTGGCTCCCAGCATTCCCCGCCGTATCTTAATGCTTCATGCCTATGAGGAAGCTTTCCACAGTGTTTCCTTCCCAAGTGTTGACCTCCCATTGTGACCCCAGACCTGTTCCGGGGTCACACACATACAGCACATACTCCCAGTAGATAGGTAGCCACAGCACATGCCCCTAGTATATAGGTAGCCAAAGCACATACTCCCAGTAGATAGGTAGCCAGAGCACATGCCCCCAAGTAGATAGGTTGCCACAGCACATGCCAGCCCCAGTAGATAGGTAGTCACAGCACATGCCCCCCAGTAGATAGGTAGTCACAACAACAAAAAAAAATTAATATAAACTTACCAGCGCCCCCTGCAGCCAACTCCTCATCGCACCCATGTTCTCATCGCACACATAGTATTTTGAGTAATATTTTGGCAGTGATTCTAGCAGTTACCATAAAAGTGGATAATTGTCTTTTCAGTCTAAAGCTTCAGATAGACTACAGCAGTAAATAGGTGATCTTTAAAGGAAACCTACCACCACGGATCTACCTATTAAGGTAGCACTCGTCTGCGCAGTCTCGGCTCTGAAGATGCATTGTTAGGTGGAACACAAGAGGCTACTTGGGCGTGGAGTAGTCACGCCGTGTAGCCTCAGCTCCGGCCACTCCACACCCCAGTAGCCTCTTTAGGAAATTTACATATTGGGGGAATTAAAATGTATAAAAGTTCTGGGCCACAAAAGAATTAGCCCTTAAAAAAATGCTATACTACTGTACCTTAATAGGTAGATCTGTGGTGGTAGTTTTCCTTTAAAACTTTTTTCAGTTTTACATTAATAAATTGAACATAACAAACTTTCATGTGTACTTGGGTTCAGGCTCACGTTTATTTCCAAGATCACTGCTTTCTGGAATTATTCTAAGGCTACATCCAAGCATACAGTGGTATACATTCTACTATTCGGCTCTTTCCCCCTGAAAGGGGGAAGAAGAGTGAACATCGGCAACGAGCAGAATTAATACAGTTACATTGTGGGAAAACACCCTCAGCGTATGCTCAGTGCAGGCTGGGGATGGATGCTGTACACTGTTATCCCCATAGCCTCTAATGGCCTCCGCTGAATGTATGCTAGGCAATTTACTAGGAACGCTGGACAAAACTTGTGGTGGAATTGACAAAAAAACACATTTTCTAATGACCCATCCTCTTTATTGTTTAGGTGCTTTTTCCTATATAGTGTAATGTGCTACTGGTTGTGGATGTTCTTCCTGTACCTTTTTGTTATACCCTGTTTTCAATTATTTTGCCTGTTCTCTTTGTGGAAATTGTCTTTTAAGCTGCACAGGTACCTGATTGCTAGATAAAGAGAGAGACTGGGGACATCACCTAAGGACTTGAATGGATTGTGGACTATTCCTGGTGGGTGCGGGGGATGTGGGTTTGTTTGTGCATCTGTTTCTGATGAAAACAAATGATATATATGGCAGCCAATCACCTTCCCCATTTATGAGCATGCGTCACTGCTGTTTTTGTTCTGCAATTGGGTTCAATAGCGCCATCTGTTGTGATCAGGGTCAGCACCAATAGAGGCAGTTAATGACAAAGATTAAACTGGGCATTTTTCTGAAATTACATAATAAACAGACATTTAAAAAAAAACTACAGTGCATTTCACTACAACATGCAAGTAATAATGCTTTGGGAGGTGGTGGAGTCCCTTAAAGTTACCGTACCTTCCTGAAAAGAAACTATAAGAACATCAGGGGACATCATATGTAACAATAATAACTTAAAAGTGAAACAGCAAAATGCAGACAAGAGCTTTCCTTAAATAATGTGTTTAATTTAAAATGTATTTGATGCAAGAAATCTAATACTTAACCATTGGACAAACCTGCCCTGTATACAAGGAATATTTTTTTATGAATAAATTCTTCTCTCGCCTGTCCTAATCTTGTCCAATCCCTAAGGGTATCAGTGCTTATAAGTTTATATCTTCTATTCTATTATTCCCAAAAGGTAGAAGAGAGGAAACAGGCATTTTGTAAAATAGATACATTACCTAAAGGTTATCGCATATATAATAATGTGGTCAAAGCTGTAGGATTTGGATATGTAGCATGGTGCATTGTCCTGAAGCTTGTTACTATGTCAGATACAGGGGAGTTTTCTCACATCACAAACACACTATTCATTTTCCTCATCTCCCCATAAAGAAAATATTATCTGGATTATATACACTGAGGTTTATGGTTACAGGAGGAGGACAACTTCAGATTGGAACTAGTCATAGGGATTCCCATCATCATATAAACATTCACAGGAGACCCTGTCCATCAGTCCCTGCTCTATTTTTTGCTGCGGTTTACAAGAGTTTCCTGATCAAAACATTAACTTCAGAGAAATTCATGAACTGTTCCAAAAAGTTAGACCTTAGCAATAAATTTCCTGGAACGTGTTCAAAAACACTAAAACTTTAGCAGCCAAGTGATCTTCAAGTAAATCTGAGGTTGTTTCTTTTTGGTTATTTTCTTTATTTCAGTAACAAGTTAATCCTCTTTATGACATAGGCACAAAGCAGAGAGATAATACAAAAAACAAAACAAAGCAATACAAAAACTATGGCAGTGAAATACAAAAATGTAAGTTGGATTCCTCTGATATTTCTATGAAACATTTCCCTTTTAACTTATTCAGTAATCTATTCTCCATTACAGGGGTTGTCATAGCAAACCTGCCAAGTCACAAAGACGAGGCCATCTCTCCACTGACATGGGATGGAGGACCCCAGTTACAACTTATTATGCATTTATAACATATCCTATTGTTTTAGAAGTGCCCTAAGCACCAAGTCTGAACACACCCCAGTCAAGGCCATATACACTTCACCATTGGGGGGTATTTATCAGAGTTTCTATGCCAGAATACAAGTGTAGTAGCCCTGAAATAATCACAATTATTTGCAAAATGCCAGTGATTGATCATTTTCCTCTTTCACTCCATCTTCACGCCAAGTGGATGTGGACAGGATGTGAAAGGGGCATGGCAGGGGGCAGAGTGTTCCAGCCCCGCACCTGCACACTACATAGGTGAACGTTTTCATGTTTTTTTCTGCAGCTAGCAGCTGGAGACCCCCAGAGTAGACCTATAATACTGGAGACCCATACCTCCCAACTTTTGGAGAAGAGAAAGAGGGACACAAAGCTCCTCCCCTTTTTCTAAGCCACGCCCATTGTCCCACCCTCAAGCATAGTATAATATCGAACTTGATGGTCCCCAAATGCTACAACGCCCCTTAATTTGCCCCCCTTCCCGTGGACCAATATAATATCCCCTAATGCAACTCTGTAACATGTAAAACATATAGACTGTCCTCCAGTCTCCTCCTGTAGCCTCCAGCCCCCTGTCCTCCTCCTGTAGCCTCCTGTCCTCCAGCCTCCTCCTGTATCCCCCTGTCCTCCAGCCTCCTCCTGTATCCCCTTGTCCTCCAGCCTTCTCCTGTATCCCCTTGTCCTCCAGCCTTCTCCTGTCCTCCAGCCTCCTCCTGTCCTCCAGCCTCCTCTTGTAGCCTCCTCCTGTCCTCCAGCCTCCTCCTGTAGCCTCCTCCTGTCCTCTAGCCTCCTCCTGTCCTCCAGCCTCCTCCTGTCCTCTAGCCTCCTCCTGTCGCCTCCTCCTGTCCTCTAGCCTCCTCCTGTCGCCTCCTCCTGTCCTCCAGCCTCCTCCTGTCCTCCAGCCTCCTCTTGTAGCCTCCTCCTGTCCTCCAGCCTCCTCCTGTAGCCTCCTCCTGTCCTCTAGCCTCCTCCTGTCCTCTAGCCTCCTCCTGTCCTCTAGCCTCCTCCTGTCCTCTAGCCTCCTCCTGTCGCCTCCTCCTGTCCTCCAGCCTCCTCCTGTCCTCCAGCCTCCTCCTGTCCTCCACCCTCCTCCTGTCGCCTCCTCCTGTAGCCCCCCTGCCTCCTCCTGTAGCCCCCCTGTCCTCCAGCCTCCTCCTGTCCTCCAGCCTCCTCCTGTCGCCTCCTCCTGTAGCCCCCCTGCCTCCTCCTGTAGCCCCCTGCCTCCTCCTGTAGCCCCCCTGCCCTCCAGCCTCCTCCTGTAGCCCCCCTGCCCTCCAGCCTCCTCCTGTAGCCCCCCTGCCCTCCAGCCTCCTCCTGTAGCCCCCCTGTCCTCCAGCCTCCTCCTGTAGCCCCCCTGTCCTCCAGCCTCCTCCACGTGTCCCCCAGTCTCCTTCTGTTCCCCAGCCTGCTCCAGCATCCTCCTCCTGTCCCCCAGCCCCTCCATCCTCTATCTTCCTGCTGTCCTCCAGCCTCCTCCTTCTGCTCCAGCCTCCTCCTTCTGCTCCAGCCTGCTCCTGATTTCCCAGCCTCCTCCTCCTGTCCCCCAGCCTCCTCCTCCTGTCCCCCAGCATAATCCTCCAGCATACTCCTCCTGTCCCCCAGCCTCCTCCTCCAGCCTCCTCCTCCTGTCCCCCAGCCTCCTCCTCCAGCATACTCCTCCTGTCCCCCAGCCTCCTCCTCCTCCAGCATACTCCTCCTGTCCCCCAGCCTCCTCCTCCAGCATACTTCTCCTGTCCTCCAGCCTCCTCCTCCAGCATACTCCTCCTGTCCTCCAGCCTCCTCCTCCAGCATACTCCTCCTGTCCTCCAGCCTCCTCCTGCCCCCCAGCCGCCTTGAGCATCCTCCTGTCCCCCAGCCGCCTCGAGCATCCTCCTGTCCCCCAGCCCCTCCATCCTCTATCTTCCTGCTGTCCTCCAGCCTCCTCCTTCTGCTCCCCAGCCTGCTCCAGCCTCCTCCTGTCCTCCAGCCTCCTCCTGTAGCCCCCCTGCCTCCTCCTGTAGCCCCCCTGCCTCCTCCTGTAGCCCCCTGCCTCCTCCTGTAGCCCCCCTGCCCTCCAGCCTCCTCCTGTAGCCCCCCTGTCCTCCAGCCTCCTCCTGTAGCCCCCCTGTCCTCCAGCCTCCTCCACGTGTCCCCGTCTCCTCCTGTTCCCCAGCCTGCTCCAGCATCCTCCTCCTGTCCCCCAGCCCCTCCATCCTCTATCTTCCTGCTGTCCTCCAGCCTCCTCCTTCTGCTCCAGCCTCCTCCTTCTGCTCCAGCCTCCTCCTTCTGCTCCAGCCTCCTCCTTCTGCTCCAGCCTCCTCCTTCTGCTCCAGCCTGCTCCTGATTTCCCAGCCTCCTCCTCCTGTCCCCCAGCCTCCTCCTCCTGTCCCCCAGCCTCCTCCTCCTGTCCCCCAGCCTCCTCCTCCAGCATACTCCTCCTGTCCCCCAGCCTCCTCCTCCAGCATACTCCTCCTGTCCCCCAGCCTCCTCCTCCAGCATACTCCTCCTGTCCTCCAGCCTCCTCCTGCCCCCCAGCCGCCTCGAGCATCCTGCATCTTCCTGCTGTCCTCCAGCCTCCTCCTTCTGCTCCCCAGCCTGCTCCAGCCTCCTCCTGTCCCCCAGCCTCCTCCTCCAGCAGCCTCCTGATTTCCCAAACTCCTACTCTTGGTGATCGGCTGTCATGGTAGCCTAAAGTCCCATTGAGACTAGTAGGCCTGCCATGTGTAATGATCTCTAATAGCAGATGAGAGGCTATTAGAGATCAGCAGTAATATTGCTATACACTAGTATTCCAGTATATTATATTAGAGAGTCTAAAATAATGGTAACATTTTTTTTTTAAAATTGAAAAAAAAAGAAAAATTTTAAAGCAACCCCCTTTCACTAGATCACATATATACACATTATATACCTGTCACACTGCCCCCACACATTATATACCTGTCACACTGCCCCCCACACATTATATACCTGTCACACTGCCCCCCCACACGTTATATACCTGTCACACTGCCCCCCCACACATTATATACCTGTCACACTGCCCCCCACACATTATATACCTGTCACACTGCCCCCCACACATTATATACCTGTCACACTGCCCCCCCACACATTATATACCTGTCACACTGCCCCCCACACATTATATACCTGTCACACTGCCCCCCACACATTATATACCTGTCACACTGCCCCCCCACACATTATATACCTGTCACACTGCCCCCCACACATTATATACCTGTCACACTGCCCCCCCACATTATATACCTGTCACACTGCCCCCCACACATTATATACCTGTCACACTGCCCCCCACACATTATATACCTGTCACACTGCCCCCCCCCACACATTATATACCTGTCACACTGCCCCCCACACATTATATACCTGTCACACTGCCCCCCCACACATTATATACCTGTCACACTGCCCCCCACACATTATATACCTGTCACACTGCCCCCCCACACATTATATACCTGTCACACTGCCCCCCACACATTATATACCTGTCACACTGCCCCCCCACACATTATATACCTGTCACACTGCCCCCCCACACATTATATACCTGTCACACTGCCCCCCCACACATTATATACCTGTCACACTGCCCCCCACACATTATATACCTGTCACACTGCCCCCCCACACATTATATACCTGTCACACTGCCCCCCCACACATTATATACCTGTCACACTGCCCCCCACACATTATATACCTGTCACACTGCCCCCCACACATTATATACCTGTCACACTGCCCCCCACACATTATATACCTGTCACACTGCCCCCCACACATTATATACCTGTCACACTGCCCCCCACACATTATATACCTGTCACACTGCCCCCCCCACACATTATATACCTGTCACACTGCCCCCCATACATTATATACCTGTCACACTGCCCCCCACACATTATATACCTGTCACACTGCCCCCCCCCACACATTATATACCTGTCACACTGCCCCCCACACATTATATACCTGTCACACTGCCCCCCCACACATTATATACCTGTCACACTGCCCCCCACACATTATATACCTGTCACACTGCCCCCCCACACATTATATACCTGTCACACTGCCCCCCACACATTATATACCTGTCACACTGCCCCCCCATACATTATATACCTGTCACACTGCCCCCCCACACATTATATACCTGTCACACTGCCCCCCACACATTATATACCTGTCACACTGCCCCCCCACACATTATATACCTGTCACACTGCCCCCCACACATTATATACCTGTCACACTGCCCCCCACACATTATATACCTGTCACACTGCCCCCCACACATTATATACCTGTCACACTGCCCCCCCACACATTATATACCTGTCACACTTCCCCCCCCCACACATTATATACCTGTCACACTGCCCCCCCACACATTATATACCTGTCACACTGCCCCCCCACACATTATATACCTGTCACACTGCCCCCCCCACACATTATATACCTGTCACACTGCCCCCCCCACACATTATATACCTGTCACACTGCCCCCCACACATTATATACCTGTCACACTGCCCCCCACACATTATATACCTGTCATACTGCCCCCCACACATTATATACCTGTCACACTGCCCCCCCACACATTATATACCTGTCACACTGCCCCCCACACATTATATACCTGTCACACTGCCCCCCCACACATTATATACCTGTCTCACCTCCTTGCACTGCTTCTGTATAACTTCTCATACATACCTCGGCATGCATGGCAGCAACCTCTACCGGGGTCTTCAGTAGCTCCTCCCACATAGGCGTCACATGGTCATGACCTCATCGAAGGTCCTTGACCACATTCACTGCTGTGATGATCCCCAGAGGTAGTGTGTGCTGCAGCCAGCAGGTGTGCCCTGCCCACCCGAACCCCCCGCCCCCCCTCGCGGTTATTGGCCCCAGGGACAATTGGAGTTTAAACATTTTTTGCTGTAATGGGACCAGGGATTATCAATAAAGCTTCAGTGCAGACACCTTACAGCTGATTTCATGGGTGAAGGCCCTTCTCAGTATAAAATTTGGTGGGTGGTTTGGGTGGCCACTACTAGAAGACCCTCCGAGCAGACATATAAAACAGGAGACCCCCAGAGAAGATTAATAGTACAGGAGACCCCCCAGAGCAGACTTATAATAGTGGAGAACCCTGGAGCAGAGGTATAATAATGTAGACCCCAGAGAAAATGTATATTACTATACTATTACTCCACTATACTATAGTGGAGATCCCCTCCCCAACCCCCCCGGTATACCATTCCCATCAGCTCAATGTCCCCCCTTTATGCCACCCCCTATCATCTCCTAATCCTCCTTGTATGCCATCTCCCCATCAGCTCCTTGTCACCCCTCTATGACAAAGGGTGCCACTTAGACTCCGGTCCCAGGTGTTGGCTAGTACCATCTCCCGCGTCAGATACTGGAGGCACGTCAGATACTGGCTGAACTTTCCGGTGTTGTCGCCCAGCAGTCTCAGCAGATTGCTGCCCAAGGAGAACTTCTTGGCCAAGTTGCTTCCGCTCTCCAACAGTTGCTTGACTCCCTGTGACTACTCCTGCTGCAGTTCCAGGACTACCCCTGCAACTTCTCCTGTCATCCCGGCTTGTCCACCAGCACCAGAGCCTAGGCTGAGACTATCTATGCCTAATAAATACGGTGGCAATCCCAAACTGTGCAGAGGATTTATCATCCAGTGCTCGCTGCATATAGAGTTAATGCCATCTCAGTTTGTCAGCGAGCGCTCCAAGGTGGCGTTCATCATCAGCCTCCTCTCCGAAAAGGCCCTGGCCTGGGCTATTCCTCTGTGGGACAGGAATGATTCGACTTCAGACACCTACGCCAAAGAGACTCATCTGTGGGTGAATACGCTGTCCGGTTCCGCACCTTGGCGTCTGAATTCTGTTGGAACGATGAGGCCTTATGTGTGACCTTTAAGAAAGGACTGTCCTCATGGGTTAAAGATACTTTGGCTGCCCGTGATATGCGGACTACTCTGAGTGGTCTTATCACCCTGGCCACTGTGATAGACATGCGGTTCTTAGAAGGATCTGAAGATTTGCGGCACGAGCAATCTCTAGTTCACCTTTCACGTCTGCCTTGTTTGGCTTCGGTCTTCCAGAAGCCATTCCAGCCTTTGGTTGTACAGTGTGCAGGTGAACCTGTGCAGGTTGACAGAGCCCGATTTATGCCTGGGGAATGTTCCAGACGTTTCCAAGAAAACCTCTGCTTGTACTGTGCCAGTCCCAAGCACCTCATCGGGACTTGTTAAGTCCATCACCAACGTCCGCGAAACATCAGCACCTAGGGCTTTTGGGAGAAGCGTCCTTAGTTGTGAATTGAGCTTCTCCACGCCTGACTGTTCCAGTGCTCCTCGGTGTCGGTACCGGCGCTCCCGTGCAAGTCTCAGCATTCCTGGACTCTGGTTCCTTGGGGGAACTTTGTGGATGGTGATCTGATCCGGTACCGCACGGAACCCATCCGCCTTCAGGTTGGAGTCCTACATCAAGAAAGACTGGTCTTCTATGTCCTGCCTCGCTCCATATCAGCTCTCCTTCTGGGTTTTCCTTGGCTTCAACTCCATGCTCCGGTCCTCAATTGGAACACTGGTATCCTGCGTTGGGGCCCTGAATGCCAATCTCGATGCATTTCCGTTCACCACTTCCAGTCTTGACTTCTTCTGTGTCTTCTTTGACTTCTTCTGGAGGGTCTGCCAGCTTGTTACCGGGACGTTGGGGATGTTTTCTCTAGAAAACAAGCAAAGACTTTGCCACCGCATCGTTCCTATGATTGCCCGGTGGATTTCATTCCGGGTGCTACTCCCCCCAGAGGTCGTTTCTATCCGCTTTCTGTTCCCGAGACATCTGCCATGTCCGAATACATCAAGGAGAACCTGCAGACGGGTTTCATACGCAAGTCCTCCTCTCCAGCTGGATCACATTTCTTCTTTGTCACCAAGAAGGATGGCTCCTTACGTCCCTGTATAGACTATCGTGGGCTGAACAAGATCACGGTTAAAAACTGCTACCCCCTGCCGTTGCTTACGGAACTCTTTGCTCGCCTGCGCCGTTCCAGGGTGTTCTCCAAGCTGGATCTCTGTGGTGCTTACAGAGAGTCCGAAAAGGTGACGAGTGGAAGACGCCATTTAATACCCATGACAGGCATTTTGAATATTGAGTGATGCTCTTTGGACTGTGTAAAGCCCCTGCTGTCTTTCAGTAATTTGCTAATTACATTTTCCGGGACCTTATCTATACGTGTGTCATGGTCTACCTAGATAACATCTTGGTGTACTCTCCAGACCCTAAATTCCACCAGACACACGTATGTCAAGTTCTTGGTTCATGCCAATCACTTCTACACCAAGGTGGAAAAATGCCAGTTTCACTAACACAGCCTTCCATTCCTCGGTTATATAATCTCCAGATCAATCCCTCAAAACTGTCTGCAGTTCTTCAGTGGCCACGTCCAGAAGGCCTCCGAGGCACATTCCACATTTTTCCACTCTGGTGTCTCCCATCATGGCACTCACCAAGAAGGGTGCCAATCCACGTGCCTGGTCTCCTACAGCTGAAGAGGCTTTCCCCCAAGTTGAAGTCCGCTTTTGCCTTGGCTCCAGTACTCACCAGGCCTAATACTAACAAGCCCTTTCATCTTGAGGTGGATGGTTCCTCCGTAGGAGCTCGTGCGGTGCTCACCCAGAAAGGGTCCAAGGGCCAAACTTCCACATGGGGCTTCTTTTCCAAGACCTTTTCTCCAGCTGAGAGAAATTATTCGATTGGAGACAGAGAGCTGTTAGCCATCAAACGTGCTCTAGAAGAATGGCGGTATCTTCTGGAGGGAGTGCTCCATCCCGTGAGTGTGTGCACCGACCACAAGAACTTACTGTACCTCCAGACAGCCAGCTCCTGAATCCTAGGCAGGCCCGGTGGTCATTATTTTTCTTCCCCTTCGACCTGCTCATTCATTTTCGTCCGGCTGACAAGAATGCCAAAGCTGATACCCTGGGGTGCAATGCACCGTGGCCCTCATCTCCCGTTACTACTGGTGGCCAGACCGGGTCAAAGATGTTCAGAAGTTTGTGGGATCTTGCTCCTTCTGTGCACGCAACAAAGCCTATCATCTTAAACCGGCTGGACTGTTACTTACGTTGCCGATACCCAGTCGCCCATGGTCCCACATGGCAATGGATTTTATCACCGATCTGCCTGTCTCTTCGGCCAGTACTGTTATCTGGGTGGTGACAGACCAGTTTTCCAAAATGTCCCATTTTGTTCCCCTTCCAGGTCTTCCGTCTTCCGCACGGCTTGCCAGATTGTTCTTCAAACATATCTTCCGGCTGCATGGTCTTCCGCTACACATTGTGTCTGATCAAAGTTCTGGCTTTCCTTGTGTAACCAGCTGCAGGTCAACCTTGACTTTTCTTCTGCCTACCACCCTCAGTCAAATGGTCAAGTAGAGAGGGTGAACCAGACTTTGGGCTGTTACCTCTGCCACCCCGTCTCAGCTTGTCAAGACAACTGGGCTGACCTTCTACCTTGGGCTGAATTCTACTACAATTCCCTGGACTCTGGGTCTACTGGCTCGGCTCCATTCTTTGTGGTCTATAGACGTATTCCTCGCCCTCCTCTTCCGCTGTCTACTCCCTCTGATGTCCCTGCGGTAGAGGATTGTGAGACACTGAAGGGGTTAACTGTGGATGGGCGGTATGTTTCCCCTAGGTTTTGCTTCTATGCAAGGCCTTAGTGCTGAGGTGGGTTTGTCCAGCACCTTGGACACAGGTGATGGGAGCAGCCTAATTAGCCTGGATAAAAGGACTCAGCAGAGCTGAGTGTGTTGTCTCTCTGTGGAAGGAGGCTGAGAGGACACAGCTCTGACCTGTGTGTCTGGAGCAGCCCCGTGATTTTTGTTTAGCGTGAGTTAGTGGACTCATTGTATAGTTAGCACCCTGACGGGTAGGTTTTCTTTTGTTTATTTAAATACCTGTATGTAAAGGCTGGTTTTATTTTGCTGCAATAAACGCAGGCGAGACCTGTTTGGACTGTATCCTGGTGTCCCTGTCTTGAAACTGCATCCTAGCACCCCGCTCCCACGGTCTCTACTGGGCCAAATCCCCACAGGATCTGGTGCAGGACCTCAAGTCTATTTGGGACCAGACCCACCAGTCCCTTCTATGAGCTACAGACCGTACCAAGACCCAGGCTGATAAGAACCATCGAGCTCCTCCTGTCTTCTCTCCTGGTGACAAAGTATGGTTATACTCCAGATACCCAGCTACAAACTTGGTCCCCGGTTCCTTGGTCCCTTTTAGGTAATCAAGCGCATCAACCAATGCGCATCCCATGTCTCCCTCCTGAAGCCAATCGTCTTGAACCGCTTCTCCTAGCTATCCCCTCCTCCTGCTCCTGAGGCGTTTTCCCCAGATGTCTATGAAGTTAAGGAGGTTCTGGACATGAAGATCGTGAGGGGTAAGCGGTTCTTTCTTGTAGACTGGAAGGGGTTCGGGCCTGAGGAGAGATCCTGGGAGCCCGAAGAGAACATTTGGATCGGACTCTCCTCCAGAAGTTTCTTGGGACCAAGAAGAACAGGGGGAGGCCGAAGGTGGGGTACTGTCACGGGTGCTCCTGCGATCCCGTGTCCCCCCGTGTGCCCCCGGAGCCCAGCTGAACTCACCTCTTCTGGCTCCAGCGGCGGTCTCTTCTGCTCCCGCGGTTAATAATAATTGGTGCTGGCCTGACATAAATTCCTGTTCCTTCGTGTAACCCTTGCCAGATCTTCAAGCCATCTCCTCAAGAGAAAGCCCCCCCTGTGTATCCTGCGTTCCTGTGTATCCTGGGTTCCTGTGTATCCTGCGTTCCCTTGTATCCTGAGTTCATGTGTATCCTGAGTTCATGTGTATCCTGCTGTCCCATGAGCCAGTCTGTTCCTGTGTCCCTGATCCGTGTGCCAGTCCGTTCCTGATCCGTTTGCCAGTCCGTTGCTGTGTTCCTGATCCATGAGTCCTAGTGTGCCTTCCTATGCTGTTCTCCCGCTGTCTCCCCGGGTACAGACTGTCTCTTGCATTACTACCTTGGCTGCCACCGTGGGCTAGTCGCACCCTGCCGCAGCAAGACCATCCCTCTTTGCAGCGGGCTCTGGTGAAGACCAGGTGCCACTTAGACTCCAATCCCAGGTGTCGGCTAGTACCATCTCCCACGGTGGTCCAGAGGATCCACAGACTCACAGTCCTGACAGGTGCATTTATGGACATGCAACTTTTTTTGACACAAAAACACAACATCGTATCTGTCAGAGTTCTGATAAATCCCCCGGATTATCTTGTTCCAGCATTCTCTGTTTTTCTCTCTAATCCAGCTCCCTTCTTGTGCTCATAGACTTGAATGTGATCTGGTGACTCTGCAAGCTCCAATTTTTCTTGCTTGCTTATGCCCCAGACCACTAAATCTACTATAACCTAAACAGGTTGCTGACGGGTGCTATAGCTGAAATCTATACCAGGCAGGACCTGGCATAGATATCATTTGGGAAGAACCTCTTAGTAATGGGGACATCATTTGGGAAGAACCTCTTAGTTTGGGGACATAAGGAGCCGCTCTTAATACATCCCGCCAATATCTATTGCTCACCTTGTATGAAGACAGATAGCTTATGTAGCTTACACATAAAAACTAAAAATTTAAAAAATGAAACCATGGACTTTTCCGTGTTCGCAAATGAATATAATCCAATTACTGCCAATAAATGCACGGCTAACAGAAAAGAAGAATTGTATTTACTGATACGTAGCAGCCTCTCCAGAAATATATAGCCTTAGGTCCACAATATAAACTAATTACATATAGTCTATGCTTTCATCATCTCTTAGCAATTTTATGTTGAAGTTTAATGTGATTTGCTCCGAAATTCAAAGAAAATGTATCATAAACCAAAAATACAATCAAACCGTCTTTCCCGGTTATGGACAACTGCGGGGCATATATCATCAGGCAATGTACAACAGATAAAACAGCACAAATATGTAGAAGAAACTAAGGAATACGCACATGTATCAATGAATTGCACCTTCCCATTATGACAGCCCCCCCTCCTTTCCAGACATGGCTAACTATTAGCATAAGGCTGCATGCACACTAACAAGTGCCCGCAGTACTGTAGCATGGTAGCCACATGTCGGCGCATGGGAGAGGAGGAGGGGGTGAGCACTGCTCATATACATATATACTGTATATAGTAGTCATTCATTATGTATTATACAGTATAGATGTAAATTAGAAGGCTCTGTAAATGTGTGAAGTTATTTGGGATACTGTAAGTATGTATTGGGCCTGGGAATTGGTGAATTCTATATGTAAATCGCTTTTATAATAATTAATGACAGACACAATATTATAATTTGGAAGACACTACATTTTAATTTGACGGGGGGACACTGTAAATGTTAGAAATAATTTGGGGGGAGCAATATCTAAGGTTAGTGAGATAGAGCTGCGTGCACTTTAATCCATACATAAATGCGAATATTTTTCATTTGTGGGTTATGTTAAAAATTTGGGCCCATTGCATATATTTTAATTACCTCGGGGAGGGGGGCAAGTGATTTCTTGAGATACGCCCTGTACAACACATTGGGGCACATTTATTTACCCATCCCGTCGCGATACCTGATCCAGAATGTCTGACGAGGATTCTGAGCTGCCACGATTCACTAAGATTGTGCTTCCAATTTCCTGCATGTGTCGCTTCCCCGCTGAGGTCCGACAGAGTTCACCATATTCTTCCCAGTGCATGTGAGTGCTGATCTTGCGACACAATTTGAATTTTAAATTCTGCGGTTTGTCCGAATTAGTCGGGTTGTCCGACGTCCTAGCTCCCCAATTTGTGTCGCATGCAAGTCGGCACCGATGCGCCACAATCCGATCGCGTGCGCCAAAAACCTGGGGCAATTCAGCGCAAATCATGAAATAGTCGGGAAACCCGATGGAAATGCGTCCAACGGACCCTTAGTGAATGTGCCCCATTACCATAAAAACAATGGCTAACACACATCTATAAAAAAACAGCCGTGTGAGAATACCCTAAAGGAGGAGAGAAACAGCTGCCGTGGCCTTGGAAGACTTGAAACCTCAGGGTTTAGCGCTGCTGGTTATAGTTACAACACACGGGTCACATTTATAGACCCCGCTGCGATTCTTACCCATGTGGTCTTGGCCTAAGATACCTATTTTGCTTTCTATGCACGAATATGATAATCAAGCATGAGTGTAAAACATCAGTGATATTATCATAGATTTTGTGTTACGTGAATTACACAAATACTACATGACCCTTTTACTCAGACGGCTCAACATATCGCTAAATAACTCCTGGTCTACCTCGCTGTAAACACTGTGCCCAATAGAGACGCCTTAAATATACTGTACAAGGAACCATTCATTTGTCTACCATTGTCTAGCACTTTATAAAAGGGTTGTTTAGGCCGAAGCCTCTAATCTTCTACTCGTAGCTTTCCAGCCTCTGGCAGCTGGTTGCCATATCAACGAGACCTGTGCTGGACTAATGGCTATTTCAGGATGTTATTTATGGCGGCGATTAGAGCGGATGCAGGATTTATGATCGCTATCTCTCAGAAGCCACATATATAAACACATGTGTACATATATTTAGAAATTGGGGAGAGAAAATGCTGTTTCTTGATTGGATAAAATGTCAGAGATGACTGTATATAAATCACGGATGGACGGCGCACCTGCACTGTTTTATATTGTAAGCCGCCCTGTCTAAACCATTGTGCCCATTAAATTAATCTATGACACAGAGTGCATGTTTTATCTGTTACTTATGTGCTGAAACAAAAACTACAACTCCCATGATGCACTGTAGGTAATAAAAGCAATCATGATGCACACATATTATTACACTGTCACTTTTTCTAGTGGTGTTTATACCAATATATCTTTTTACTTCAAAGAATAGAAACATGTCCCAATGACTGTATAATATACAATTTACCAACACACAGATATTAGAGACGAATAGTCACATTTCTGGCCAATAAAAATATTACATCTTTATTTGGTTACGGGTGCTCCTGCAAGTGGCAGGGTTGGGTCGCAGGAGCACCCATGTGTCTCCCTTTGCCTCCTCAGTTGTGCGGTAGGCTCACTTACCTGTCAGCAATCCAGCGCTGTCTCCCGTGATCCTAGGTCGCGCATACCAGCTTCTCGAGATTTAAAGGGCCAGTGCAGCACTAATTGGCAGTGGCCACCTGGCAATTTAATAAATAGCCAGCCTCTTCCCTCATGGCCTGCCGGACTTTCGTGCCATGTGCCTTAGAGGAAGCTGGCTCCTGATGTCCCTTGCGTTTATGGTGATTTCCCATTGTGACCTCGGCTCCGTTCCTGACTCTTTTGCTGCCAGCCCTGACCTTCTGCTACATCCCCACTCTGATCCCATGCTGCCTGTCCTGACCTTCTGCCTGACCACAACTCTGTGCCTGCCTTCTGATTCTCTACCTCCCCTTGACCGCCACCGCGTCTGTGGAGCAACCTGGTGGTCCAACCTGCTTTGTGGCGGGCTCTGGTGAAAACTGGGTGCCATTTAGACTCCACTCCCAGGTCAGCTTACGTCATCGTCTGCGGTGGGGCAGTGTGTCCACTACCCCTGGTTCCTGACACAGCATTTTATAGATCATTGGGGAGATATACAAACAAAATGAGATATGACAGAGTAATAACATAGTCAAATGAAATAATAGGAGTGATGGCCCTGCTCAAAAGAGCTTACAATCTATCATATTGACAAAGTATACTTTGTATACTAGTACGGCGCGCGTCGGGAAGGGGTTAAAGGGGTATTCCAGGAATAAGCATAATTTAAATTCAAATGGGTCATTAAAATATAAACTGATATGTAAATAGTAGTTATTTAAAATTTTGCTCCCCACTACGTGTAATGGAGAAATAAAATGCACTGGCCCTATAATGAGTCCTGTGACTTTGTCCCTGTGAAGGAGACACAGGACAGAAGATGGCCACTGATCACACACAGATGGCCGCTTGAATATAACTCGGCCAACTTTAGAAAGCCAGTACATCTATTTAAGCTCCATTTTGTGATTAATGACATTGAGTCTTGTTGTATTCATTTATTTATAGCATTATCAGTTTTTGTATCAAAAGTTCTTATTCCGGAATACTCATTTAACTCTTTACTGACAGTCCCTGAATAGTCTCATCTCATTGGAGAGCTGATTCATCAAGGGAAGTATTCTATAGGTATGGTAATCATTAGCCCCCTTATCTGTCTCAAGAGGACGGACCTGAGAAGGCTTTTTTTGAAACACTGCTCACTACAGGAGAAATGGTAGCAAAAGACACTGAGAAGTTGCTTTGCTTAATGAAGTATATTATAAAGTTTACTATTTTCTCCTGCTCTTTTAATTTCCAAAATAAATAAGTCAAATGGGTGCTCACTACAGGAGAAAGGGCAGAAAAAGACACCGAGAAGTTGCTTTACTTAATGAAGTATTACAAAGTTTACTATATTCTCCTGCTCTTTTAATTTGCAAAATAAAGACGGTAACCCAAAGGGTGGAGACTGTTCGGTTGCGCCTGGGCACAGGGGCCACAAGGGGCCTAAAAGGTGTCTCTTACCATACAAAGGTATGGACAATAAAATACAGCATGAGCCAGCAGCTTCATGTTACATCTTGGTATACACTCAGTGGCGTAACTAGGAGAGACAGGGCCCCCTAGCAGGCTACTGCATGGGGCCCCCTTCCCACTTAAAAAAATATACATATTAGTATACTCACACATGCAAGTTACAATCACATATAAATACACTCATGTACATATACACATACATACAGTGCCATATGCAAAATACTCACATACAGTGTATACAGACACCATATACACATCACATATATACATCACAGTATATGTTATATACATATTATGCTGGACAATGTGCAGTACAATATAGATATAAGTGTGCACATCCTCCATTCTTTATTGTGTCAGGTCAGATGATGGGGCCCCCTGACACTGTGGGCCCCATAGCGGCTGCTATGGCTGCTACCGCTGTAGTTACGCCCCTGTATACACTGCAACACATCTGCAGGAATTTGCAGGGGCAAATTTAACACAATAAATTAGTTAAAAATATTTGTACAAAACTAAAATTTATATATATTGTTTCAGACAGTAAATACAATCGCATCAGCTTGCCTCCATCATGGGAGGCAAGGCAGAGCAGACCTGAGCTTTGCATGTTACATAAACACTAAGCATTAAAGGGCTAAATGGATCGCCGTTTAAATACACAGATATGCAAGTAGTGTGTCAGTATAAATATTCCACCTGAGAGGACGGGTAACATTTCGGAGTGCTGGAAGTGTTTAATCAATAGAGAAAAAGCAGTCAATGGGTTAATCTGGCCAGTGGCTCCTGTGTGTTCCTCTCTCTGCTGCAGCCATAAAGATGAGTTACTGGCCTGGCCTGGTCCAAGGAGACAGGGTGTAAATTATCTGCAACAAGAAGAAGGACTGTGGGTTAAGTAAATACAGCACCATATTGACTCTGGCATTCTGTCAATGGCAGCGTCTGTCCTGATCCAGGGGAGGGGTGCAGGGCCTGGGGGATGGGAAAACTGTCTACCCATGGCACACAGCTCCAGACTGACCCCCTCTTAAATTAAATGGGGGCATTCTAGTCTTGTAATAATAGGAATAAAAACAAACAGTAATTACATTTATAAAGTGTTTTTTTACATCTGCAGTCAGGGCTTATGGGAGAAAGTTTCCAGAGAGAAGCGTCTTATAAGCCATAATAACCATCACATCAAAGGCAGCTAGTGTGGCATGCACGTGAGCAGTACAGGCCAGGGATTTGGAGCATTGTTAAATTTAACCCCATAAACCGAAGGTTTACTGTTGTAAACTTTATTTCTCATTATAAATGACAAATACAGTCTGGGTGCTGTTTAGTGCAGCCTAATGTGCCACAACAACATCTACTATGTCATCTGGAGACATTGGCTCCTACACCGCCATGTGTTTGTGATTTTTTTTCTCTTCTTGGCTTTATTTATATATTATATGCATATTACAAAGCAAAATACAGGGCTTCTCATAGGGGCACAATTACTAAGGGTACTGCACTTCTGTCAGACTGTGCACGTTCTTCTACGTTAAAACGGCTTGCACAGGTATTTAAGTGTATGTGCTGGAATTGTGGCGTGTGCAACATTTCTGGCGCAGCTGCGCTGGCTCCATGCGGCCCAAATTAGGGACCATGCCGTCGGTCGGTCCTACTGATTCGGACCGAGCACTGTATTTAACTTTCAAATTGTGTCCCGCGCCCTATGTAAAAGGTGCACCACGGGGAAGTGACACATTCATGATTTCTGGTGCAAGATCATAGTGAATCGCCGTATGCAGCATTATAGATGGACAATGCACTTTTAGTGACTTTGTAAGGCACATTTACTTACCCGTTCTGCCGCAATTCACGAAGATCGGTCCGCCGGAGTTCACCTTCTTCTTCCTGGTGCATGTTAGTGCATTGTCTTGCGACACAAATTGAAAGTTAAATCCTGCGCTCATCGCGAATCAATCGGATTGTCCGGCTGCTCACCCCCTGATTTCTATCGCATGAAAGCCAGCGCTGCTGCACCACAATCCGATTGCGTGCGACACAATCCCCAGTTAAACAACTGTCACAGAAATTACACAAAGGAGGGTAGTATAGACTCCCTACCTGATCCACCAAAGTTAGTCAGTCTACAAGGTACAAAACAGTGGATAATAATAATAAGGCCCCTTCTACACTTGCGTTGCAGATCACGTCGGAGTCTGATCAGGGTGCGATCAGGGTTTGGTCAGTGAAAAACTGACATTTTGCATCAGAGTTCAATCAGTTTTCAGTCAGAGTTTGCTCAGTGGGGCAGATTTATCAAGCTGTCTGAAAGTCAGAATATTTCTAGTTGCCCACGGCAACCAATCACAGCTCAGCTTTCATTTTACCAGTGTTCATGAATATTTTAAACGGGAGCTGTGATTGGTTGCCATGGGCAACTAGAAATATTCTGACTTTCAGACAGCTTGATAAATCTGCCCCAGTGTCTGAGTTTTTCACTCACGTTAACACGCGTGAAAAGGACTCAGGGCTGAGCTCTATCTTATCCAAGGCAATTGATGCGTGAAAAACGCATTGCACTTGAATTTGACTTGCATGTGTCTCAGAGTGCAATGAATTTTTGATTCGTCTACATAGACTTGCATTTTCACGTGCCTGACTTGCAAAAGTACAGCGCACTGAGATTTAATTGCGCGTTAAAAAAACGCACGTGTGTGCGTGAGAAAAAATTCAAGTCTGAAAAGACCCATTGATTACAATGGGTCAGAGTGCCATGAAAGTTCTGCGTGTCAAAAGCACTGGCAGAACACGCACGTGAAAAACGCAAGTGTAGAAGGGGTATAAAACTTAGCTTTTAGTTTTTCATTCCGCTAAAAAATTAGAATATCTAATGTGACTTAGAAAATATAGCTCCCTAACGGAGCAATGACAACCGTTAAAAAAGCTCAAACACACCTGCTTAAATGGGCGCTGGCTGCTATCCTTCTGGGTGATGTATCCCAACACCAAAGATCAGAAATATCTGGGTAGGAAATAGGTGTGTATGGTCAAAACCCTACATGGCATGTTTCGCCCTTATTTTGTGGGCTCATCCGGGGCAAAATAGACCGGAAAAAATGGTTGCCTTACCATAAAAACTAAGTTTTAAATTAGTTATCTACCGTTTTGTGCTTTGTTGTTAAATACCTGTCACAGCAGCGCAATCCCCGAAAATGCCAGAAAATCTGACGAAAGTGCGGCCGCAGATCCTTAGTAATTAAGCCCCAATGTGCCCCATAGTGTATATCGTGGTTCACAATCTAGATTCCAATAGAATCAATTAATAGGTTTTGGAGTGTGAGTGAGAACCTGTGCAAACAAATTGAAAACATATTCTGCATGAAAATGTCCTTTAGGCAGATATAACCCAAGACCCTAGTTTTGCAAGGCAATTCACTAAGACAGAATATTTGTTATGTATATCATGTTTTATGTTTGTTACATATATCATTCGTATATGCTGAATAATTTCATTGATAAATACATCACAGGGCAAGTTCTGATGGGACTCCAATATTTTTGGTGGGTTGATAAAGTGAAAGCCATTTCTTCTGCTTAAAAAATAGAATCAGTAAGGACCTTTTACATTGTTTCCCTAAAATTGGCCAACTGACCCATAACATAACAAGATTTTTAACACATCTTAGCATGGTACTCACAGTTCCTAAAAATTATTGGTCTCAGGTGTTACTTCATCAGAAGAGCAGAGAAAGAAAGATAAGTACACTTTAATTTTTTTGTGAACCTTTAAAAGGCAAAGGGCGAAATTAGTCATATGTTAGCTTGTGCGCCAGGCATAAGGTGAAAGTCTTGCCCCTCTGGCGCTGCTAGATACATCAAGAGGCTGAGGAGATGGCATAAAGGGGATATAAAAATCACAATACCTGGTGGTTCGCAAGGATTATTTCAGGGCTTCTGCACCAGTTTTCATGTGAAATGCTTGTATTAATTTACTTTTTGATTTTTCTTAGAGTTTCTTGTCCACATTTATGTGCAGTTTGCCTTTGGAGTGTGCAGGGTGCCCCAGATTCATGAATTGTAGCGCACGTTCTTCATGAATCTGGCGCTCCCTGCACTGCTCGACAGAGTGCACCAACTTTTCTTTTTTGGTGCACCTTTAACATAGAGCCTGCAACACAATCTGACACCGCATGATAATACTGTCTAACTGTGCACTGGAACGCCCATTTCTGTTGCCAAATTTTGTGTTGCTTTGGGTATAGTGCAGCCGCCATACAAATGTAATGAAAAGAATATGCAAAGCAAGGCAGAAAACTAGTCCATGGGCTTTAATAAATATGGACTTCCGGCTTTGGTTTGTGAATTTTTTGTTAAACCATTCTATTTTGCTATAGCTTAGGCCGTTGGGGGACGTATATACGGCCGCTGTATATACACTCACCGGCCACTTTATTAGGTACACCTGTCCAACTGCTGGTTAACACTTAATTTCTAATCAGCCAATCACATGGCGGCAACTCAGTGCATTTAGGCATGTAGACATGGTCAAGACAATCTCCTGCAGTTCAAACCGAGCATCAGTATGGGGAAGAAAGGTGATTTGAGTGCCTTTGAACGTGGCATGGTTGTTGGTGCCAGAAGGGCTGGTCTGAGTGTTTCAGAAACTGCTGATCTACTGGGATTTTCACTCACAACCATCACAACAAGAATGGTCCGAAAAAGAAAAAACATCCAGTGAGCGGCAGTTCTGTGGGCGGAAATGCCTTGTTGATGCCAGAGGTCAGAGGAGAATGGGCAGACTGGTTCGAGCTGATAGAAAGGCAACAGTGACTCAAATCGCCACCCGTTACAACCAAGGTAGGCAGAAGAGCATCTCTGAACGCACAGTACGTCAAACTTTGAGGCAGATGGGCTGCAGCAGCAGAAGACCACACCGGGTGCCACTCCTTTCAGCTAAGAACAGGAAACTGAGGCTACAATTTGCACAAGCTCATCGGAAATGGACAGTAGAAGATTGGAAAAACGTTGCCTGGTCTGATGAGTCTCGATTTCTGCTGCGACATTCGGATGGTAGGGTCAGAATTTGGCGTCAACAACATGAAAGCATGGATCCATCCTGCCTTGTATCAACGGTTCAGGCTGGTGGTGGTGGTGTCATGGTGTGGGGAATATTTTCTTGGCACTCTTTGGGCCCCTTGGTACCAATTGAGCATCGTTGCAATGCCACAGCCTACCTGAGTATTGTTGCTGACCATGTCCATCCCTTTATGACCACAATGTACCCAACATCTGATGGCTACTTTTAGCAGGATAATGCGCCATGTCATAAAGCTGGAATCATCTCAGACTGGTTTCTTGAATGAGTTCACTGTACTCAAATGGCCTCCACAGTCACCAGATCTCAATCCAATAGAGCATCTTTGGGATGTGGTGGAACGGGAGATTCGCATCATGGATGTGCAGCCGACAAATCTGCGGCAACTGTTTGATGCCACCATGTCAATATGGACCAAAATCTCTGAGGAATGCTTCCAGCACCTTGTTGAATCTATGCCACGAAGAATTGAGGCAGTTCTGAAGGCAAAAGGGGGTCAAACCCGTTACTAGCATGGTGTACCTAATAAAGTGGCCGGTGAGTGTACGTCCCCCATTGGCTGGCAACGGGCGCACTGAGCCGTAGGGAGATCACACATTGGTGTAAAAAGCCCCTGCACTAGTTTTCTGTCTGTCTTTGCATATTCTTTTCACATTGGGGCTTTAAAATTCTTTTCAGTGCAATCACTGGGGCACTGATGTCCACATTTACCGAGATGTGTGTGTGAATGTAGCCTAAGAGTGGTTATTTACTATCCTGGGCAACAATGGATACTACAGCTAATCATATATTTTCTTGGACATCAGTGCTCAAAAAAAAAAAAAGATGAATCTGTAGTTGTCCAATGAGATGACATTTCTGTAACATATGTGCAATGCCATCTGATGAATTGCTTACCATGTTTCAGTCGTCTGTTGTTTTAATTTATGTCCCACAGCATTGTGTAATGTAATGAGATATAGTATGATTACCATTCACCAGGACAGATGAGATTCAATTAGATTGAATAGAAGTCCACGGTGAGCATGCTACTACTCTACATGTGAAGGATGATGTGTGCTCAAATACTCAAAGATATGTTTAATCTGATTATGCAGAAGTTGATCCACTTAGAACTGCCATAAGCATTATGGAATATTAGGTTTATATTATGTCATCCATGAGCCTCAGTAAGAGAGGAGTGCCCTGAGACATTTACATATTCACTGTAGTCCATTAAATAGGGAGTATAGAAGGTAACTTACAGGTTTTAGCTTCTTTTAAAGGAAACCTACCTCGTGAAATAGTAGGTGTAAGCTGCAAATACCGAGCACCAGCTCAGGGTGAGCTGGTGCCGGAGCTTATTTTCGTTAGTGTCATAAACCGCTGTATCGTGGTTTAAACACTTTTTAATCTTTATATCTAAAGCAGCTTCGGCCATGCGCGTGTGACGTCACCGGCTCTCCAGCACTTCCTATGTTGGTGCGCCGCAGCTGCTTCAGATATAACGATTAAAAAGTGTTTAAACCATGATACAGCGGTTTATGACACTAACAAAAATAAGCTCCGGCACCAGCTCACCTTGAGCTGGTGCTCGGTATTTGCAGCTTACACCTACTATTTCATGTTGTAGGTTTCCTTTAAGGGGTTGATGTTTTTGACCTAAGGTCACTTGCTTATGAACAAGTTTCCACAGCCTCGTGTGTGAGCTGATTGCCCGGCCCACAAACTAAAGAGCAGGTCCTATTCCGGCCCCAGTTTGCGGCTCAGGCCACTTCATCTACTGACCTGCCAATGCCAATAACTCAACAATGCCCTATGGCAGTGATGGCAAACCTTTTCGAGACCGAGTGCCCAAATGACAACAAAAACCCACATATTTATTGCAAAGTGCCAACACAGCAATTTAAGCAGTATCTCTCTGTTCTACCACAAATTCAATAGAAGAAGACCTGCATCAATAAACTGCCCCTGCCCATACCTTCTCACTCTTTCTACAGTCCGAAGAAGCCGAGGATGTGTTGCTTTGAAATAACATTTTGAGAGAGGCAGCTACATTGCCTGTGCCTGCAGGTGAATTCTTTAAGTCATGTCTGGTGAACTCAGTGCTGGGGAAATGTGGCCTGGTTGCCCACAAAGAGGGCCCTGAGTGCCACCTCTGGCACCCGTGCCATAGGTTCGCGAACTCTGCCCTATAGTATTCAACTGTAATATTTTTTATAAGCTTATAGGTCTTAGCATTTAAAGGGTTGTCCTGGATCAAATTTTGTAAGGACTACCCTTTGTAGTCCTATGCAGTATGTAACAAGTGCACACAGTGGTCATGAAGTAATCACTGAGGGTAGAGCAGAGGGGCCACGCTGGACCAGAGCAGAGAGAGGTAAATATCAGTTCTTTCTTGTTTTTATACCACCCGGGGACAGTCCTAAAAAAAAAAAAGAAGTGACTATTAAAGTGAATAACTATGATCATCGTTTGATAAGGAGAGCTGTCAAGGAGAAGCATATCCCACTCAGTTTTTTAAGTTTATGTTTTGGAAGCAGTATAAAAGGTTAAGCATATGGATATGATCTAGCAATAACAATCTGTAAAAGTAAAAGACTGGGTCAGAGTCAAAAAGGAAGGTTTTGTGGAGTTTTCCATGTATTCATTGGTTATTACTTTCAGTGAATTGGGTAAAGTCATACCTACATATTGGCCATGTTGCCCTTCCTGACCTTCAAAAGATCCTAATGTACTATACTCCTGTGAGCACCAGGTGTGTGCACCACTTACCAGAGGTAGAGATGTAAATGTATGCACAGCACATAACCGAGGGTAGGCAGTGAAATACTTTGGACAATGTTTGCAAAGAAACCTCTGGATCCTGGCATTCATGTGGAAGTGGATGTTACTACGATGCGTACAAGTTTTTGCAGACCAAGTACAAGTCTTCTAGCAATGGTACTACCTAATGTCAATGGGTTCTTTTAGGAACAGGTGAACAAGATGAGGAACGTGACAAAGACTTTAAAGAGGACCTGCCAGCAGATTTTGACCACCATGAGTAACAATGCCTGGTGATAAAGGGTAACAAGTCCTCCCCATATTATCTAAAATTAGCTGCCAGTGCGGAACGGTACCTTAAGTACAGACGTTTTTCTGATATGCAAATTAGCTTTTGTGACTCAAGTCTGGTATATGTGACTCTTCTCTCTCTCATGCTGGCAGTGAGCCAAGCCCAATAATTTTGACTGACAGCTCTGTGTCTCTTAAAATTACTGCCCTGCCTCCTTGTACTTAGGGACCATTTGCTTATATTCAATATGTGATAAGGAAGGGGTTGAGGGCACCCTAAAAAATAACTTTTATTAGTATATTAAAAAGGTCCAAGAATTGGACAGCAAAACCAAACTAGTAAAAAGCCAATATACTCATGACAATCAAAAAGCCAATCAGTCTAACCAAACATATTAGACTTAGTAGAGAAGTCACGAGAAAAGTGCATATACAGACCACAGTGCAGGTAATAAATGGAGTGCATCTTAAGGCAGAGGAGCTCTGGGGCTCTAGAAGGTAAGCAGAGATAATCTGAGACTGCACCTAGAAATCCCTGCCACTATGCTTGCCCTATAGCCCATAAACTCCCGTCCTAACAAGGACAGGCCCAGGGAATCCCTCAGCTTGACTAGAGGTCCCTAGAAGACCCTACCACAGCAACAACATATATATACATATATCACAGATTGTAAACTACAGGTCGCTCAGGGGTAATGAACAGTGGTCCACAGTCCAACGCAGTGGTGTACCTAAGGAGGCCACCTCCTCAGGAGACAAGTGGAAGGAAGGCTCTGCCCCACACTCTGACTCACAATCTATTTGGGAGGGAAGATGGAGACACAAGGTGATGGACACTTCCCATCCGATGCAAGGTGTGCATTCTGTGGGATCGGACCATCACACCGGCCTGTTTCCACAAATGTCTACAACTGGCTTTAGGCTGACTTTTGTTTATTATCATAGATATGCATGGAAGAAAGATACTTCACATTATTCCGAACATTAAAACATAACTGATAAGAATGATAGCACAGCATGGCAAATAAAACAACAAGAAATCAAAAGATACGAGGAGATGAGAAGTGACAATTTGCAGACATAAACATGTGAGTGGGCTACGGTAACAAGGAGAAAAAGGCGAGAAAATATAATAAAAAGAATCAGTGAGATGTAAAGTGAGAGTAGCAGATGGCGAGAGAAGGAATTTATTTCCAGGCACTCTCCTCTCTGCCCTGCGGGTAACAATTTTAATGCCATTTTTTTCCCAGAGACATTTAGAGGAATGCTTTACTTACTCAGCATACTAGAGTAAAAGCTTTCTCTCCATCCCCCCATTGCCTTCCCTTCTCCTCCCCGTTGCTTCCCCCTCCTATCCACCCCAAGAAAAGACCAGTGTACATGCTCTGCAGAGCCCCATAAAAATGCAGATTACGGACTCAGGATGAAATAACATCCCGTATAAATCCCGCCTCAGGAAGATGAATCTGGCCAGAATTGAAACATTCCTCTGCAGCGCCTTTTTTAACTCTTTGCTGCGAATCTAATTCCGTGCGCCTACCAAGCCCACCCACAGACTTTACTGTGTCTACCCAAGAAAATATGTCTCATCAACAGACCGCCAGAACCGAGAGGCAGTGAAGGAGTTACAGACGCCATAAATAAAAATAGGGATTCCTTGTCAGGATTAATTGCATTTTTACTACTTAATTTTACTAGTGAATCCGTCTCGATGTTTTCAAGCCATAATGTGGTTGACCTATAAAAAGAAAAGTCCCATAAGATTTCAAAGAAATGGTTTACTATGATACTTAGGAAAATTAAATTTGTACAATGACCTAATTCTTTGCGGCTTTGGAATAATTTTAATTACAATAAGTTGTGAACAGTGTCGACAATCTTCATCTAATTTTTAAGAAGAGTACAACCCCACCCAGACTAACACATAAATAAACACAAGGACATAAGCGTTTGGGTAAAATTTATGGTACGTGATTATGTCTGCTATGGCTAAAACTGAAAACAAAAGTCAGTGTGCTATGCCATTCCCTTTACCACAACCTCCATCCCTATTCAAATGACCTGAAAAGAGTCATATTTTGCCTGCAATTAACTTATAGAGGCTTGGAGGGGTTGTTGTCACATCTTTCACCCCTATGTTGGGCTCTTTTGCAGCTTGTACCATAGTTCTGGTGTCATCGTACAGATGAAATTGTAGGTCTCAGTGCTTTAGAATAAAAAATACAGGTAGTATATTTCTGGAAGTGTTGTCAATTCATGTGCCCCTATCTTGGGCTGTTTAACAGCTAGAACTATAGTTCTCATGTTATTGTAAAGATGCAACCTTCAAAGTCTATAGATAGAGATAAAGGTAGTTAAAGTGCCAATTTTGCTTGGGATCATTGTCCAGTTTTGGCCAAGCTTTAGCTTATTTTTTTCACTTTACAATACTGGTCAATGTAATGACTGCAAAGGGCACATTCCCTGTGGCTCCAAAATATTCTCCTATCATTCCCATCTTCCACCATACTCTACAGCTAGTATAAGGTCTTTTATGCTAAATTTGGGGTTCGCCATGGTACTGGTCATTATGGCCAAACATCTCCATTGAGATCTTTTGTGTAAAATGATAGCTAAAATGGCTTGGCTAGTTTCCATAGCGCTTCTAACAATGCATAAGTGAAAAAAAACTTAGAAAAAGAAATAAAGGTTTTCCACATGCCTCTTTAATGGTAATAAACTACAAAATATTACAATAAGTGTCATCACATCTTTCGCGACCAACCTTTACAACTACAGTATAATGTTATTTTTCCCATACCAATTTTCTGTTTTGTTTCTGTTTGTTTAGTGACCTCCCTTTCTCAGTGTTTTTGAGCCTAATTAGCAAATCTTCAAAAATAATATAAAATGTGTCATGAACTGAATTATAGAAACCCAGAAAATAAAGTTATCACATTATATTTCACATGTGGTAAGAGCTGTTAGAAAATTCAAAGATTGCAGTTTTTTGTTAACATATAACAAAAAAAGTGACCAGTAACAGGCAGTTTTCATAGGTTTCCTCTCACTGTGTACCCAAAAATAGTACGATTAAAAACGACAACTTGGCACCCAAAAACCCCAAGCAAATAATTGCTTTTCTTAGTCAACATAAGGCTAAAGGGAACCTAACAGAAGGATTAAGGCACACAAACACCACCAACCTGTTATATAGGACATTGACTGAATCACTAACCCTTTTAAGAGATTATTGGAAACGCTATACAATTGACCCGTAAGGAGTCACAAGTACAGAGAACTGTCATGATAGGTTGCCCCATCCATCTGACTGGCTGCTATATTATAAAAATGTACTTGTCTTAAAAGAAATCTACCATCAAAATCCATCTTGATAAACCAGGGACACTTCCTTATAGATCCCGGCACTGTGACCTTCTTATATTTGTTATTCATGGCTTCCTTCTTTTTAAGATCCAACATTTAAAATTATGGTAATGAACCATAAGGGTTCCTGGGGGTTGTTACCAGAAACCATCTATGCAGCAGATTCATAGGCTGTTACACTGTGCAGGAGCAGGTCCTCCTCCCACCGTGTGCTGAAACTTCCTCTGCTACAGTGAGATTACAGGTGCATACACACATGGCGTTAAAGCATGTGTTTTCAAACAGATCACATACAAACCAACAGGGGAGAAGTGTCAAATAAAATCAGCTAATATAACTGGTAGCAACTCACAGCAAATTCACAGGAGACAGATGGGTGTGGTGGAATTCAATTACATAGACACAGGACCAGGATCAAGCAAAGTGTGACAGACAGCCTTATCAGTGTCTGATGCTGGATGATAAATCTGATGTCCTATATGACAGTGTCCATTTAGGCCACCCTCCTAGGAGAATATAACAGAAAGTCACAGAACACAGGAGATGTTTTAGAATATCGGGTAAACTGGCTGATTAAATTTTTGATTGGAGGATATTTCTTTCCTTTTCTTCTAGCTGGCCACTATGTCAGCTTCTTCCAGCCACAACTCATCTGCAGTATTTGCAACCAAAAAGGTTTTAGGTCCTCACTTCATCATCTTCTTCACTTTCTTATCACAAACTAAATATTGTTTTCTTGCTCCCTGAGAGGTCACTATTATGCCCCTTCGGTATTCAATATAGCAGCAGTGCCCTGAGAGTAGCCAATAGAGTCAGAGAGCATACACTGCATCCAATATAGTCACTGTATACTGTAAAGAATATAGTAACAATGCTCCCACAGTTACTAATATAGCAACATTGCAGTTAATAGAGTCATAGGGCTCCCACAATATTCAATACAGTCAATGGGGTCCCATAGTAGCCAATATAGTAACAGAAGCCCATAGTTACAGTGCCCTCACAGCAGCCCATATCCACACTGCCCCAGGTAGCCCATAGTTACAGGGATCCAGTATTAGTCAATAGTCAAAGGAGTCATCAGTAGCCTATAATCTCAGTGACCTCACAGCAGCTCTTGCCAGTAACCACAGGGCCCCAACAGTAGCCACTAACTACAGATAGTACAGTACGGTAGTAGCCAATAGTCAAAGGATACAAACATTAGCCAAAGGACCACAATTAGCCAATAGTCACAGTGCCCCCAACAGTAGCTCATAGTGTCAGTGCCCCTACAGGAGCCCATAGCTACAAGGCCCCAACAGTAGCCAAAAGTCACAATGCAACCACACACTAGCTAAAAGACGCAGAGTCCCGCATAGTAGTCCATAATTACAGTGCCTCCCACAGTTTCCCTCAGTCAAAGGGCCCCCTGTAACCCCGAGTCATAGAGCCCCCAACACTAGCTCATAGTCAAAGTGCCTACAACAATTGCTCATAGTCACAGAGCCCCATGTAGCCAATAGTCGCAGACAATTTAATAAGTTGAATACTTACCTCTTCGCTGCTGCAGTCTTCATCCTGAGCCCTGCAGAGGTGCAATGACATCATCATATCCACCCTCAAAGGGTCGCATGCATCACAGGTCATCTGTGATCTGATACATTATGGGGTGGGATCGCAGACATCATTATGTTCCAATGTTGCATACATTGGTTAATGGCAGCAAATACAGGGGCTATCATGGTAATCAATTGATTCAGTGTCTTAAAACACCAGTAGTACAATTAATCAGGAAGAACACTGAGATTCTGGGGTTTCTGTTTTTGCTGGGCCTGTGACTGTCCCAGTATACCACCCCTGATGGCGGCCCTTTACTACTGTATGCCAGAAGTCTTCAAAAAGAACTTACAAGTAATGTTTATTGAAAGGAGATTTCTTGCATTTAGAAACACAATAAGAAGAATATTACATGATCAGAATTGTGAAAAGTGCTGGTTATCACTCCTGTTCCAATCTTTATATGTCAAGGTCTGTACCTGGCCTGACATTTATCAGCCTTGACATCTATTCTACCCAGCTCGATGTGCATTAGCTTTATAGAGAGCGCACGTCTGGGCATAAACTGGTTGCCTCAAGCACTGCTTATGTCTGGCAAGAACAAAGGAAGATCAGCCTAGTAAATCCAAAAGAACTGTTGCTCTTTTGTCTATATTTTGCCAATGCCCACACATAGTAGATTTCACTAGAGATGGCATTTTCCAACAAATGGTATTGTCTGTGGGCAGCTTGATACCATGCCGAGTCTAATTGTAAAACAATACAGATGAAAAACAAAGATGTCAATATCACCGGTGGCCACATCAGCCTTGTGATTGCCTTAAAGGGGCCAAATGTCATTTTATTACTGTATAAATGTATCTACTCAATGTAGTTTCATTTATATAGAATTACCATTACCATCAGCCATTCCAACAGTCAAAGTGCCCCAACACCGCAGCCAATAGTCAGAGTGCCCCAACACCCCAGCCAATAGTGAGAGTGCCCAACACCCCAGCCAATAGTGAGAGTGCCCCAACACCGCAGCCAATAGTCAGAGTGCCCCAACACCCCAGCCAATAGTGAGAGTGCCCAACACCCCAGCCAATAGTGAGAGTGCCCCAACACCGCAGCCAATAGTCAGAGTGCCCCAACACCCCAGCCAATAGTGAGAGTGCCCAACACCCCAGCCAATAGTCAGAGTGCTCCAACACCGCAGCCAATAGTCAGAGTGCTCCAACACCCCAGCCAATAGTGAGAGTGCCCAACACCCCAGCCAATAGTCAGAGTGCTCCAACACCGCAGCCAATAGTGAGAGTGCTCCAACACCCCAGCCAATAGTCAGAGTGCCCCAACACCCCAGCCAATAGTGAGAGTGCCCCAACACCCCAGCCAATAGTCAGAGTGCTCCAACACCGCAGCCAATAGTCAGAGTGCTCCAACACCCCAGCCAATAGTGAGAGTGCCCAACACCCCAGCCAATAGTCAGAGTGCTCCAACACCGCAGCCAATAGTCAGAGTGCTCCAACACCCCAGCCAATAGTCAGAGTGCCCCAACACCCCAGCCAATAGTCAGAGTGCCCCAACACCGCAGCCAACAGTCAGAGTGCCCCAACACCCCAGCCAATGGTGAGAGTGCCCCAACACCCCAGCCAATAGTGAGAGTGCCCCAACACCGCAGCCAGTAGTCAGAGTGCTCCAACACCACAGCCAATAGTCAGAGTGCCCCAACACCCCAGCCAATAGTGAGAGTGCCCCAACACCCCAGCCAATAGTCAGAGTGCTCCAACACCGCAGCCAATAGTCAGAGTGCTCCAACACCCCAGCCAATAGTGAGAGTGCCCCAACACCCCAACCAATAGTCACAGTGCTCCAACACCGCAGCCAATAGTCAGAGTGCTCCAACACCCCAGCCAATAGTCAGAGTGCTCCAACACCCCAGCCAATAGTCAGAGTGCTCCAACACTGCAGCCAATAGTCAGAGTGCCCCAACACCCCAGCCAATAGTCAGAGTGCTCCAACACCGCAGCCAATAGTCAGAGTGCCCCAACACCCCAGCCAATAGTGAGAGTGCCCCAACACCCCAGCCAATAGTGAGAGTGCCCCAACACCCCAACCAATAGTCAGAGTGCTCCAACACCGCAGCCAATAGTCAGAGTGCTCCAACACCCCAGCCAATAGTCAGAGTGCTCCAACACCCCAGCCAATAGTCAGAGTGCTCCAACACTGCAGCCAATAGTCAGAGTGCCCCAACACCGCAGCCAATAGTCAGAGTGCTCCAACACCCCAGCCAATAGTCAGAGTGCCCCAACATCGCAGCCAATAGTAAGAGTGCCCCAACACCCCAGCCAATAGTAAGAGTGCCCCAACACCGCAGCCAATAGAGTGCTCCAACACCACAGCCAATAGTAAGAGTGCCCCAACACCCTGGCCAATAGTAAGAGTGCCCCTTCAGCAACCAGAGTGCCCCCACAGAAGCCAGAGTGTCCCCACAGCACCTAGAATTCCCTCACACAGTGTCCCCCACAGTAGCCAGATCTCCCCCACAGCAGCCATGTGGAGTGCCTTCACATTTACTCACCTTTCATCATGCAACCAAAGCTACAATGGTTTCCTTCTTTACTCATGTGTGCGCCGGCTGTACACTTTGGGGTCTAAAGCTAGTAGACCTTATGTGATAACATCATCACATCTGCTGGCTTCAGAGCCATCGCGTACAGCCACCACACACAAAAGTAAAGAAAGAGACCGCAGTAGCTTTGAAGTAACGTGGAATGGTGAGTATCCGAGTACCCTGCTCTTATGCTGCTCTCCTGACGGGGCCGGGTGACAGAACTATAGGAAAGAACAGTAATTCATCCTGCAAGATTTATACTTATTTATACCTCATGGGGGAATGGTAGGACACAGAACAACCTGAAATTCTGCAAACACAAGGCCTATTGGGCAAATCCGGAATGACACTCATGCCATATAGCACACTTTTTTTTCTATTTTCTGTGACATCCTGGGGGGGTCATCTATGTGAGTGCATTGGGGCTTTGTAAAATCAGGCAGGAATATTCAATTCTTGGGGATTTTAACAATAGAACCCCCAATGATAGGAGTTTTATTTGTAAGGTGAATTTCAGTAATTATTAGTTTAGTTGTGTTATGACATTCCCTCCCATAAGGACAATCTTTTTACTGATCTCATGGAATCTTAATATGATTAATAATAATTATTCGATAACCATCTGCCCTCCTTTAACAGTTCTATAATCAAGGTCTTATTACTTTCCGCCTCTCTGCAGAATTACAGGTTGGTCTGTGTCCTTGTCCTACCATCCCTCTATGCTGTTTCATATTATTTTCTATGAGGTATAAACAAGTATAAATCTTACAGGATGAATTACTCTTCTTTTCCGTAGCTGTACACAGAATAAACTCCACTTTACGTAAATTTCTCACTGGACCGGAGGTTTATTGTTCTACGTTCTGAAAAAATAAAACATGAAATAACTTTCGGCACTAGCTGACAATCCTTTATAATTTCCAATGATAGCTTTGTGCCAATTTCATTCATTCACGGCAGAATTATCTGGATTCGATTATGAGGCGTCTAGTCATAATAAGATTTCTAGCATTATAATGTTAAGGCTCTGTGTCAGTATGCCCCCTTGTGGCGCGTCGGATCACTGCATGGCTGTTTTGTTACAAGTAGTCTTGAGTCAACAAAAGGAGGTTTTGGTTCGATCTTTTATTTTCTTAAGACATCCCATGGATTTAATAGGAACCTGCTGAGAAAAGCATAAACTTGATCTATGTGGTAATAAGACTGTCAGATAACTTGAAACACGAGAGATGGTAACAAAGGATTACAGAATGATTTTAGAAATATGGAGACAATTAGTCCCCCCAATACGTCCCCCATACATGTGTGTGAATGTAGCCTAAGGGTGAAAACACACGTGGCGTTTTTAGGAAGTTTTTGGTCCGTTTTTAGTTAGTGCGTTTTAAGATCGTTAAAAACGCATGCGTTTTTGTCCGGTTTTCCGAATTTACGCAATTAAAAACGGACTAAAACGCATGCGTTTTTAAAAACGCATGCGTTTTTAACGATCTGAAAACGAAGGGTGAAGACACACGTGACGTTTTTAGGCTGTTTTTAGTTAGTGCGTTTTCTGAATTCAAACTGGTCAAAAACGGCCCAAAAACGGCCTAAAAACGCCACGTGTGTCTTCACCCTAAGGCTGGCGCCACACGTATCGCTTTGTCTGCGCTTGCAAACGCAAATGCAGACAAAGTCGCGCCCACTAGGGCGGGACACGGCCCGATCGCATCGGCGTCTCTATGGAAACGCCTGCGATCGCTAACGAGCCGCCGGTGTTTCGCGTTAAATAAACGCAAAACACCGGCGGCTCGTTCCCGATCGCAGGTGTTTCCATAGAAACGCCGATGCGATCGGGCCGAGGCCCGTCCCGGTGGGCCCGACTTTGCCGTTTTTAGATAGTTAAAAACGCAGGTGCAGCTTAATACTCCATATTCTAAATACTTAGGGATAGTAGTCTCTGCTGTAGGGTGGTGGATAAAGTATGGTGGAAGGTGAAACATATTCGGGGATACTTCCCATAACCTTATATGGCCTGATTTTTTGTATGCTGAAAAAAATGACAAAAAAAATGACAAAATACCACATTTTATGCAGTGGACATCTAGAGGTACAGTTTTACAATTTAATTCACACATTGGACGGGGCATCTCTGAAAAGGTTTGACCAATTACGGGAGTTTTCTTGACCTCGCTCATGCTTCTATCAGGTTTCGCAGATCCGACTCGCAATATCCTCTCAAAACTGAGTTAACCCGATTGAGAAGGCTGCTAGTAACCTGTTGTTGGATTTACTGTAGTATGTATGGTATATCGTAGGATTAGACAACCTAGGGTTAAAGTACCTTTTGGAGACAGAGTGCCTAATATACAACCAAAACCCACTTGTATGTCGCAAAGTGCCAACATGACAATTTAACCAGTAACTTATTGATCCCTGCTGTATCACAGGTTTTAATCGTATTGGGGTCCTGAGTTCACCAATACAATAGAAAGATGATGGAGAAATTTGGATTGTAGCTTCTCTCCAGGGACCCCTGAAGCGGAAGAATCAGAAGACCCAGAGCAGGAGCTCAAATGACAATCCATCTCTATTCACACCTTCTTGCTCCTCCTGTAGTCCTGGCAGCCAAGGATGTTGCTTTAAAATAGCTCTGAGCATGGCACTTTCTGGGCTGTATTGGACCGCAGGAGGAAGCCTTGAGTCCTAGCTGGCAAACTCTCTATTGGGATGAAGGCCTGGGTGCCCACAGAAAGGGCTCTGAGTGCCACCTCTGGCACCCGTGCCATAGGTTCGCCACCACTGCCCTAGGGGGTCTGAAAAATAAAAAAAAAATAAAAAATAAAACCTTCAAATCACCCACCTTTCCCTAGAACTGATATAAAAATACATAAAGACGGTAAATCATAAACATGTACAGTATCACCGTGTCCCAAAATGTCTGATCGATCAAAATATAATAAGGTTAAAATGGGAAAAAAAATTTGTACACAAGGTTTTAATTTTTTAAAATGTATTTAAACACAATAAAACCTGTATAAATTTAGTATCTCAGCGATTGTACCTAACCAAACCAAGCAGAGGTGTTATTATTTCACTGTATTTGGAATTTTTTTCCCGTTTCCCAGTACAAAGCATGGAATAATAAATACCAAAAATAAGCCCTAATACATTTCTGTACACTGAAAAATTAAAAGGTTATAGATTTTGGAAGGTGGGGAGCGAAAAATGAATGAAAAAAGGCTGCGTCCTTAAGGGGTTAAAGTCAAAATATAACCCGTTGAACCTTATATATAGTCAGTGCAGTAAAATCTAGTGGCTTTCCTTAAATGCTGATACCATGGTGCCGATCACAGCTTTGTGGTTTCATTTTGACCTTAATCTCACCACAATGCATGCTGATATGTTGAGTATATTTATTATAGATGTATTATAGATGACTGGGAGCACTACTGCTGGGACTCTCAGTGATCACTGTATAGGAAGAAACTGCACGTGAAGTCAGCTTTAATGGTTTTTCTGACATTGGATTGGGGCTCTCTGCTGCTTCAGATTTTGAAATGGTACAGAAATGAATACAAGTCCCAGTCGCCACGCTCACTGCTTCTCTGATCGTTCTCTCTACTCCTCTCACAGATCACTCGGCGGTTGGGTGAAGGCGCCCATGTGAACCTAACACTAATTGGCTTGTACTTGGCTGGCAACCAGTTCAGCAAACCTGTGTTGCTACTTTGCTGGTAGGGGCCCCCCTATGAGTAAAGTGGTGCGGTCCCCTGGCCCTCCTCATAACCTGTCCCTGCCCTGGACCTATTTAGCAAAATATCATCAGTAAGATTCTTAGAACCTAATTCAGACAGTTAGCACACAGAGTAAGGTCTCTTCATCACAAGACTTTTTCTCTAGCGAGTGCGGTATTTCATCAGTTTGTCATCGGATTACACTCGGTCTAAACACTGCCACCAACTATTCTAGTATTTCTGCAATGCTGTCCAATAAAAAGCAGCGTGTCCTACTCTATTCCAAGTCCTGCTAGAAAAACCTCCACTGAAGTCAATGTGGGTGTGAAAAAAACTGACAACACTAGGATGCATCCTAGTGTGTTCAGTATTTGCAAGTTTCAAGTATGTAACTCAGAGAGGAGAAAATCTGATGGAAAATAATTAGAGGTATAAAAGAAAATGGATGGTTGGAAAGCGCTAGGACAGAACTTTGTACAATCTCTGATCAAATACAATTTCCAGTGTACAAAATCGTACAATTTGACACTCGGATTGTGTGCGAGGTTACCTGTGGAAGCCAAAGTGGAGCCCTGCCATGTAGAATGCCCTTCTTTATGGCAGATTATTGTAGTATTGCTACGTTTTGGACTAGGTACACTTTTTTTTTTGCCATTATTGTCTCTAAATATTTAGCACAACCTTGGCAAGTAAGGAAGCCATGGCTTGGAATGATGGGACTCTGGAAGAGTGTTGTAGACCACTGATTTTCAACCAGTGTGCCGCGACACATGGTCGGGCGTGTCGCGGGGAAAGTTCCCCAAACTATGGTGCCCCCTGTGTTTTGTTTCCCAGCGATGCGCAGTTACGGCTTCTTACAATGTAGGAAACGTGTACAATAACACATGCGCAAGCTTTGAACCTCGCACGACAAAATGACGTCACCGAGGCCGGCGCATCATCCTGAGAGCGGAGAGACTCTCGCATTTGCCCACCGCCAAGGTAATGCCCACCAATAATGCTGACTATATGAGCTTTCGCCTGAGTATATGAACTGTTGGCAGAATACTCAGCATATGAGCTGGTACTTTTAGTACTCCAGCAGTATACTGCATATAACAATGAGAAATACTATAGTCATGAGGCTGGAGTACTACAAGTACCAGCTCATATGCTGAGTATATGAGCTGGCACTTGTACTCTGGCCTCATGGCCATAGTACTTCTCATTGTACCCCTTTATATTGCAGTATATGAGCCACATAATAATCAGCACCATATACTAAAAACAGGGAGAAACTGAGAACTGTTGAGGAAGAGCTTTGTGTGTGTCTTTCCACCATTCCTGCCAGGATATCCCTTTTGTGTTCATTGAAACAGGCCCAGGTTTCACACCGAGTAAAATAAATGTAGAATCTATATTATTAACTATATGTATAATATGACTGTTTTAGTGTCATTTTGTGCTATTTTGGTTGGTGGTGTGCCCCAGGATTTTCTAAGTATAAAAAGTGTGCCGCGGCTCAAAAAAGGTTGAAAATCACTGTGGAAGACAATGCCTTGTGACCTGTGCAGGGAAGGACCCATGACCATCATTGTTTTATACAGATCTATGTATATGTTCTCCATTTGATACAGCACTTTAGATGGCTGTACAGCCAATATCTCATTGTTCTCCAATTCCACAAGAACCACATGTGAACACAGACTTTATGCAGGAAGGGGTAAATGCGCAGTTAAGTGTATGATCATAGTCTTGGTGGTACTTTGACATTTCAGTCTAGACCAGGGCTGGGCATTGTACAGCCCACGTGGCACATCTGGTCCGCTGAGTACTTTGGAGCAGCCGGTATGAACGCCTGGAGATCATGTGGAGACAGTGGGGCCAGATAGTAGGGCTTGTCTGTCTGCTATTCATACATTTTCATCTGCCACTGTGAAAATGGAAAGGGGACATTATAAAATGGAGCAAATGAGAGGGGGGTCACTATAAATGGGGCAATAAGGAGAGGAGTCACTATAAAGTGGCGCATAAGGAAAGGGGATATTATAAATGGAGGGCATACGGAGAGAGGACATTATAATATGGCACATAAGGAGAGGTGGTCACTGTATCAGGGGGCATAAGGAGAGGAGGTCACTATAAAAGGGAAAATAAGGAAAGTGTGTCACTATAAATGGGGGCATAATAATAATAATAATTCTTTATTTATATAGCACACACAGATTACACAGCGCTGCACTAAGCATGTCAAATTGGTCCCTGTCCCCAATGAGGCTCACAATCTAATCAACCTAACAGTATGTTTTTTGGAGTGTGGGAGGAAACTGGAGGAAACCCACGCAAACACGGAGAGAACATACAAACTCTCTGCAGATGTTGACCTGGGTGGGATTCGAACCCAGGACCCCAGCACTGCAAAGCATAAGGAGAAGAGGTCACTATAAATGGGGACATAAAGTGAAGAGGTCACTATAAATGGGGACATAAGGAGAAGAGGTCACTATAAATAACGATATTAGGAGAGGAGGTCACTATAAATGGGGTAATAAGGAGAAGAGGTCACTATAAATGGGGATATAAGGAGAGGAGATCACTATAAATGGGGTAATAAGGAGAAGAGGTCACTATAAATTGGGATATATATAAGGAGAGGAGGTCACTATAAATGGGGACATAAGTAGAGGGGGTCACTGTAAATGGGGATATAAGGAGAGGAGGTCACTATAAATGGGGGTATATATAAGGAGAGGATGTCACTATAAATGGGGATATAAGGAGAAGAGGTCACTATAAATGGGGATATAAGGAGAAGAGGTCACTATAAATGGGGGCATAAGTAGAGGGGGTCACTATATAAATGGGGATATAATGGAGAAGGCATTAGGTAGAAATAAGTATATTAGTGCGGCCCTCAGAAAACTTTCCACTTTCTAATGTTCCCCCATGAGAAGATGAATTGATCACCCCGGGTCTAGACTCTACAGGAGAGGTACCGGTTACAGAATCTGCACAGAAATGTCTAACACACATCACTGCCTATACAGATGGTAAAACTGCAGCGTGTGCAGAATTACGATGTAAAAACCGCACCATGTAAATATCTCCGCACTACAGCCACGCACGATAAGCAGCGCTAGTGTGGCATTTTTGTATTTTCAGAAAGGTTTTCAAAGTTGCCCTGTTCTCCGCATAACCTTCACACGCCCCGCCCGCTCCTACAACCTTTCAATGTCAGGGTCAGTCCTGCAGGTGCATGTGTGTGTGTGAGAGAGAGTGAAGGGGGGCACGCACTGACGTCACTCGCACGACGCTCGTCCTATCCCCTGCATCCTCTACACTCCCGCCCACTAGATGTCGCTGTGAAGAGCAGTCCTCGCTCTCGCATCCAGCGCTTTATTAAGGGGCGCTCTGTGACAGCGGGCATGCGCATTCTCTTCTGTCATTAGGTGGTCTGTCGGCGCGTGCGCAGTGTGGTCTCGTTCCTTCATTCTCTCCCCGCCAAGGTGAGGCCCTGCGGTTCTGCAGGCTGGTGTTGGGTTTGCGGTCTGGATGCGATTTGTGTGCTGGGAGGAGGCTTCAGGGGCTTTGCATTGGTGTAGTGGACGGGTGTTTGTAGTGAGATGCGTGGTGTTATCGTGCATACTGCCTCTGCGGGGAATATGACCTTGTGTATTGCCCCTGTCAGTGCAATGATCAGCCTGCCGAGCGTGCATGTGGGGCAAGCCGGGGTAGTGCTGAGCAGGAGGACAGATGAGTAGTGTGTCTTTAACCTTGTGCAAGGTGTTGTAGCCCCTGCTCACCTCAATAGTTACCACTGCAGTGAGATCATCAAAGGGAGAGCCCTTGGGCTGACACATCACATAGCAGATCCCTTCTTAAAGGAGCACATCACTTATGTACATTGAACCTGCACATATTTATGGCTGATCATATATAAAGGGCCAAAATAAGATTTTTATCCATTGTAGTGGTAGGTTCACAGCAATAAGAAATGCTGTCTGGTTAATAACCCCCTCCCTTCCCTTATACACTTGCTAAATGGATATTGACCTGCAGTATGGACACAGAGCAGAGCTCTGTTGCAAATGTCGTCTTCTACATTGAATGCAGGGGGAAAATATGGAGCCAAATTCCAGTGTTCTGTATTCTGCAATATAACCGCTGATACCAGCATCTACTCTGCTCTTGTCAGTGCCCCTGGCCGCCCTCTGTGTACAATCATCATGATCACTGCACCTACATACAGGCCACAGGTGTCACAAGTAATGGCCCTTGCTTGAGGCCAGTGTAGAGGGACCAGGCCAATGCGTTTTTATTCTTGAAAGGAAATCTGCATGATCTTGCACATCAGGTCTCACTTGTGTGAATTTACCCATACTAGACATTTTCCACATCTTAAAGGGGGTGTCCAGAGGTTGAAAAAAAATTCTTACTTCCCAGAATAGCAGCACAGCTGACCATTGTTTGTCTTGGTACTGCAACTTTGTAGTATAATGATGAATAGAGCTTAGTCAGGAGTGGAGCTGTTTTTTGGAAGAATGCAGCAGATATTATATAACATCTGCACAAAAAATTTTTTTTTTTACATGTTTTACTAATAAGCAGAAATGAGTAATCTCTGCTTGTTTATAGTATTTCAAGGTCATGATATGACCTATTTATAGTATCAGTGTGGGGGGGGTGGGCCTGAAAAAAAAATGATTGACATTGAGTAACAAAACAGAATGGTGCAGAAGTACAACTCTGTTCCCTCTGTAGTGGCCAGCTCCAGGAACTGCAACTCAGCCATTCATCAAGTCAATAGATGAGTTGTGATAACAAAGCTTAGCCGCTGTTCTGACTGTTGCAGATGCTGTTTTTGTTAGCCCTCCCACTTATTTGTTATTGATGAACAGTTATATGGATAACTCTTTAATACCATGAATCTGAAATCATTTAAGATTCTTTCTGATTACAGGACAAGTCTCTTATATTAATTAGTCACAATTGGGAAAAGTTGCTCTTTTTGCCATCAATGCTCAGGGAGTTGCCTATACGACTGCAGGGGTAAATTCTAATTGGTATGAAGGGATGTTTAGCATTAATGTCTGTCCTCTTTTATAGCACCGGTCTTTGCATTCAGTCCGTCCAACCTTCCAGCAAAATGTACGCTTGTGTCAGACTTATGTCCAACCCATCCATGGTAAGTGTCTTATACTTCTGCGTCCCTTCAGGTCAGATTCTAGTTATTTGTTTTATTATGACACTGATTCAGGTACAGAGATGCTGGCTGCATCAGAGTAGATTGGACAAACACCTATACCCCACCCTCCCCATTTACACTTAGTTCCCAACCATTGCAGACATTCTGGCTCTGACACCTTCACTTCCCAAAGCATTAGGCTGGACTTTGGTTTGGATGCATTTTAAAAAACATGTGACCTGTTTGAGCTGCAGGCTGTCTCCATGTTTTTGCTCCTGTACAGCTTGTCCTGTCCCCACTGATTTCGGGTTGACCAGGCTGTAACCTCTGAGCAGGAGGTGGAGCTAGACAAGAGCACAAAGGTGGGGGCCAAACTCTGAGGAGTGAGTAACAGACAAGTCACATGTTGCTTTTTGAAATGCATCCAAAGCCCAGCCCCTGTGACTACCCCAGGATTTTGCCAGGGAGCAAAGTAAGTTATAACACACAATTATATTGTAATGCAAATGCTTAGAGGAAGCAGAAAGGCAGATTTGCACTGCAGGTGTAATAAGCTTCTGCAACCTGTCTTTAGTGAAAATGAGGTCCCTGGTGACAGGTTCCCTTTAAGGAGTTCATGTCCTATTCCTCTATTTTTGGTTCCAAGTAGCCCAAATAGATTATCTGAAGATTCTTTAAAGTAGTTGTCCACTTTGGTTCAAAAAATTGATTATGGTTTGTGTAAGGACAAGTTATACAATTTTCCAATATATTTTGAAATTCTCTGCTTGCTGTCCTGCTATAGAAAGCTTCTATGCTGACTCCAAGTAGATAGAAACCTGTTCATAGTCAGGTGATGGACACTCAGGAGCAGGTATCACACAGCTCTGATTACTCTCTGTGGTAACGGCTCATGCACCTGCATGTCCATCACAAGACTCAGGCTACATTCACACTAACGTATGGGGGACGTATATACGGCCGATATACGTCCCCCATACACTTCTATGGGCGCACGGCACCTTACGGGAGCGGTACGGTGCGGCACCGTACCGTTCCGTACCCGGGAAAAAGATAGGACCTGTCCTATCTTTTCCCGTAATACGGCGCCGTGCGCCATAGGTTGCTATGGAGAGGGGCGGGGGTGAGCTGCGCTCACCTCCTCCTCCTCTCCCCGTACACTGCCGTTGCCCGCTACGGTACGGTACGGGCGGGCAACGGCAGTGTGAATATAGCCTAAGAAGAGTTCTGTCCACTGGGTGTAAGCATAGAAGCTTTCTACAGCAAACCAAATTAAACACTGAGGAATTGATACAGAAAATATATTTGGAAAATTGTTCAACTTTTCCTTACACAAACCATATAAAATTTTTGCTGAAATTGGACTACCCCTTTATATTTTTGCTAATGATGGTCTTGACATTGAAAATTAATATCTCAGAACTTCCTTGTCTCTTGTCGCAGTCTAAAATTCTAGATTCCCTTTTGATGTGTAGAAATTTCAGTGACCTTTTAAGTATAGCCAGGACAATAGTCTATTCAGATGCCTATATCTTGGACTCTAACCTCTAGAAAATGATGGCACTAAATAAAGATTAGTATGCACACTTGGCTCCCATTTCATGTGGTCCAAATAAACCTCATATTATCTGATTTCACGGATATGGGCGATGTTAATATGCAGAAATGTTTTGATTACACACTTGCAAGTCTCGGTGAAGTGTCTGATTCTTGAAGACTTACAACTTTGGATGACCTTCTTATGTTGTTTTTGTAGTGTTGCTCTTTAAGATCTAATTTTTGTTTCCTTGCATACATAGGTGAGGAATGGCGCATGCCTGCTCTGCAGACCCCTCTCCACCACCCTGCTGAGCCAACCTGCAGTCAAGACAGAGCAGGTATAGCTCCACTTACATTCATGAAACTGACAGGTTGCCTTTTCAGAAGTTCTAGTAATGGAAAAACTGCAAGCACCAAATATACAGTATATCCTATTTGCATAGCTCGGAAAGTTTTCAGTCCATAATTGCACACCATGTACTAGCTACTCGGATGTCCTGTGGGGTTACACTTTGTGTGACTATATGTATATATGTAACCCTTACATGACATCGGGCAAGTTCGTTTCTCCCAAACTTCATTGACTCTTCAGAAAAGAACCATACACATACAAATATCCCATCAATTGTTATTGTAACTTTGTACACATGCATAAAAGTAGTAAGTATTGCCTAATCCTTAGTCCTTAGAACATTGCAATTATATTGTTTCACCTGTTTGTGAAGACACTGAGGGAGATATATAAAAAGTGGGTGAACAGTTGTACTTCAGTCATATTCTGCGGCAGCTAAATTAGGCTAGATGATGCATCAACTATGGAGTCCTGCTTCACACCAGCTATTAGTTGGTCTAGTTTACTTCTTAATTTTCTAGGGCTGGCTTTTGGAAAATGGTGTAAACCCTCATTAAATGGAGTCTACCGCCAGGATAAAGGATTGTATGCAAATGAGCCATAGCCTTATTTGCATACAGTCGGTCATCCTGGTGGTAGATGTACTTTAAATTTGCTGCACAACATTTAGAGTGGAAATTAACTTAATTCCGGCTTGGACCAACGGATGCATATTTAATATCCTCATTTATGGACTAAACATAAGGTGATATTGACTACTTTTATGTATACACACCAGAATTGTGGTGGTGTTGTACAAAGTTAAAATATAGAATTTATCTGCGTATGCATCATTTCTGATGCTTGTTTACAAATGAAGAACAAGGCTAAACTGTGGAGTGAGCAAAGTTGGTGTGACGGGAGGGAAAGGAACCTGTCATCTGGAAGGTCATTTTTAAAATGATAGGTCCCAATGGCCTCTTGCAAAAAAAAAAAAAAAAAAAAAATGTTGTCATGCCTCTGAATAATTCCAATGCTTTTTTTGATGGCTTCCTTAAAGGGGTATTCCAGGAATCAGCATAATTCATATACAAATGGGTACTCAAAATATAAGCTAATGTGTAATTAGTTGTTATTTAAAATTTTGCTCCCCTTAGCAGAAAAATGCTGCTGACATAGACTGTAATGAAGAAATAAAATGCTACCGGCCCTTTAATCAGTCCATTAATTTCCTCCATGCGGTCCGGTGACCAGCAGAAGATGGCTTCTGGTCACATGTCCACATCACATGTCCTGCACCTGCCTGGGCAGGTCATGTGATCACCACTATGTTTGGCTGTAGTCGGTTGGTTGCAGTGCATTCAGTATGGCCAGTGTTGTGGCCATCTTAGTGATAACTCCACCTAATTTAGAGAGGCCATAAATTTAGTAAATCATAAAATAAAATTATTTAAGCTCCGTTTTGTGACTAATGACATTGAGTATTGTTGTACTCATTTATTTATATCATCATGAGTTTTTGTGTCAGACGTTCATATTCCCGGAATACCCCTTTAACATTAACCCCTTCACGCATATCGCAGCAAAGACCCATCACTAACGCCTGCAGTCGTTGCTTGCACTGATCGCGGGTGTTAACCTTTTCTTTGCCAACTGCAAAGTCGCCAGCGGCACTAGAAGCATCGGTTGCCATGGTAGCCTCGGGTCTTCGTCTGACACGAGGCTGAATGGCTTCTGCCTAGCCATTTACAATGAGACTGTGGCTCATTCTCATGTATACTGTGCAGAAATGCCATATACTGCGATACAGTTGTATTGCAGTATATGGTAGGAAGGATCTGACATCTAGGTTTAATGTACCCAAGATGGTCTAAGAAATGGTGAAAAAAAGAAAATAATAAATAACATTACGGGAAAGCAACATTTGTTACGCACAAAATAAGCACTCACACAGCTCTATACACGGGAAAAATTGATTTTTGAAGGAGAGCAAGAAATGAGCGGAAATACCCTGCATCCTTAAGGGGATAACTGGCTCCCAACTAGCAGTGTGTGTAGAGTCCGTAGAGGGAGGCGTGGGCTGTCCAGAGGGGAGGGTTTACCAGCCAGGGCAGCTGTGCAGAAGCAGGGGATATCTACTGGATCCAAGATTGAAAGCCATTAGACTTCAATAAGCTACTATTTGGGGTTAATTTAGTGAGTTACTGTTTCCCTTTAAAATCAGTGGAATTATTCCAATGCCCGACAAAGGCATTTTTTAAATCAATATGCTGGATGCTATTGTATCCTGGAATAATGTGAAAATAACTTTCCTGAGGACAGGTTCCCTTCTTATGAAAATCTCCTATTGTACCTAATCTCGTAAATGGTAAGACTGAATCATTATAAAATGTCTGTGCTTTTTGCTTTGCTGTCTAAAGCCCTATTTTGTGTTTCCAGCAGATGGCACTGGTTCCAGCTCGAGGAATTCAGAGCAGCGCCGTGTCCCGGGATATTGATACTGCTGCTAAGTTTATTGGTGCCGGAGCTGCCACCGTAGGAGTGGCCGGGTCAGGTGCTGGTATTGGTACAGTGTTCGGCAGCCTTATTATTGGATATGCCAGGTAAGGGGATTAATGCATTGCCCAAATTCTAGGTCCTGCCATAAAAGTATCCCATGTTTGTGACAATAGTGTCTTAGATTGAACCACATTTAAGAAAAGCATGAAATATTTTTTTTAAACTCATTATCAACTATGTTGGTAGTAGTATGGCATATACTTAAATGTATCTGATAATTTAATAATCTGGACAAACCACTTTTTTAATATTAAATGATATAAAATATTTGGAGAATATTGGAAACCCTTAATAATTCATAATGTTTGTTGCATTTACCCTTTCCTGAATGTTATACCATATCTTTCATTTTCTTTGTTCTGCAGGAACCCATCTCTGAAGCAGCAGCTGTTCTCCTATGCCATCTTGGGTTTTGCCCTGTCTGAAGCTATGGGACTGTTCTGTCTCATGGTTGCTTTCCTTATTCTGTTTGCTATGTAAAGAATCTTCTGTCCTGCAGATCCTCTGTATGTCATACGGTGCTCTGTGGCGCTGGTTCTGGGGTGGTTCCCTTGCCATTAGATATGACAGTCAAATCTGGGAAATAAATAAATTTAAAAACATATTTGCTTGTGTTTCTGGTGTCTGTCTTCTAATATTTTTATTTTATTTTTTTACAAGTTCGTGTGTTTTTTTTTTTTTTTTTTTTTTTGTCGTACAAAATAAGTACAGGTTTTGACCTGTATAGTGGTGTCTATGTATGGAGGCTGCTTGAGCTCACAAAAATCTCTTGGCCTGTTTTGCAGCAAATTTGTAGCCCTAGCCTTTTACATCTTAAATATATATATAATTTTTTTTTTTTTTTCTCCACCTGTGCAATTGATGCAAATATCAGGTGTGAAAAGAATGCTAACTATATGATAGTCAGAGGTGGTTTGTAGGGGGGAAAAAAATGAATAAAATTCTTACTAAACAGGACAGCATATGCAATTATTAATTAACAATTCCAGATGCTGTAATTCCTGCATAAAACATAATTGCTTTATACATTAGAACAACACTAATCAGCGCAGAGGTAACATAGGAACACGGTGCAATGTTGTCTCTCCAGGCTGTGGCAGCTCTTGAACAGCTGCTCAGTCTCTCCGCCAAGTTGTCTTGCCATGATATTGGCAGCTGCGCTGTTTATTACAGTTGTTCCTGTGTTTTAGAAACACTGCATTTTCCACGAGGCAGAGCAGACGCGTGGGAAATCGGTTTCGTGCATGATAGATATTTTTAGGAAGGATTCGTTTTGAAATATCATAGAGAAACAGGAGCTGTAGCCAGACTGGACGTCACAGTGGTTGAAGTGAGGGCAGTAAACTGCAGTTTGATGTGTGCCTTCTTTAAAGGGGTTGTTCAGGATCAGGGTTTAAAAAAAAAAAAAAAAATGGGTCTAGTATGATGTAAAAATAACAGAAAAGAACTTATCTCGAACAATCCATATAACTGGTCCAGAAGCACCCACTGTATAGTTACGGTGGGCAGTTCTGGTCTCTAAAGCCTGCACCATGGTGTATTTACAACACAGGGTTTAGGAGGTGGCAACCGATCAAGCAGCTGAATGTCATGTCCCTGTCTGCAAACAGCTGCAAGGGACCCTGGAAAGACAGAAGTGATACTTACTGCTACTGTACTGTGCCCATCAAAGAGTAATAGTATTATGCTATGCCTTTATTTGTAGAATAGTAATCTCAGTACTGTGCTCAGACCGTTTGTAAGATAAAAGCAGTGGTAATTTACTTTAATTTATTTGCTGGATAGAAGTAGTAGATGTGTAGCATAGTCAAAAACATGTAGCAGATCCTGGATCCACTGCATGTTTTTGCTTGTGCTGGACTGGGAACAAGAGTTGTCTGTGCTCCAACCTTACCAGAAGCTGCTGCATGATCTTCAGGTGAGCTGACTCTATACCTTCTCAGTATGTGTAGAATAGTAGTTTGAAAACTGTGTTGTGCCCATATGTATTTGACAGTGTATAAAACTTCACAAATAGTATACAGGCAGTGTATATAAGATGGGGTCCATAGGTTCTTAAGTTGAATTTGTATGCAAGTCAAAACTGTATTTTATAATTGTAGATCCATACAAATTTTTTTTTTTTGCCCCAGTGACAATTGGAGTTTCAATATTTTTTGCCATAATGGGACCAAGTATTATCCATAAAGCTTCATTACAGAGCCATTACAGAGGATTATTGCAGCTTGTAACTATAGTAAAGCATCCAGAGAGCTTTACCAAAGGTCACAGTGGGCACAGGGTCCGTCTTTAAGGGTCATCTGTAAGTTTGGTGTCCTTAAGTAAGGGACTGCCTGTACACTTGAAGGGAACATGTCAGTAAATTTAATTCCCAATAAATAGACATATTGTAAAATTGCAAAACCCTACGCTGCACCTCCAGTATGAGGAAGCTGTCAAACACAGCCAAAGTCTCACTCAATTGTCTCATGACCCCTGTCGCAGGAATTATTTTCAGCAACTCACACACAGCCAAAATCTCTCTCCACTCCCTTATTCCCCTTTGCTGAGGAAGTCCCATACAGCCCCATGGAATTAATCCTGTTTTATTTTTTTTATTATTTCTGTGGTCATTATTGGCTGCAGCATTTACAGGAATAGATAGACAGAGCATTGTCACCCCATCAGCTTGAGGGTGCGGTCACACGTCGCGTTTGACTCATGCGTTTTTAAAATTTGATATTAGAAGGCAGGAGGCCATGGATAACAAATATAAGAAGATATCTACAGTCACAGTGCCTGGATCTATGTGGTTTATCCTGCTGGATATTGATGATAGATCAAGGTAAGTCATGGAGGAGGGACAGATCAGTGCGGAGGGTCCTGATCTTCCCATGACCAGATTTATCTTGCATAATACACATGCAATGTAATAGCACAGCCAGGCCTGCAGAGGCCGCTGTGCATCTACTCACGCCACACATTCCCATAGACATCCCGTCCCCGCATACCACGCTCTCAGCTGTCAGTCAGGTCCCTCAGCTCCGCCCTAGTCGCATTCTTGTCAGTCACCGTGACCCCGCCCACAGAGTTGTCAGTGCCTGGCCCCGCCCCGGTCCCCTGACAGTCAGCTGGAAGCGCTGCACGTCACGAGGCAAGGGGCCTGCCCCGCCCATGGTGTTCTCGCGAGAGCTGAGGATCGGGGCGCCCGCGCTGCTGTAGGTTGCTGGCGGAGGAGAGCGGGGCCGGGACTCGGAGGTAACGAGACGCGACACGGTGAGAGACCACCGCCGGGAGCTGACCGGTCCGCAGCTTACACATAGCATGTCACTCACAGCCTCGCCGACACAACGCCCCAAATACCCTAGAGGTTGTGAGAGGCCCGAACCTGGGAGACGCCCCCCCTTACTCGGGTCTGCTTTGGCTAGCCAATAGGAAGCGGCGTGGAATCAAGTGACAGCCTTCATAGCCAATAGGGACTTAGAGGCGGGAGTAACAACAGGCCTGGGACAGAGTGTACGCTTCACAGACTGTCTGATCTCCCAGCCAACACTGTCTGCTCAGTGTCTGCTCCCTCCCCCGGTCCTCAGTGTCTGCTCCCTCCCCCGGTCCTCAGTGTCTGCTCCCTCCCCCGGTCCTCAGTGTCTGCTCCCTCCCCCGGTCCTCAGTGTCTGCTCCCTCCCCCGGTCCTCAGTGTCTGCTCCCTCCCCCGGTCCTCAGAGTGTCTGAGTGTCTGCTCCACATCCCTCCCCCGGTCCTCAGAATGTCTGCTCCACATCCCACCCCCGGTCCTCAGTGTCTGCTCCACATCCCACCCCCGGTCCTCAGTGTCTGCTCCACATCCCACCCCCGGTCCTCAGTGTCTGCTCCCCATCCTTCCCCTGGTCCTCAGTATCTGCTCCATATCCCTCCCCCGGTCCTCAGTATCTGCTCCATATCCCTCCCCCGGTCCTCAGTGTCTGCTCCACATCCCTCCCCCGGTCCTCTCAGTGTCTGCTCCACATCCCACCCCCGGTCCTCAGTGTCTGCTCCCCATCCTTCCCCTGGTCCTCAGTATCTGCTCCATATCCCTCCCCCGGTCCTCAGTATCTGCTCCATATCCCTCCCCCGGTCCTCAGTGTCTGCTCCACATCCCTCCCCCGGTCCTCTCAGTGTCTGCTCCACATCCCTCCCCGGTCCTCTCAGTGTCTGCTCCACATCCCTTCCCCGGTCCTCTCAGTGCCTGCTCCACATCCCTTCCCCGGTCCTCTCAGTGTCTGCTCCACATCCCTCCCCGGTCCTCTCAGTGCCTGCTCCACATCCCTCCCCGGTCCTCTCAGTGCCTGCTCCACATCCCTCCCCGGTCCTCTCAGTGCCTGCTCCACATCCCTTCCCCGGTCCTCTCAGTGCCTGCTCCACATCCCTTCCCCGGTCCTCTCAGTGTCTGCTCCACATCCCTCCCCGGTCCTCTCAGTGTCTGCTCCACATCCCTCCCCGGTCCTCTCAGTGCCTGCTCCACATCCCTCCCCGGTCCTCTCAGTGCCTGCTCCACATCCCTTCCCCGGTCCTCTCAGTGTCTGCTCCGCATCCCTCCCCGGTCCTCTCAGTGTCTGCTCCACATCCCGCCCCGCATCGCTGCCGGTCCCGAGCCTGATTGTCTGCTCCCGCCCCGCATCGCTGCCGGTCCCGAGCCTGAGTGTCTGCTCCCGCCCCGCATCGCTGCCGGTCCCGAGCCTGAGTGTCTGCTCCTCCTCAGATCTGCCCATAGTTTTTGTTCCCATTCAGTGTTTCTTACCATTATGTCTGTTATCTCTTATTGCCCTACCAGCCCTTACTGATGGCTAGGATGAGGTGTGCTCCATGTGTTGTGCCAAGAGGGTTTTGTACCGAGCGTTGTCTGTTTTTATATGCATCACAGCGGCTCAGTACTGTAAGTGTCCGGCCTGTAGTGTCTACTCGCCTTTATCTAGTGCTGGGTCTCTCTTCCTGCCTGTGCCCCTCAGTGATGGTGTCTGGCCTTAGTAGGTTTTGGGCTGTACCAGGCAGTGATGCTTGTGGCCCTGAGTTGCCCTCAGTACTGTCTGCATCATCTTTATCATTCTGGTTGGCTGGGCACACGTCTGCTGGCATGGTCTTGCCCTGTGTATAACAAGGGTCTGTGGAGGGATTATTATTTGACCACTGTTATAGCACATAGGAGGTTTTGTGCCAGGATAAATGTTTGCTTTACTGTTATTGTTAATATTTGCTCTCCATTCTTGTTGCAGTGTAATCTAGTGGTGACATTTTACTGTATCCTGTGTATGTCATTGCTGTAAACTTGTGGCACCCATGTCAGCACCTCAATGTTTGTAGTACAATTGGCCTTAGTCAAGTCATAGCTCATTTTAGTTCTAGGGAGGCAAAAGACTGCACATTGTCTCCTCCCATGTTGGCGTGAGGGGTCTATAGTGTTGTATAGGGCAGTAAAACTTCCTAACTTTTTTGAGACAACCGCCCCCTGTGACATATTATCCATTTTTCTATGTTCTGTGTGTAGTGGAACCTGATAAGGATATAGACCCACAAAACTACACTTACCTGTTATCAGGTCAGTGATACGGGGGTCACAGTGATTTCCTTCTATGTTTTAGGACAGGGGTCAGGAACCTTTTTGGCTGAGAGAGCCGTTAACACACATATTTTAAAATATAATTCTGTGAGAGCCATACAATATGCACATGGCCCCCCAGTAGATAGGTAGCAACAGGACTTCCCCTCTAGTAGATATGTAGTCCCAGTATATGGCCCCCAGTAAATAGGTATTCACAGCACATGTTTCCAGTGGATAGGTAACCCCAGTACATGCACCTAGTAGATAGGTAACAACATCACATGAGCCCCAGTAATAGGTAGCCACAGAACATGCCCCCAGTAAATAGGCAGCCCCAGCACATGTCCCCAGTAGATAGGTAGTCCCAGCACATGCCCCCCAGTACATATGTAGCCACAGCACATGCACCCAAAAAGACAGCTAGCCCCAGCACATGCCCCCAAGTGGATAGGCTGCCACAGCACATGCCGCCCAATATATTGATAATCACGGCACATGTCCCCCCCCCAGCAGATAAGTAGCCCCAGCACATGCCCCCAGTAGAAAGGTAGCCCCAGCACATGCCCTCAGTAGATAGGTAGCCACAGCACATGCCCAAGGCAGATAGGTAGTCATAGCACATGCACCCAGTAGATAGGTAGTCATAGCACATGCCCCCAGTAGATAGGTAGCAACAGTAAATACCTCCCAGTAGACAGGTAGCCCCATCACATGCCCCCAGGCTGCAGTAGATAGGTAGTCACAGCACATGCCCCCAGTAGATAGGTAGCCCCAGCACATGACCCCAGGCCCCAGTAGATAGGTAGTCACAGCACATGCCTCTCAGTAGATAGATAGTGTCAGCACATACTTTCCCCCAGTAGATAGGTAGTCACAGCAAAACAAAAAAGGGAATATTCACCTACCTACTCTCCCTTCAACGGTTTCTCATCACTCCCGCGCTCTTCTCTGTGACCCAGGCACTGCTGCCATCGTTGCTTTGGTGCCTGGGTCATAGAGAGGAATGAATGCTGCTCTACTCTATGACACAGGACCGTTCACCTTAAAGGGGTTTTCTTGTCTGGGCATTCACATTCTGTTTCATTAATCTGCCATATATAAACATTTCTTCAATTAGATGTTATTAAAAAAAAGTTAATTTCTCATAAATGTAGTCATATGGTTCCTTAGAAACAAAACTATATCCTTGGATACGGCCACCTCTGCTGGAGGTATTGCACAAAGACACAAAGGATGTTTGTATATGAAATGTCCAGGAGTTATTGTATGTCCTACAGCCGTCCTGTGGTAATGATCGTTGAATCCAGGTGGTCAGGCAGGACTCAATAGCACATGTCTGGCCACCTCTGCCAAAATGTGAGGTGGTCGTATCCGAGGAAGCTATCTCGTTTCTAAGGGACAACATTGCTACATTTATGATAAAATTATCTTCACACAGAAGATAAAAACATTTTTTTTTAATAACATCCAATTGAAGAAATGTTTACATATGGCAAATGAATTAAATTAAATGTAAATGCCCAGATGGGAATACCCCTTTAATCAATGGTGCAGCGATGGTACCTTGGTCACACAAAGGATGCAGGTAGCGGTAACATCCCTGCCTGCATCTAGTGATCATCGCCGTGTGTGTGCCTTATATGTACACACTGTCCATCGCTATTAATCAATGATTTGTCTGAGAGCCAGATGCAGCCATAAAAAGAGCCACATATGGCTCCCGAGCCATAGGTTCCCTACCCCTGTTTTAGGAGATACAGTGTTATGCCGAAATGACCTGTAAGGAGTCATAGGTGCGAAGAAAAGACACGGATGACCATCCAGGAACATCATTACAAGTGTGACTGGCAGCACTGCCCAGTCCTGAGCCTGGGTGCCTTCTCCCACCGTAGGCCGAACCGGGGTGTGTTCTCTCACCCTTTACCGGCCTGGGTCAGAAGTTATCTTATGAAGATGTACTTGTCCTATGGGACATAAGTTAAGCCTGGTGTGGTCAGGCCAATGTGACTTTTCTCCAATCCCTAGATCTAAGAAGATCATCACTCATCATTATTTGTATGCAGCGTTCACAGTTTTTTCTTATTTTTGTTTAATTCTGAATCTACCAGACTCTAAAAGAACATCATGGTTATATCATTACTGTCCTGCATAACCGTTTGATGATCTCGACGGGTGGTTGATCTTCATAACGAGAACCTATTTTCTCTGTGTTAAAGAAAATCTACCATTTGTTTTTATGCATTGTGAACCAAACATACCCTGAGGATGCTGTAGTGACACTGATAAAATTCATGGGGGATGGTGCAGCAATTGATTTCTTCTGCCTGTCAGGGACAACACGGTGATTATAGCATTCTCTGAAGCAGTGCATAATTGGGTTAAGAGGAGAAGCGCCAGGGCAACCACAGGAGCAATAATTTTATAATATTTTTTTCAGCAAAACCACTCAGTTCAGGGATCAAGATGTGTTCCAGTGTACACAATGTATGCACCAGTGTAGCTACAGCATTCTCAAGGTATGTTTGGTTCATAATGCATAAAAGCAAATGATAGATTCCCTTTAATGTAGCTGGTGTCTTCATACTGGTCTTGGCTTGTCTGGTCTTGGCTTGTAATTAATGGGGTTTTGTCCCCTGTAGTCACCAGAAGTGGGGTTTCATGTTCCCCAAATCAATAGAGCGTATGTCAAGTAACTCCCCTGTGTAGTGGTTTGAGCTGAACTTCTGATTCTGTACATTGTGTAGATTCAGATCTGAAGAGGGAACCATATTCTCTGATCACTGTGGGGTTGGGTGTTAGGTCTCCACCTAGCGCATAATGCTTATCAGTATGAAAAATTCAGGATAGGGCCTAACTCGCTGATTGGTTGGGGCCTCAGTGATGAGACCCCCGCAGATCACAAAGACGAGGGGTCCGATGGGGTCCTAGTTACCTCAGTTGGACCCCTCGTCGGTCCGGGAGAGTAGTGGAGCAGGCGGCCGCGCATGAGCATTTTGCTCCATTCATCTCTATGGAGCTGAAGGAGAGCACCGAGCGCGGTGCTCGGGAATTTCCCTCGGCTCCATTGAGACGTATAGAGCAGAACGGTAATGTGGATAGGGCCTAAGTTGATTTGTGGGAAAACCCCTTTAACGTGCACCCCGGATATAGGGACATTGGTGCTCTTTAGGTGCTTTGGACTTGCAGTCTAGTGGATAATTTATCCAAACCCTACAGCACATTGTGAAGAATGAAATTCTCGTCTTGAAATTCCCCCTGGTCAGACACCAGTTAGACACCAGACATAATGACATGAACTTTTTGCAGGTTTGTTGGGAGGTTCACCTTTTCCGGTTGCCCGGCATATTTGCAGAAGACACATTACAAGGTGTCTCCTGTATCTTGCAGACTGATACAAAGACACAAATATGAGGAATAGCAACTACTGGTTACATACAAGAGACGTTCTTTAGGTTTGTACTGGAGTTGAATTTAAATGATGGAACATTTGATAATTGTGATTCCAGGCAATTTTTTTTTTTTTTGTGACAATTGGTTTTTTGTGTCGTCATGGGAACAATGATTATCAATAAAGCTTTATTACAGACACCTTATAGCTGATAATTGCAGCCTGGGACTGTCTGTATTCTGTATTGTCTTTGTTTACATGGGAACCCCTTTTAGTTTTGATGCTGGAATTGTGGACAAGTGGAATTGTCTACTTTGGTGATTAAATATTGTTATATAGTTATTCTTTTTAGTGTATCATCCGGTTACATTGTGATGCTCCCGGATCTTCTGATTTAATATGACTTTACGGTGTCATTGCAATTGCAGAACAAAAATCCTAGTTGGCTTTTTCTGCCCCATCCCCTCGGCGCACCAGATTTGGGGTCCTTCTTTGTTGTCGTGTGATAGTAAAGAACAAGCCGCCTCTACCGGTTACACAAACTCTGCCTGTTCTTCAAGAGCATTCAGCTCTGATAAAGATGCTTTGAATCCGACTTCAATAGTCGGGTATTCAGGCCTGAGACTTGTAATCCCTTCCATTGTATACCATGAGACCAAATTTTCTTCCCAGTTGTCGGGATCATTTTTTTTTGATGATGTGTAAAACTAGCCATAGATGTGACTATTCTCATTAGCCGGCCACCCGTGAATGATTGCCTCTAGAACATAATAATTATACTTAACCATTAGTTCCAGTTGTAGGAATTGAGTGCTGCTGATCGGGCCTCAGGTCAGATCCGCTCTCAGGTTTTGCCCTCTGGCTCGTGATCAGTCACTTCAAGAAATAGGTGTACAGCAAGGGTGCTTAATTTAAGGTCCAATGCAGGTGGTCATGATCAATTTCGGGAAACTTTCTTTATATTTCAGTAATAGGTGTGGACATAGGGGGAGATTTATCACAAGTTTCTGAGGTGAAGCTGTTCTAGTTGACCATGGCAACCAATCAGAGCTCAGCTTTAATTTTATAAACAGCTGTGGGGAAATGGAAGCTGAGCTCTGATTGGTTGCTATGGGCTTATGATAGACTTATGATAAATTTCCGCCATAGAGTCACGGTTGGTTACGTGAATCACTATGAAGCGGTGATTGGTTTCCACTATTTAAATGGCTGTACTTTTGCTGCAGAGTTTCCATAGTCAAATGAATTTAGATGCTGTCAGTGCAGACATTCTCACTGCTTCTGGAACAACATTTACAATGTGAGACTGTATGTAAATATAATGCAGGATATCAAATACCTCCAGGTTGCACAGTCATCTGGGTTTGTTCAGTGTTTGGTTGCCTTGGGGTCTGTTCACACAGACAAAGTCAAATTGTGTATTTTCATTTTCACGAGTGACACAGCTGCAGTTTTGCAAAAAGAAAAACCAAACATTGCGTTTCACCTTGAAACTTTTCGTAGCACTAGGAATTGAGCTTTAAAAAAGAGCGATGGCCGAAGTCCAGAGATAGTTGTGTGCAAATTGATATACTACAGGACAGTGGTGGCGAACCTATGGCACGGGTGCCAGAGGTGGCACTTGGAGCCCTTTCTGTGGGCACTCAGGCCATCGCCCCAATTTCACCAAACAGGACCACATCCACCAAATCTTCCTGCAGTCCCAAGCAACTTAAGAGATGCTGCTCTCAGTGCTATTTTAAAGCGACACTTCACTAGCTGAATTGCGGGAAAAGTGAGAAGGTGTGGACAGAACTGCATTGTCTTTGGAGGTCATCCTGCTGGACCCACCATTCTTCCTGGAGAGAAGCTACAATGATGGTCTGAATTTGCCCACCTGCTTTCAACTGCACTGATGGCCTTAGGAGAACCAATACAATTAAATGATGTTATAGAACAGGTAGCAATAAGTTACTGCTTGAAATTCCATGCTGGCACTTCATGGTAAATAAGTGGATTTTGGTTGTAGTTTGGGCACTCGGTCTCTAATAGGTTTGCCATCACTGCTATAGGACTTGTACTGAAGAACCCTGAGGAGGGCGCTGTATTGGATAAATAAGAAGCTTCTTTGTCACATCTCCTGCTTTTTTTACCTACCAGAATCATGGGGTTTATTTACTGACCACCTTTGCTTGAAGTTAATGTCAGGTTGCTGGGGGTCTGAGACCCTGCATCCCCATTAGCTGTTTGAAGAGAACCGCAGCCCCTTCCTACCTACCTACCTGCATACAAGATGTGCAGAACTTTGGTCTGCAAACCATGGAGCGTTATATGAGGGTCCTCTGACCGCAAACAGTCCCGTGGATAGTTATTTGCAGGCCGACATCGGCAGAAGATGAGTGGGTGGAAGCTGTTGGAGCTTGGCACCGACTGACCGCAACGCGAGAGCTGGAACGCCGGTAGGGGGTAAGTAATGGTTTGTTGTTTTTATCAGCCCTACACAGCCTGCCTGCTAAGTTTTTTAAAATAATTGGACAACCCCTTTTATATGGCCGTAGGCTTTAAGTGAGGGCTGACGTTTCTACACCCCTCACCGGAAGCACCACTCAAAAAATCAGCCGTATAAAATGGCTCATCTGCCGAGAATACGGATTCATAAAACTTCACAGTGAAGGATAGTCTGGCAGACCCCATGTACATTTAACTATGTCGGCCGATTCCCCCATTGTATTTGGCCACCTTTTATGTTATGTAACCTCCAAAATGACTTCGACCTTGTGGTGTGAACTTAGAGACTATGAGATTCTGCCCTAGATAATTTTAGTTCTGGTAGAGCGTTATTTGTGGCTACTATGAACGTAAAGGAAATCCACTGCTTAGCTTGTGGTAGATTAACCCTTGACACTGCTCGTTGGCTCCCATCATTGTAATTACAATTGAGGGAGAAGTGCTGCTGGGGGTTGTAATGGCCAAAGCACCTCTGGTTACACCCCCTGGATGACCTGGGCTTGGTTTGCATAAAAATAAAGTTAAACGGAACCTGTCACCAGGGACCTCATTTTCACTTTTATTTCCAAAATAGAGATAATAAACTTTGTAATATACTTTTTTTTTTTACCAAAAAGTTTTTGTGTCCTATTTTTACTCCCTTTTCTGCAGTTCTGAAGTCTGTATATAGCAGATAGATGAGGAGAGGACAATAAAGATTAACTCCTTACAAACCTTGAGAATATTTCACTTGATAATTCAGTTCTGTAAGGAGATAACTCCTTCAATGAGTAGACTTGTGTCAATAGAAAAGTTAGCAACGTCTCCTTAGCTAGGGGCTGAGAGAGACCTGGATATCATGGGTTATGGGGGAAAACATTTAATTCTTATAAGTTGGACTTGATAGACTCGCTGCTTTATCCATTCTTATTTACTATGATACAGGAGAAAAATATATGGAGACTCCCTGCCAAGAACAGCAAAAAAGGGAGAAACTGGACAAGACCCTGTGTTTTCCTTTAATAAAGTGTATTAAAATGTTTACTATTATCTTCACTGTGCATTTCTGAATGAAACTGTTTCAAATATTTAGTTAGCTTTGAAGGAAACCGGTCATCAGAAATTACCTAATAAACCTCTAATAGTATGTTGCCAAGCAGCTGAACACTTTCCAGGTGATGTTTCTTTCATCCAGAAAATCAAGTGACATGTAAACTGGTTGTATAAGTAAAGAAGTGGGGTGATGTTAACACTGAAGTCAAGCTCTCTCTTCCACAGAAAGCTCCCTTCACAGTAATTGATGGTCCTGCATCCTATTCAGATCTCCTAAAGTCCGGTACATGATGTCAATCACAGAAAAAGAGGTGATCACAGCTCCCCACCTTGACTTCAGTGTTAAACTCTCCGCCTCCTTGACTTTATACAACCAATTTACACCTCGCTTCAAAATTGATTTTCTAGATGATGCCACCGCACTGGGCCATGAAAGAAACCAAAACTAGAAGGTGTTGCTCTCTTGTGTGATATACCGGTAGTGCTTTATTAGGCCAATTTTTGGTGAAGGGTTCCCTTTAAACTGTATTTAGAAATTGCGATTTCTGATACTTGGTAATTATAACCATCGTTAGATTATTTTTTCATCCTCTATATTCTCTACTGATGACTGCGGCAACTCCGTAGAAATAGTGTTATGCTCCAAATCAGATGCACAAAAAGAGAAGGTTTTATTCAGCGACAAAAGCTAACAAAATATAAATAAAGTACAAAATGTGGTAATATCAGGAATCACCATCAAAATGACATGGGATTTGGTGTTCCTGATGTTCTCTGCAGTTTATAAATTACTTTCTCTTTCATCACCTTTAATTCTGGAATATAAATGAATGCAACACATGGCAGTCATAATACTCACTACACCCTGTGATAAATTATTTAAAGGATATAAATTATAAAATGGGGACCATTCCAAGGGGATTCCACTGTACTAGCAGCACAGAGGTTCTCTGAAAACCTGAAAATTTTGAATAGCTTTAAAGGACTTGTGATGGTCCATTTTTATTCTGGAAGTTTGCTGTTATAAGGCTTACAAGTCTGTTAAAGGGAATCTACCATTAAAATCAAACATAGATAAACCACTATCAGATACAGACACCGTGACTGTGGTAATCTTCTTATTTATTATACATGGCCGTTTCGTTGTAATGTCAACTTTTAAAATTATGCTAATCAGCTTGAATGTCTTTGGGGGTGGTACTTGAGCACGTCTCGCTGCCTGGATCTATGAGTAGGGCCACGTTCAGATGACCATCGTGGGGACTAATATCTGATCGCAAATGTCCCCATAGAAGCCTGTGGTGGTACAATGTGCTCAACTTACCATTGCAGCAAAAAAAGATAGATCCTGCTCTATCTTTGGGTGTAAGAACGGTGGTGCAGTGCTGTTTCATATAGAGAGGGGAGGGCTCAGCAGCGCTCATCCATCCTCTTCTCCTGCGCGCTGCATGTCTGACAGGTGCTGAGGTGGCATGAGGTTTATGTTATGTAGGACTGCGTGTCTGGCGGGTGCTGAGGTGGCAGGTGTGTGTTACGTGGGACTGCATGTCTGGTGCTGAGGTGGCATGAGGTATATGTTACGTAGGACTGCGTGTCTGGCGGGTGCTGAGGTGGCAGGTGTGTGTTACGTGGGACTGCATGTCTGGTGCTGAGGTGGCATGAGGTATATGTTACGTAGGACTGCGTGTCTGGCGGGTGCTGAGGTGGCAGGTGTGTGTTACGTGGGACTGCATGTCTGGTGCTGAGGTGGCATGAGGTATATGTTACATGGGACTGCGTGTCTGGCGGGTGCTGAGGTGGCATGAGGTATATGTTACGTGGGACTGCGTGTCTGGCGGATGCTGAGGTGGCATGAGGTGTATGTGAAACAGGACTGCATCCAATTTGTGCTCCTTGTGCCTAGCCAGAAGTTCTGGGGGAGGTAACAGGAACCGCTTCAACCAATGAGTGGCCTCCTAGGACCATGGGACAAGCAGCTCCCTATGGATCAGAGTGAGATTTTCAAGAATAATGTAGTTTAGGAAGTAAAGCAGTGTTCACACAACTACCATAAAAGTCTGTTGTCTTTGACAAGAAGAGTAGGGCAGTGCTGTACTTTGTCTTTCTGTTCTGGACTAAACTATGCGCTATGCATCATGAGAGATTATTATTATAATTACCTGCCCCTGAGCTGTGCCGGTATCTGCAGAAGATCCCATAGGCTGAATCCCTAGTGGTTATCCGTAATTATGATATGTTGAGTAAGGATTGGGTTTTCTTTAGTACAACCCCTTTAAATGAATGTCTTCAGAGGCATACACCACTTTTTTTTCCCATTCATCTGTGGCATTTATTTTGAGAAGAAATGGCTATTTCCTCAGTAAGGAATCTGCTGAATGGGTGTATTTTGTGCCTTGTCCACCAATCGGAGCAGAGTTTACACTAGCACTAGCTTCCCGCTTTCTGATTATCCCCTGGAGTCTACTTGGGAGCATAACATTGACTTCCACATTCTTGTTTCATTTCACACGTGAAGCAAAAAGTGTTTGTTTTTTTTCCTTGAGAAATTGTGTAATTCGGCCATTAGTTGTTGGTGTACACATCTATTATGTCTGCAATGGATCTCGCTGTAAAAGGGGCCACTTGGCAGGAGAGGAGCTGACTTTACCAGTTTTTTTTTTTTTTTGGAAATCAACCATCAGGTTTTATGACAAATATTTGGTAACCTAGAGCTATGTGCCAGGCTTCCCCATCCCGGTATTCCTGTGCATGAGGATACTGCAATAACCAGTGATGGTCCAGTGATAACATGTTCAGTCCAGGAAATCTCACCAGCACATGGAGCGAGATTCAATGACTAGACTTGCTTGTAGACCCCTCATGGTGGGAGTTTGACCAAAAACTGGTAAAACCTATTGACTCGAGTATAAGCCTAGTGTGGGAAATGCATTGGTCACAGCCTCCAGCCAGTATGTAGCTGTCCAGCACCCTGCCCCCCAGTAAATAGCCTGCCAGCCCCTGCCCCCCCCCCCAGTATAAAGCATGGCAACCCTTGCAGTATATATCCCCCAAGTATATAGCTGGCCAGCCCCATCCCCGAGTATACCAAGCCTATAAAAAAAAAAAAATAACACTGTACTCGTCTTTCCGACACCCCCCGCAGGTCCTATTCTAGCTTTGGGTGCTTCGACTCAGTCTTCGGGTTTCTCTTTGGGTCCCGGCCCGCGCACACACCAATGTCAGCTGCTTGCCAACGGCATTGTGTGCGCCATCAGCATTACTTAGGGACCTGAATAGGAGCCGTCGGACCTGGAGCACCCAAAGCAAGAATAGGACCTGCGGGGGACAACGAGAAGATGAGAACAGTGTTAATTTTTTATAGATGTCTAGCAACCAGAAGTGTACAGTGGCACATGTGTAGATGCATGTGGAGAACCGGGCGGCAGGCTCTGGTTCATCTCCGATTGTCTGGGTGCACATTCAGACGGATTCTGACCACAGGCGCCTATGGATTACGTCCGCAGGGGGATAGAACATAGCCAGGACTCTATAACCATTGTAAAGTGAACTATAACATCATTTTTTTTATTCTGTGAAAGCTATTTCTAATATAAAATCTGGCAGTGTATCTATTATGCTCTGGAAGGGGGGAGGGAGCAAAAAAGGAATCTCCTGGTGACAGGATTGTAAATAATATGCACCTGTGTGTTTTATCATTTATTTTTTAATGAATCGGTGCTGATCTAAAACATTTTTTTTGTGTGCGTTTTTATACTTTTTCTTTCTCTCAATTTCTTCAAATGAATTTTTCTATTTTTTTTTTTTAATAGTCAAAAAGAAGTATGTAACAAATAGGAAATGCCTGGTTTGCTGCTCTTGAGCGTTGCGCTGGTGGGGGACATATACTTTTCACCATCTCCTCTAGAAATATTCACGAGGGCTATCTTATCAAGAGAAGCTGGCAGAGCCGGCGATCAATGCTGTATTGTGTTCCAGGTTTTCCTGAGGATGTGTTTAATGCTGACAGAAAATAGCTGAGCCGTAGGAACAGTTGTGGGAATTCTATTTTGAGCGTTCGGGGTCTGGATATAAAAGTGTGGAGGAGGGAACAAAGCTGATGGGATTTACCATGTGTCCCGAGCCATCAATGTGCACTCTGAATAGCCGGCAGCGGCTGGAAAACAGGACTATTGAAAATGTGCCACACTGGAAGTGGCCGGGGAGTAGCTCTAATTTTGGAGGTTGTAGCGCTGAGTTGTGTTGGCGTACGTATCCGTTACATATTGTTATTGACTTTGTATAGCAACCAATGTTTTCTCCTGTATCCCGGTGATAGGACTCGTTCTACAGGAAATACTTCAGTCTTGTCTGGTAAATGACACGGTGCCACAAGGACATATGCTTTATTTTGGAACTGTATATACATATGGCCGACAACGACAGTGATTGGACAAATACATATTATGTGGCATCATTTAAATTGAAAACTTTTTATTTTTTGGAGGCGGGGGGAGGTTGTCTGACAACAAGTTTTGTCGACGGGTTCCGAACCAGAATAATTCTAACTAAAACTTTGGGTTATAGAACAGCAGCTCTGGGAGTGGAAGCTCTGCTGCAGTAACTCAGTTTGGCCACTGCACGGTGGATGGAGCTCGCAGCTTCTGCCTTGTACACAGTTTAGTTCCTGCTCTATAGGCAGCTGAGTATCGCTGATGGAGACGAGTGTTTCATCCTACAGTAGCTCAACATTTCCTTTAAGGTGATATGATTGGTTGCTATATGAATATTTAGATTTACTAAACTATGTCTAAATGTAGACCAGGTCCTGTTATTCTGGAACCAACAGCTGAGAAGAGGAGATTAGCCAAATGAAGTTGCTGTTCACATTTGTGTTTCCAAAGTGTGATGTTAACGTGGTGTATGTGTGTGTAAACATTGTCATGCATTTGTATTGTTAACACATACATCAACAGTTGTGTTCCGTAGACACAAATGTTAACAGCAATGTAATTAGCTAAATTAGACATGTCCTATATTTTCCCCGTTTATGGAGCAGTACGGTGCCGCATGTGTGCGCCCATTGCCGTTGATGGGCGACGCAAGTGAGCCCCCCACGGTCGTGTGTATGAAGCCTATAATGGGGGAGGTCAGAAGTGTCTGAGAGCAAAACTATTCTAGTTGCTTGTGGTCACCAATTCAGTGCTCAGCTTTAATTCTAAAAAACTGCTGTGGGGAAATGAAATCTGAGCTCTGATTGGTTGCCGTGAACAACTAAAATAGATTTGCTCTTGGACACCTCTGCTAAATGTCCCCCATTGTGATTGCATTATATTTACATAGCATTAACATCAGGTGCAGCCATGTTTTTGCAAACACATTGTTAACGCAATGTAAACACAAAATCAACGTAGCTTTAGGTTCGGCAACACAGAAACATGTTCACCCATGGATAACTGACCCGATTATTGCTGGTCTGACCCCACAGACTGAACACATTGCACAGTGCGGGAGTGTGCTGGCCGGCCGAACCTCAACTCCGGGACTGTATCAGTGTTGGTGGTGCAGTTTGGTCGCCAGACAGGGAGTCCTAGCATCATATTTCTGTATAATGCAAGGACCCTCCTTCTGTGCAATTTGTGCAGTCTGTTAGATCGGACCAGTGTACGGCTCTGTTTCCACGGACTGAACATGTTTAGTGTACTGCCGGTCTTACCACGAGCCCCCCTCCAGACAGAAGGTATTGCGGGCTCCAGAAATGTCAGTGTAAGTCGGCACCAGACCAGAAGTAAAGGTTCTAAAACAGCAGGTCCTGTCCTGGGCTGAGGCTGTATTAATGGTATGTGCGCTGTATGGAGATGAGTGACGGTAGTGATGAGATCTTGTGACTGCACATGGTGCACCTTGATACACACCAGGTCATGTCAGCGTCTCCCAGTGAGTGATTGTGTAAGCGGTGTGCGTCACTGGGACTTCTGGAAAGTGAAAGCTTAGCGACGTGATTATTATTTTTTCCTCTTTGTTATTTACCTCTTAATGTTCTACAGCTTATGATACAGTGCATCTAGTGGCAGGGGTATGTTATACACTGTTATTAAGGTGACATACTTGGGGTACTTTCACATGTTCTCATTTGACATTGATTTAAATCCTTGTGCTTTTAATATAGGTAAATATATTACATATACATTATATACCGGGATTGCAGCCCAGGCGGAGCATCAGTGCTCCATTTGTTAGGGACCCTGGATCTTGTGATCGCTGGGGATCCCAGAGGTCAGACCCTGAGTAATAAGAGACTTGCCATCTTTACTGTATACAGGCGATCCCCTACTTAAGAACACCCGACTTACAGACGACCCCTAGTTACAAACGGAGCTCTGGTAATTGGTAATTTACTGTACTTTAGTCCTAGAGTACAATAAACAGCTATAACAGTTATCAGAGGTGTCTGTAATTAAGCTTTATTACTAATCCTGGTTCTTATGACAACCCAACATTTTTAAAATCCAATTGTCACAGAGACCAAAAAACATTTGTCTAGGGTTACATTGATAAAATATACAGTTCTGACTTACATACAAATTCAACTTAATAACAAACCTACAGAACCTATCTTGTACGTAACCCGGGGACTGCCTGTAATGGTAATAATTGTACTAAGCGGACAGTCCCCTCCAATTCTATGGAATTGTCACTTTTAGGCTACATTCACACACATGTATGGGGGACGTATTTACACTTCTATGGGCTCAAGGCACCGTACCGCTCTGTAGCCCGTAGAAAGATAGGACTTGTCCTATCTTTCTACGTGATACGGCGCCGTGTGCTGTATATGCCTGTGGAGAGGGGCGGGGGTGAGCAGCGCTCATCCCCTGCTCCTCTCCGCAGCGCTGATGTATGCCTGCTGTACTATGGTACGGCGGGCATACATCGTGTGAATGTAGCCTTACAGAGTAATCATTAAAGTCAAATTACTGCCAATTTCCTATTGGTTGGGAAATGTAAAGTTAGACTTTCACACGTTGCGTTTAGTCTCAGTTCACACTTGCGTCTGGTGTTTGTTACATTCTACATCTTGGGGGGGGGGGGGGGCGTTATAGCAGGTGAACAGAAAGTCTCCGTTATAATCGTACATTATAATGATTAGATTATATTATAATAATAAGACGCAGGATATTTCTTTTTCTTCATAACGGAAGGGGCAACAGAATGAGCCTTACATTGAAATTATATTGTGTTAGTATTGTCTTTACATAATGTTTATATTAATACATTGTTAGGCTACATTAACATGATGTATGCCCCCATACATCGGCATTGGGGAGAGGAGGAGGGGATGAGCACCACTCACTCCCGCCTCTCTCCATAGTGATATATGGCCGCGGCACCGTATTACGGGGAAAGATAGGACATGTCCTATCTTTCTCCTGGCTACGGAATGTAGGGCGCCGTGAGCCCATTGCCGTGTATGGATATATGCCGGCTGTATATATGCCCCCCATACGTTGGTGTGAATATAGCTTTAATTGTAACGTGAAGACAAGGTAGCGGCAGTGTGTGAACAAAGCCTACGCCTGTCTAGCTTTAAACCTCCTTATTGTTGGCTTATATTACACCCAAAAATCACCTAATATTTTGGCACAGGGGCATTATTAATGGTAATACTAAGGAATGTGTTCATTTGCGGCCCTTGTCATCAGTGTGTGAGGTCCCCAAGGACCTGCACCAAAATTAGTAGCCCGGGCATTCTGCTCTCTCTTATATGGGGGCTGTGTAAACCACAGCTGTATGTATAAGGACATTGATATACATTGAATTCCATAGTATGTTGAAACAATGGCTAGGACATGCCAAAAACATTTGTCTGCATGTAGCCTTAGGTTGTGTTCACACATTGCCTTTATGTAGCGCAGTGTTAAAATAATTTTAAGATGATGGTAAACAATACATGAATTTAGGCACATTGATAACACAACAATGGAAGTGTAATGTGTGAACATGGCCTAAGGCAAAGTCCCTCTTCTCTATGTCACCAGCCAAGCCTTAAAGGAAATTTACCATAAAAATCCATCACAATTAAAGGGACACACTTACTCATAGATCCAGGCACTGTGACTGTGGTAATCTTCTTATATGTGTTATCCATGGCCTTCTTCTAAAATCAACTTTATACTAAAATGCTAATGAGTCTTGCAGGCTTTGGGGGTGTTACCAGAGCCCCTGCATGTTCCAGCTTCACAGGCAGAGGGAGGAGGAAGTTCTGAGGGAGCAGTGTAACACACTGTGTAGATACGATATGCAGGGACTCTGGTAACCTCCTCAGTAGCCCTTCAGGCTCATTACCAAATTAAAATTACCATGTTAAAGGTTGATTTTAGAACTAAGGAGGCCATATTTGTGTGCTCACACATGCGAGTTACAATATAAGCATATATACAATTTAACCATATAGCAACATACGGCATAATACAGTATACATACACCCCATACTCAGTATTCCCCAAAATTGTAAATATATCACAGATACAGCATATATAAATCACATATATGTAGTTTACATGTTATGTTGTACAATGGGGGCCCCCCTGACACCGTGGACCCCATAGCTACTAAGGCTGCTATCCCTGTAGTTACGTCCCTGAAGGAGGCCATGGATAACTAACAAATATAAGAAGATTACCACAGTCAATGGGGAAGATTTATCAGATGTAAAACTATTCTAGTTGCCCAAGGAAACCAATCAGAACTCTGCTTTAATTTTCTAAACATCTGTGGGAAAATGAAAGCTGAGCTGTGATTGGTTGCCATGGGTAATTAGAGCAGTTCTGCTCTAAGAGACTTTTGATAAATCTCCCCCAATGTGCCTGGATCTATAAGTGTCCCTGGTTTATCATACATGATTTTGATGGTAGATTTCCCAGAGATGAGCGGAGCGCTCTGCAAGCTCCGTCAGCTGCATAGAGATGAATGGAGCAGAACATGAATGTGTGGCTGTCCGCTCCATTCATCTCTGGGAGCACCACAGGGTCTGACAGAGCTACCTTGGACCCCTCGTTCTAGTGTTCTGTGTGACTCCCGTCACTGAGCCCCCCCCCCACCTAACAGCAAGTTAAGCCCTATCCCCTTTAAATGTCTAAACCACTTTTTGTTGCAAACTTGTTGATAAATATGCCGTATTGATCCTAAAAATTGTGTTTAACAGATGCACCATTTTATATATTAACCCCTTAACGCTCTGCGCCGTAGCTCTACGGCGCAGAGGTATAAGGGATGTATGAAGAGGGCTCACGGGCTGAGTCCTCTTCATACAGAGGTGGGGGTTTTTGCATTTTGCACAAAACCCCCACCGCTAATAACCGCGGTCGGTGCTTGCACCGATCGCGGCTATTAACCCCCTAAACGCCGCCGGCAAAGTCGCCGGCGGCGTTTAAAAGACGGCGGCGCGTGGGCGCCGCCATCTTTTTTTCGATCGCCACGCCCCCGAACGTCATCGGGGGGCGGCGATCAGTTGCCATGGTAGCCTCGTGTCTTCTTTTGACACGAGGCTATCTGGCAGCTGCATATTCGTTACAATGAGCCAGTGGCTCATTGTAATGAATGTGCTGCAAAAATGCCATATATTGCAATACAGAAGTATTGCAGTATATGGTAGCAGCGATCTGACTATCTAGGGTTAATGTACCCTAGATGGTCTAAAAGATAGTGAAAAAAAAAAGAAAAAAAAAAGTTTAAAAAATAAAAAAAATTAATAAAATATTAAAAGTTCAAATCACCCCCCTTTCCCTAGAACGGATATAAAACATAACAAACAGTAAAAATCACAGACATATTAGGTATCGCCGCGTCCCAAAATGCCCGATCTATCAAAATATAAAAACGGTTACGGCCGGCGGTGACCTCCGAGGCGGGAAATGGCGCCCAAATGTCCGAAATGCGACTTTTACACCTTTTTACATAACATAAAAAATGAAATAAAAAATGATCAAAATGTCGCACAGACCTCAAAATGGTAGCAATGAAAACGTCGCCTCATTTCGCAAAAAATGACCCCTCACACATCTCCGTGCGCCAAAGTATGAAAAAGTTATTAGCGTCAGAAGATGGCAAAAAAATTTTTTTCTTTTTTGTACACATTCGTTTAATTTTTGAAAATGTATTAAAACACAATAAAACCTGTATAAATTTGGTATCACCGCGATCGCACCGAACCAAAGAATAAAGTAGGCGTGTTATTTGGAGCGAAGAGTGAAAGTCGTAAAAACTGAGCCCACAAGAACGTGACGCACGTGCGGTTTTTTTTCAATTTTTCCACATTTGGAATTTTTTTTCAGCTTTGCAGTACATGGCATGTTAAAATAAATAACATTACGGGAAAGTAAAATTTGTTACGCACAAAATAAGCCCTCACACAGGTCTGTACACGGAAAAATGGAAAAGTTATGGATTTTTGAAGTTGGAGAGCGAGAAATGAGGCGAAAAACCCTCCGTCCTTAAGGGGTTAATACTTGTCAGCTTCTTTTTAGTTGATAGAGTTGGCTGAAGTTTTATGTTAATCGTGTGACTACTTTGTTGTATCACTTAGTCTATGACTTGGTGACTGCTGGAGCCTTGAGTAAGTGGTGATTCAGCGTTACATGTGGCTCTCCGGTCACTGTACACCCTGTTCTGGATACTCGTGAAGACGTACAGTAAGTGTACAACATGCAGAGACATAGCCGTCCGCTGGTATTCTGTGTGATAGACACCGGCGTTGTGATTTTCCCCTCCCTCCCACACACACACACATGCATAGTCTAGCCAAAGCACAGCATAACTGAGTGGGCAGCAGCCCTACAGCTCTCTCCTCCGCACATGTGGGGGGAAGCGCAGAAAATAACACAAGCTGCAGGAGCCCGGCCATTGACAACTCTGACTGTGTCTAAGAGATGAGAAGCGGGAACTATGTCTGATCTCTCACTATCCCCACACAACCTTCTGCTCCTTTACCTTGTCTGGAAGCTGTGCACAGGAAGCAGAGGAACTTGTAGCGTTACCTAAGGGGTGAGTAAAACGCCTACTATACGTAGTAGTGACTTTCTGAGAGTTACTCACTGATCATCTTGGGATTTGTAGTTGCACAACTTTTAGGGGGTCGAAGTTTGTAGGCCGCTCATTGACTCCAGCGATGGAGACATAAAGAATGATCCGAACGCTTTTAGTTTTTTTTTTTTAGAATTTTAAATTGAGGAAATCCAAAGCTCGGCCCCCAGAAGTCTGTGGTGTTTTTTTTTTTTTCCCCTCTCGCATTCCACAGTTGACTTTGCCTCTCCTAAGCGGGCAGCGAGCCAAGGCGGTGGGACTCTGTTGTTTTAACAGCAGCCTCAGAATAGGAAACGAGGAGAGAATGATTGGTTTGTGCCAGCACTGCAGCTTTGTAGGGATCTGCTCGCATCACCTTTGTGTCTCTCCAGCCCGCTCTGTGCAGTCACCTCTGGCTGCGCTACAAGCCCCAGCAGGTTTATGTGTTTATCTTCTACCTCGGTGTCCAAGTCGTCGTTTCTATTTCGGGGAGCTCCGTATTATTGCATTCGCAGCTTGAATGCTACGCTTCAGAGTAAGATCACCTTACCTTTCATGTAGGCCTCGCAAGTACAGGCCGCATCCATTTATCAAAATATACTTTGTGGATCACTTTCCCCCAGTCTCTTGCAGTGTTTGAATGAGAATTTTAGTTTTTAGTCTTATTTGTCATAAGAAAGAAACTATGAAAATGTGGTACAGGGCATGTAAAGCCGTGGGACTCCTTGGTCCCCATTTATCAGGGACTGCAATAGATCTTTATTCTACAATTTTGACTTCATGTGTTATCGGGTTTTGGTTTCCTGGACTTCTAAGTATTTTTCATAGTTCTTCAGAAATGTTTCATCTCTGTATAAGGTTACATTAACACGATGCATCCTCGCTGTGCGAGGAGGGGATGAGCGCCGGAGAAAGATAGGGAGGCAGCATGCGCCCATTGCCGTCTAACGGGGATGTATATACGTTGCCCATACAGTCGTTTTACTGATGGTAGAGTAGTTCTCGTCATCAGTTCCTGAAGATTATCCTATTATCCTCAGGACTTTTATTATAACTTTATACACGGAGATTTCAGCAATATAGAGTTATAGGGAAAGATTTTATCAGAAGTATCTGAGAGGAGAACTGTTCTAGATGCCATGGAAACCAATCAAAGCTCAGCTTTTATTTTCCCGCAGCCGTTTAAGAAATTAAAGCTGTGCTCTGATTGGTTACCATGAGCGACAAGTACAGTTCTGCTCCAGACGCTTCTGATAAATCTCCCACATAAAAATTATGCTAATCAGTCTGCGACGCAGCGGCTACGTCACCAGAGCTCCTTGTAGTACAATTTATTAACCCCCCTAGTTATGATACAAGTTCGGTCCATACACAGTGCATCAAGCAGCTGAGAAGAGATGGATACAGGCAGTCCCCGGGTTACATACAAGATAGGGTCTGTAGGTTTGTTCTTAAGTTGAGTTTGTATGTAAGTCGGAACTGTATATTTTATCATTGAAATCCCAGCCAGAACTTTTTTGGTCTCTATGACAATTGGATTTTAAAAATGTTGGGTTGTCATAAGAATCAGGATTAACACTAAAGATTCATTACAGACGCCTGTGATAACTGTTATAGCTGTTTATTGTAGCCTAGGGCTAAAGTACAATAAATTACCAATATCCAGAGGTCCGTTTGTAACTAGGGGTCGTATGTAAGTCGAGTGTTCTTAAGTAGGGGACCGCCTGTATTTGTCTATTCTGTATATCGCAACGATGTGCATCTCGATGACGTGATATATATATTTTATTTTTTATTTTTTTTACATAACTCCTCATGCCTGTATTGGTAGATTTTTAAAGTGGTTGTACCAATGTTCACCCCATCCATGAGATGGGGGATAATGCTGATCAGTGAGGGTCCAACTGCTGCGATCCACCAGTCTTCAAAATAGCATTCCAGACCACAGGGGGTCTTATTCTCACTAATTCTTTGAGCTGCTAGTTGAGCATGTGTCCCACTGCATTTGTGCATTGCTTAGGTATCTCCTGCACTCACTTACCGTATATACTTGAGTATAAGCCGACTCGAGTATAAGCCGACCCGAGTATAAGCCGAGACCCCTAATTTCAACACAAAAAACTGGGAAAACCTATTGACTCGAGTATAAGCCGAGGGTGGGAAATGCATTGGTTACAGCCTCCCAGTATATAGTCTGCCAGCCCCTGTAGCATACAGCCTACCCAGCCCCTGTAGTAGGAAAAAAAATAACACTACTCATCTCAGACTGTCTCAGACAGAAGAGGACCTATGGGTGACGTCAGAAAGGTGAGTTTTGTCGTTATGTTTTTAGTTGACTCGAGTATAAGCCGAGTTAGGGTTTTTGTGCTGAAAAACTAGGCTTATACTCGAGTATATAAGGTAGACAGAAAATGAAACTGCCTTAGGTAACTGAGCGCTGTGTTGTGAATAAGGGGTGATTTTCTAACTTGGTAACACCTCTTTTATCCTGAGACCCCCTATAGGGAAACATATTAATGGGACCCTCCAGTGACACCCTCTGTGGGACACCATCTGTTGAAATAAACATTTGTGTAGAAATACTGCAGACAACATAGAAGTTCAATGGGTTCTCTTTAGAATCAATGTTATCTGCTATCCTCAGGACGTGCCTGCTTATGAGTCAAGTGACAGGTCAGATGCCCTGCTGCTTCATTCATTATCTATGGCACTCCTGTGAATAAATAAGTGGTGTATGTTTATTAGAGGGTCCCAGTAGTCACACCCCACAGATTAGCTTTTTACTTTATATGCTTTGGATAAAATCTTGAAACAACATTTTGATTGTCTGATCAGTCCATCTATCTTCACTCGGAGCCTGTCTAATGAAGTGCAGATTATCGTTATTTTTGTCCAGCCAGTTGTCTTACAGCCAGATACAAGAACTTGAGGAGCAAAGGGGACATGAACGAGCTCCTGCTCCACAAAGAGGAGATGGATTAAGATATTTCTGACTTATAAAGTGCTTTTCCTCTAACAGCAAATAAATGATATGGTTTTGTAATGAAAAGTTATACAATACTTTCTGTAGCAATTCCTCACGGTTTTATTGATCTCTGCTTGCTGTCCTTCTACAGGAAACTTCATTAAGGCCCCTTGACTTACAGACGGACCCCTCTGCTCCCTGTGACCTCTGGAGAAGCTCTCTGAATACAGGCGGCCCCCTACTTAAGGACACCCGACTTACAGACGACCCATAGTTACAGACGGACCCCTCTGCCCACTGTGACCTCTGGTGAAGCTCTCTGGATGCTTTACTATAGTCCCAGACTGCAATGATCAGCTGTAAAGTGTCTGTAATGAAGCTTTATTGATGATCCTTGGTCCCATTACAGCAAAAAATTTTGAAACTCCAATTGTCACTGGGGCAAAAACAAAAATTTGTCTAGAACTTCAATTATAAAATATACAGTTTCGACTTACATGCAAATTCAACTTAAGAACAAACCTCCGGACCCTATCTTGTACGTAACCCGGGGGCTGCCTGTACATTACTGTAGTCCCAGACTGCAATGATCAGCTGTATAGTGTCTGTAGTGAAGATTTATTGATAATTCATGTTCAAAACGCAAAAAAAAAAAAAATTAAAAATCTAGTTATTACTGGGGCAAAAAATAACTTTGCGTGCTAGTAGGAACTGTATATTTTGTAACTAGCTCCAAATTCAAGAACCTATCCTTTAGGTAACCCAGAGACTGACTGTACTCTCTGATATAATGAGCCGTGCACCTGTGTGACATCACATGACCTCGGATCAGTAAACAATGAAGCTTCCTGTTGAATGACAGCAAGCGGAGATCTAGAAAACACTGAAGAATTGATACGGAAAAAAAATTTGAAAATTGTATAACCATTCATTACACAGACAAAAAACCGCCCCCTTTAATTGTAATATCAGATTATTGGAAGTGATAAAAAAAATACTGAAATAAATACATATTTTATCATTTCTTTAAGCCAGGAGCTGTATTGGAGGTTTTTCTTGGCATGCTTATGGCTCTGGGGGCTGGACCTCAGAATTTGGGGTAATAGAGTTACATAATCGGGTACAGCATGTGTAGTGTAGGAATGAACAGCTGTTGTGTAAAATAGTAGTCATTTTCAGTCGGATTACACGGATGATAGAGGAAAACCTTCTGCCCAAGGCCCAATGCTGACACTTGATGGTGTATAACACGGCTTCCCAGCAGAACCAGCGAGCGCAGTGCTGCCGACTTGGATCATGTCCCAGGCCCTGAGCTGCTCCAGGGAGGAATTGCTTTTTCCCTTTACGCTTCATTTAGAAAAAATAATAATAAAAAGATCCACATGCACAGCTTATGTCCTGCAAACTGTGTGCAGCCGCCTTTCCCAGGAAATGCTTGGGGTCTGAAGCTTGTAAGACAAGCAGCCCACTTCTATCTATCAGGAAAATGTGCACAACTCCTGTGTGTGCCGAGCATGTGTGTCCTCCTCGCTGTTCTTATATGGAATGGGGTGAGGGCGTGCTGCAGGTAACACCCCTGTATGAGAACATATAATGAACCATCTCTGTGTTCTCAGAAAGGAAATTACCATCAAAATCAAGCATGATAAACCAGGAACACCTGTGCACTGTAACAGCCTGTGAAGCTGCAGCACTGAGGGGTTCTGGTAACAATCCCAGGAGCACTCCAGGTTCGTTAACATAATTTTAAAAGATTTTTAGAAGGAAGGAGGCCATTTATAACAAATTTAAGAAGATTACCACAGTCACGGTCAACAGTCCTGGATATAAGAGTAAGTGGCCCTGGTTTATCATGATGGATTTTGGTGGTAGATTTCCCGAACTCAGCAGGTCAGTTTAATTCTGGTTGCCTGTGGTCGGGCTGGATGTTCCAGGCAGCAGACACTGTGAGTGTAATGCCAGTTGGATGCATCATCACATTTGCAAGTGTGTAAGGGGCTTTATAATGTGCTCATCCTAAAGAATATGGCTTTTATACCTATTCTGGTAAATAAGTGTCTTATTAATGGGAGACCAATCAGTGGGACTCCCACAGATCACACAGGAGGGGGGGGGGGGCGCATGTTCCTGCAATGTTAGTAGAGGGGGAGTATCTCCATTTAGCCTTACAGAGTTTATAAGGAATGTTGGAGTATAGCGCGCCTCTGTCTCCATCAGCCACACTATCACTGAGGGTCATCTCCAACACCTACAGCTACTCATATTTTAAGAATGTAAGAATACATCCCTGCAGAGACAACTATTTACCTGGTGGACAACAGAACATGTCGGCAAATGGTTAAGCCAGGTAGTTTAGGGGTCAGTAATGGTATTGCTGGTGGTTTACTGGTTGATACCAATGGTCAGCTTAGTTCAGGTGAACCGTGATCTGTCCTTGTGAATGAGCCCTAATTGTATAGGGCAGATAAACGGGTTATCCTGTCCACAAATGTAAATGAACTGTCCGTAGGATAGCCCAGCAATATGTTATAGGTGGGGTGCTGCACCTTGTACAGAAGCAGGCAGCTCTGTCCGTAGTTTAGTGGCCATCTGGGATTACTGCAGGCTCCGCTTCTATTACACCCTACACTGTGAAAGGAATGGAACCTTAGGCTCCAGTACACACACAGTTTTTGGTTTAGTGTATCCCAAGGCATCACACCCCCTTCGGATTAATGGGGGTGCTGGTTGTCGATCTCCTTCATATTGATGACCTATCCTGTGGAAAAAAACCCCTCCTTACTGTAACATCCAGTGTTTCTTACATCCATGTTCTCCGGAGTTGTTATAGGTCACTTGTCTCTTACTAGAATAACACATACGCTAAGCTTTTTGAATACTACTTAGAATGATGCATCTACTACTGAAAACATTATATATTGTAGGACTACATTTTAAATATTATTTTCCCCACTCAGAACCAGAGGTCTGCAGACATCTTATTTGTGGAATCTTAAGAATCCTTCCCCCCAATCTAACAATGTCTCTTGTGTTTCTGTATTGTAGTAAAGGGCAAAGCCTCAGGGTGAGGACACCATTGGAAAATATCCCATGCTACCCTGCGGTTATCCCATGTTAGTCCTTGTCGCCCTGCAAATAAAATATCCTTGTATTCCTAATATTTCCATAGGTAAAATGAATAACTATTATCAGTAATCGTCAAATTTGGTTACATCAGCTTCTTAAAAAGAAAGTTCATGCTTTTGTTTTTAAGCAGATGTATAATTCAGTAAGCCTGTAATTCTGTTATATTTCAGTATTTCATTTTATCATTTCTTACATCCATTTATCTGATACTAAACTCCAAATCTTGTGCATAGTTTGTCTACTAGCTACCTGATGCCACCACCAGAGGGAGCCTAGGAGCTGATACAGATCTCCATAACAGGGTAACATAAGACCTTGGCCTAGGTAGAATCATGATAAGTGTTGATTGTAGTTTACATTAATCTGTTAATACACAAACAATAGAATGGGGAATGTAAAGCTCCATCCACAGACAACCCAGTTGCAGTAATAAATAACGAAACCAGAGAGGACTAAAAGGGGGGGGGGGCGGGGGGTGTTATCATTTTAGCTTTGCTCCCTTTGAAGTGTATTAGAGCTTACTGTGCAGTAACCAGGTATGGCCACTACAAAAAGAACTGAGAAGTGCGAGGGTTTATCTAACATTGGGGTTTTCTATCTTGAATCCTCATGTGGTAGTGTACCCCAGAGGACATGTTTGTGCTCTTTGCAATGCATTGTATTCCCTGCGGGGGGCGCTGCATATTTCCTAGGAGAAGACAAGCGGATGAAATGACAGGAAAAATGAATTTAGTGATGATTGGATTGTATCTTGTGGCCGCCTTGAGGTGGTGAAATGATCAGTGATTTCCTTGGAAGTGGGGACTGGCTTCCAAATCTTGCACCTGTTTAACCCAGCACTAGATATTGGGAGTAGCTGTACAGTGCTCATCGCTGCTCGCACTTGGAACGCGGCCTGGGAGAAGTGTGAACCCGTATGCCCCTTTCTGAAATCATACACCAGATAGCAGAAGCTTGGATGAGGACGCTGCAGCCATTTATTTATTGTTCATGTTTCCAGTGACAATCGATTCACTATCCCGATGTGTTATGTTTCCAGATTCACACCAGGGTTAAGAGCCGTTTGCTGTCAGTGAATGGAAACATCTTTGCCTGTAAAAAAAAAACCAAAAAAAAACCATGTAGACTTGTTGTGGTCGAGCAGGATCTTGAGGCCGGTTTTTACAGGAACTATTAGAATCAATGGTCTCAGATTCCTAATAATGGATTATGATCAATTTTTTCCCTACAATTTCTCCATTGGATTGGTTTACAGGACGCTGCACAATAAATACTACAATCTATACCACAATCTTTCAGAGGACCATATATGACCGCTGTATGCATTGTGCACGGCACGGTACAGTTGGCGTACACATGTCACCGCACCATTGTAAGGAAAAAGAGCATGCTCTATCTTCTCCGCATGTACTTCCCAGCAGCACACCTCCCTATGGAGAGGGAAGGGGTGAGGAACACTTGCCCTCCACCTCTCCAGCCGAACGTGTGCTATGCTCGGGTCACATTTGTATCAGAAGAGCCTATAAATGTTTATATTATTTTCTACGGCTTACTCTTTACTTTTTTTTTTTGTTTTTTCCCTCTGCAGAAAAAGTAATGGGAGACGATCGTCCTTTCGTGTGCAGCGCCCCGGGCTGCGGACAGGTAAGGGATTTCCAGATTGTTTGTGTATTTGCATGTCGCATTACCCTAGCATTTCTTAGAAAGTATGTGGTGAAACAGAGAGAAGTATCCTGTTTGCACTTTCCCTTCTTCACAAGTGACAGTACTATCAGTATTGTAAAACGGGTCCATCAGGTTCAACAGTCGTGAGGCTATGGCTGGCCGCATACATCAGATTATAGCTTACAACCAGCTCCTCATCCAAGTCTCCCCTCCCCCCAATGCATTCTTATCTCGGCTGAGCGTGCATGTGTTCTAAGTAGGAGAGGGGTGTAAACCACTGCCTCACACAGCAGGAAAGGATTGGGCATTCCCACACTCTGTACACATCAGATGTCCCCCAAACATTACTGTAAGGTCAAATTCAGATTTTTTATTTTAAACTCACCAATCTATAGGTCTTGTGATGTAGGATAACTTTTCCTATTACTTTCATTACCTATGACCAGTAGTTCCTTTGCTATCCTCCTCAGTGTGGCCAGTCCCTGCACAATCTGGAGGGGAGGGGAGGTCATGTAATGCCGCTCTTTGGATGCAGATAGCTCCTGCAAAGAAAAGTAAAAAGGTATCCCCATATATTACATCCCAATTTTTGGTCCTGTGTGCACAATCATTTCATCCTTTCAAGCTTTGGTATAAAATATGGTATGGCAGATGTCTCTGCTGCAGTTCGGAACAGTCCTAAGTAATTAAATGGGCTTTCCAGACAAAAGCTATTGATTGGTAACATATTCCTGCAGAGTACAGGTACATCCACAGGTAGTTTCTGCAGTTTGCATCAGTGATCTCAGTGTAGCGATTCTCTTGGGGGCAGCAATGGAATTTTATCTCCCGGCTTCATTAAAGACAGAAACGGGCGACCGCGCAGGGATGGGATTGAAGGACCCCCACTCCCTTCGTTTTTGGAATGTGTTGAGGTCCAAATTATTGGACCCCATCTTATGAGAAAGTAATGGGGAAAAAAAACAGTGAACAGAAACATTAAAAATGCCATGTTTTTTTCCCCAGAATATCCCAGAATATACTTATTGTAAAATTGGCCTTGAATGGGTTTTACCAGCTTCCCTGGAAAATTCCTTTAAAGTGAACTGCAGGCAGCATGATCCAGCATAGGTGCTGATCTATAATTTTGATGTATAGTTTTGTGGGTAAAGATTCAATGTTGGTTTATATTTTTTTGTAAAATGTATTTATTCTGCTCTTTTCTTGAGAAGTCAAAAAGGCGATAGAACTGCCTCACTGACTACTCAGCACCGAAAACACGGTCCCTGCAGATAGGACACTATGTACAGGGAGCTCACCACCTCCTGCTCTATAACATGCCCCTGCAGATAGAACACTATGTAGGATCTGCTATTTTCCTCTTGCTCTATAACATGCTGCTTACAGATAGGACACTATGTACAATCTGCTCAGCTGCTCCTTCTCTATAACATGACGCTTGCAGATAGGACACCATGTAAAATCTGTTCAGTTCCTCCTGCTCTATAACACACAGCCAGCAGATAGCACACTATGTACAACGTGCTCAGCTCCTCCTGCTCTATAACATGAGGCTTGCAAATACAGTGACATGTAAAATCTGTTCAGCTCCTCCTACTCTATAACATGCTGCCTTTTGGAGAAATTCCCTCATTACTTCTCCATAGGTTAGATGTCCAGTGCCTGAATGGTGGGGGTCAGACCGATGGACTTACAGCCTACAATGAGAACCAGCAGGGGAAATTGGCCCCATTATAACGAAGCAGTTATTGACCATGCAGAGCTACTGCTTCATGAAATCCAAGCACAGTGGGGGGATGATAATATGTATATGTTAAATATATATACACACACTATGTGAATATATAAAATGTGTGTGTAACGTGTCTTGTGCCTTGCAGTAGGAGGTGCTGAGTACAGTGTACGATAGTACAAGATCCCAGTTCCCCTCTGGTATATGGGTAACACCTGTTGCTTAGAGATTACTGGGATCTATTAATATACCTTTCTTATGCTGCAGGATAGTAGAGGAGATATAGGACTTGTTATATCATCAGAAGGGGTATGGGTTATCTATGGGATAGTAACATGGTTAAATTTAAAGGAAATCTACCTAAAAAATCAAGCATGATAAAAGCAAGGGCACTTACTCATAGATTCAGGCGCTATGACTGTGGTAGTCTTTATTATCCATGACCTCCTTCCTTGTAAAATAAACTTTTATAATTATTCTAATGGGCCCAAATGGTTCCTGGTAGTGTTACCAGAGCCCCTCCATGCTGTAGATGAACAGCTTGTTACACTGTGTACTAAAACATCCTCTGCTCCAGTGAGATTGCATCAGGCAGAGGCAGGGGGAAGTGCTGAGGGAGCAGAGGGGGAGACTGTAACAGTCTGTGAAGCTAGAGCACAGAGGGGCTCAGTAAGCTACAGAACTGCGGAGCTCGGATACCACCTCCAGCAGCCTTTCTGGCTCATTGTTATAATGTTAAAAGTTGATTTTAGAAGGAAGAAGCCCATGGATAAGAAATATAAGAAGATTACCACAGTTGCACCGCCTGGAGCTATACTAGATTTTTGATGGTAGGTTTCCTTTAAGCTCATTTCTATCATTTGCCATACCTTTATGGTCAGCACTTGAAAGATGAGCCCCCCGATAGCAGCAGGGACCTGGGGTTATGGTCCATGATCGGAGATAACCATCTCCAGGAACCATAAAACTTTCTCATGCCACGCTCTAATTAGACCCACAATAGTATCATTGAAAACTTCAGTTTGTACTGCAAAAAAAGTGACCCCTCACACAGCTTATTACTTGGCTGGAGCTTGGTGAGTTGTAGGTGAGTTCAGCTGATTAGTGTATGGAGCCATAAACTACAGCTATACCCTATACAGCGGCTGCTCTGTAGTATTAACAAGGAGCTGAGGTACTGACACTAAACAATGTATGGAGCTGTTTGTACATCATTGCGGGGCATGGTTGTCAGGCGCCCCACCTATTATAAGGATATCTGGACATTTTGTTTATAGGGGTTGTCTCCTAATTTGTGGATGGGTGATAACAATTTGATTGCTGGAGATCCAACTGCTGGGACCCTCACTGATCACAACAATGGGGGTCTCGTTCTCACTAATTGGTGGAGAGGCAGGTCAAGGAGCCCTGCTGCTCCATTCCATACAATGGGAGTGTCAGATATTGCCAGACACAGCGCCCCTCATAGACCGTGCACGGGATTGGCGGATATACCTGAGAGCAATAGTATTAAAGGTGTTTTCCCACAAAAAAGGTCCACAGGATAGGACCTAACTTGCTGATCAGTGGGGTCTCAGATCACAAGAACAGGGGGTCTCAAGATATTTTTCACAGTGGAATCTGTACTCCTGAGAAATCCACATCTGGCTCTCCCCTGTGTGCATGTAAGGGGCAGTAGGACCCCAGCGCTGTGCGCATGCTGTATATTTCTAATGTTCTCCTTAATGCAGATTTTGGTTTCTATTACAAAGGTAAAGCGATATCTATGCGATATATAGCGACAAGTCAGAGTATGGAAGGTGGGTGAAAGTTTTGGAATTTCGCAGCGCTATCTCCAGCCGGGTTTATCCCAGAACATTCTGATCATTTGTCCCTTGAGGAGGGCAGTGTTGAATGGAGATATAAACATCTTATGGTTGCTAGGTCTCTTCTTGCTGTTATTTTTGGACTTGGCTCTCCGATCACCAGCAAACTCGCAGCTGAGAACTCAAAGGCAATCCTACCTCAGTCAACCCTGGTGATACCAGAGAAGGCCCCTCACATCTGTTTTCATCTCATATTAAAAAAAAATATGTTAGTTTGAAAATTCCCTAAAATTTCTAGTCATCTTTTTAATTTGGGAACAAGTCAAGCTTTTCGTAACCTTTGATGATAAGGAAGTGAAAGTACATTACAAAATATCAAAGATGCAGGGGAGCGTCACTTCAGGTTGCCCCTATCTTTGCTTCTCTGCTTATTTTCACACAATGTTTTTTTTTTAACCTGCTGGTTTACCTATTTATCATATAAAAGAGGGAATCTTAGAAAGGACATTTCATTCTGTGTGAGGGGAGTAGTAGTTGAGTTTGATATAATCGGATGACTGCATCTCTCTAACTTAAACCCACTGAAAGGGTTTAATTGAAGTGATCTAGTATGTTTCCCAAGAAAATCCCATTATATGGACTTAGAATCGGAAACTATTAATTTATAGTCCCATTACCAAGTTAATATTTTTTTTATTATTATTTGTTTTTTTTTTAGTATTTTCACACACACACACCCCATCCGAGATTTGACGTAATAGTACTGCATGGCGGGAGGTGCGTTTCCACATTTTGCAGTACTATTACGTGACGCTGAACGGAGCCGGCACCAGAAGCCACGGGTGTAGGCTGTATGTTATAGCCCACACCTGCGATCAGAGATTCCTCCAATTGCAGGTGTTAACCCCTTACACAACACAGTCACGCTTGACTGCAGCATGTAAGGGGCATCTCTGCTTACGGGAAGGGGCGGGGGGGGGGGCTGCACTGATGGCATGTTGAGCATGCTTAACTTTAAGCGCCCGCATCGGAAACCATCACCCTAGATGCACCAGCAATAAATACCACCCAACCACATACTGCATTCAGAGCAGACAGTAATAATAATGGAGACCCGCAAAGCAGACAAATAATACTGGAGACCCCATAAGCAGATAATATTGAAAAATCGATAGAAAACCAACAAAACTTGAGATCCCTAGAGCATAAGCCTACTAATACTAGAGCCTCCCAGGGCAGACAGCCACGCAGCAGCTTCTTCTCTTTTTTACGTGTCGGTCTGTTCTGTGTCCCTCTCTGGTTGTATGCGCCGGCATCAGGACCAAGAGCAGAACTGTGCCCGGAAAGGTAGAGGACCTGGGAGCTGAACAGTACAGCTGACAAGTACCACACTTGTTCCTCTCTGGCTCCCCTGGGCCATTCTATTCTGGCTTCTCAGCAGCACTCACTGCTACCCAACCTCCTTCATCAGTGATCTGCCATTAGTTCTAGAAAAACTAAAGAGACTCGGACTGTCAGTAGGATGAAGACAGCAACTTGATGCTTGACAGGCCGCACATGACTATGGGTTATGCATCCTCTTTTAGGCTCTTAGCTGAGATGAGTTTGTGCTGTACTTTATGTACATGCTCAGTAGTGAAGCTCCTCTAATAATACAGATCAAAGGAATAAGGCACTGGGAAACAATGGCTGCATATATCTCAGCACTGACCAGGAAAACAGGACTGTGGAGTCTGAGTTGGTGACCATCCGTGGGCATGGGAGAACACGCATCTGTATTTTTTTTTTAATGAAAGTGACATTGCCGTTTCCTGCCACGTACGTAATCCTTATAAAAAATATGTTCAATATAACGAGTATCTTCAAACCCTTTTACTTCATTCCTCCGGAGACTCGTAATTCCAAGGCATTATAGGCGACACCTGAAGGTTCGGCTCCCAAGAAATATTATTAAATGCTGATAAATCTTCCTAATTTCTTTATACCTTGTGCCCCAAAGAACATCCCTGATGTGAGACCTTGTCCTGACGCCTCATCTTCTGACAGAAACCAATCAGTGGGACCATAACTCATCAGAGACGTCTTAGACTCTGGACTGCTCACAGACCTGTAGAAACTTTGTGGTAATGATGGTAAAATCTTTCCATCTTTTAGTTCCTGCTGGTCAGGACACAGTTCTGTAACTTGGACTAGAATAGAAACCATTGACAATCTCCATGGCTTTGGTGTTAATTTGATACCAGAGCCCTCGGGCACCACAAACTGTGGACTCGTATTTGTGTTCTTGTGGGGACCTGCAAAGCTTGCAGTCCTCTGTGGGAAAGTATTGATCTGAAATAAAAAAAAAAAAATTATAAAAAATTAAAAAAAATGTTATCAAATTTTTGAAAATTAATAGAGCTGTTAAGGTGGTTTACTGTTTAAAATTTCTGGTAGAAATCAACTGACATTCCAGAATTTTTTAAATAAATTGACTACTGGGTGTCTAACATTGTCCAATCCGCCCTGGCCGTACTATACTGCCCCAGTCACAGGGCGATTGACCACGCCCATTTTAATAATCTAGAAAAAATTGCAAACTGGAAGTCAGGAAACATTGATCCCGAATTATTATTATATAGTATTTCCACCCTGGTCGGAAGTTTCCGTTCTCTTGTTTGGTTGTTACACCCAAGGGTTGCTGTCACCCGGTGACACATGGCAGACTCGCTTAGTCTCGAAGATCAATGAATTCTTAGAGTTTGGTGTCCTATCCCTGAGGCTGGAGAGTTGCGTGACAGATCTACCTGACACTTGTGTCTTATTCCAGTTTGTGCTGCACCATAACAAGATGCTGCCTGCTTTCTCTCCATTTATTATAATATATGTGTATGTGAAATATTCCGGGCCCAGGAATATACACACAAAATCCTCATGTGGTGTGGAGTTTACTCTGCACATAGGAAAGGATGCAGTCCCCCCATTTCCCCTGTGTGCAGATCTAAGCATGGCCTCTTCCTAAACAGCACTACCCCTTTAAGAGAATTGTGAACCTCCCCATCCATTGTTGGATCCATCCTCCTGCTCATGCTTGGATTTGGTATCTGCAGGTGCATATGTTCAGTACTGTAGTGGATGCTATAGTTGAGGTGACTTTAATGTGCTGATGTCTGATCGGCGCATGCGCAATATCATGGGTAGAGCGGAAATGCGCTATAAGTGAAAAGCAAGTTAAAATCAATAGGGTTTTTTCTAAACCATAAAATAGTGTTTTTTTTCCCCCCTCTAACCTTCACTTTGACGAATAAACTCTATTAAAAAATTAATAAAAACGACGTGGACAACTTCCTTGCTGTTGCCTAGTAGTCCGTGGTTGACCATTCTCCCAGTGTCATCTCCTGGTGCATATACATGGTCGTCTTAAAGGCAATGTTTATTTACACAATCCAGGGCTATTTATCGAGCACATAGATGCTACATTTTTAGAAGGGGTGTTTCATTCACAAATCATGAATCTCTAACCACAAGAGCTGCAGAATGAACGTGTTTCGCATAACTCGGATTCCGTCTTCTAGAAATACCTTACACTTGCACTTTTTTTCTATGATAGCGTCTGTCATATTACAGGTTTCACACTTACACGTTACGTGACATTCTCTCACTGCCGGGGGCACTAGGAAGCAGGTTCATGTTACTGTGTACAGTGAAGATTCTTCATCAGTCATAACTTGTGACAAGTGTCTGGTCGTACACCCTCCTAAAGTCCCCAGGTGTGTTTCCTGTACTGCACCCGATCTGCGGGCAGAATATTTTTAGCACATGTATGTTTTAACAGCAGCGGCATCTGACCTTTCCTTTTCCATCATGTATTACACACACTGTCGGTTCTGCACAAGGATTACAAAAACTGAATGAGATTGTGTTGTCTTTGACAAAATTCCAGTGGGGGAAACAGTGATTCTTTATGCGCCTTTTCTTGGATGAATTATCTTTATTCCCTGAGACCATCGTAATGGTGCAAAATGGAAGCTGCCAAGAACTATACATTTCCTATTCGTTATAACCATTAGAGAATAGATGGTATTTGGTATTATCCAACCATTGAAAATGGTACATGATACAACATTTTTTGGACCTCCAATTCCTCATACAAAATCTAGGAGAGAATGGATTGGAAATATTTTGCTACATTTTCTTACATTACTTAATAGAATTTGGGTGGTATAGTTAGTGATCCTTTTTTAAGCCAGAGGTCATATCTATTTTAAGGCGAGATTTATCTAAAGCTGTCCATAAACATTAGATATATATATATATATATTGGTCCAACCTTCTGATTTGGGTGGACTACGTTATGTTCATGTGGACTACTTTATGTTCATGTGGACTACGGTTTGAATGTAAGTATTAGGGGAAAAGAGAGGAGGAAGTGTATGCTGGATCCAGCATGCCTAATCCGTTTGTTACATATTCCTGCCATCTTTCCAGACTCCCTGTATAAATGCTCAACTGCTTCCACCACATGTTCATATGTAATAACTGGATGAAGCTGCTCCCAAAATGTAAAGACCGAACAATTCAATTCCCATTCCTCATCTTTATCATCAGCAGAGATCCTCACTAGACACATTAGAGGGTTGGCCGGAAGAATTTGACTGATATTCACCAAATGTCTATGGCCTTAGAGGGAATTATGTGGGATAATCAAATAAAAGCTGAAGTGAAATGGGGCAAAATATTTGAGAATTACCAGAAACATCTGTTTTCTTTTATTGGGCTCATATATAGGGGTCACAAATCTTACTATTCCTGGCTGGTAACCCTTCTGATGCCATCAAGTGGTTACAAGCTTAACCCTGTACATACAACATCTGGGAAAGCATCTTTATGTAAGAAGGTTTCCTCCATGACGCATTCCCCTGTACTAGACGTTCATGTTGATTGTTTTTGGTGAATAGAAATCCTCACTTGATCTCATAGCTGCTGGATGAGGTGATTCTGTGACAAGTCTTGTCAGATCCCGGGCACTTTACATTTGATAGGAAGCCAGGTAAATGCTGATCCCTTCCTACAGACAGCAATAAGCATATTACAAACTAGTTTTACTGAAAGTTATTAACATTGCATTAACTCTGTGGCATGACACGATGAATATATACTTTTATCTACAGCGTTTGTTAGCGCGCTGTAAACACAATTAGATTAAGCCTTTACATCAAGCTTAAGCTTGTGGTGATCATATATTTAACGCGATGTGAACACATCGTGTGAACGCAACCTTAGGCATGCGTTTTTTGAAAACGCATCCGTCTTTGGCCCATTTTAATTTTCAAAACAGCATGCATTTTTCAAAGGACTGCTTAAAAATAGCACAAAAACGGGTTCAAAACGCCACGTGTGCCGCCGGCCTTAGGCTGCGGTCACACAGTACATTCTTGTTCACTTCTTGGTGCGTTTTTAAACACTCTAAAAAGATGCTTTTTAAAACGCATGCATTTTTGCATGTTTACCGTGCGTTCAGCTGGTATGAATTAGTTTTTTCTTTATTTGCGGAAGTTTAATCAGCTGTAAAGATGTTAATACAGCTGCTTACACTTCCAAAGATGAAGAAAAACAGGTTCAAACAATACCATATTCAGCCAGTGGCAGGAGTGGTGCTGTTTCTGTCTGCTCTGCCGTAATCCTTCATCCTGCGCTCGATCTATGCATATTTTTGGCCATAGGCATTTGTTCCCTTCACCTCTTTTAAATAATGTCTTCCTCATTCCCCTAACAAATGAAATTGGGGGAAATCTCCTGATATGCTGGAAATGAATTTTAAAACTCAAGTTCATGTGAATGTGGCTTTACTGACCAGCAGCATACCCCCTCGTTCTCAGGTCCTGATAGAACCAGGTTAGCCCTTTAAATTTCCCAAATATTAAACTGATTGCAAGCTGATAACTTCTTTACACCATGACTGAAAATGGCACTTCCCCTTTAAGCATATTACACCCGCAGTCCCACATGTGTAATGACTCATCACAAACTGCAAGAAGCGTCATGTCAGTCCAAATCCAGACATACTGTTCCTCTCTCTCTACATTTGGTTCACGTTAACCTATAGCTCGGCGTCTGCCAAGATGATTATGGAACACAATGAGAACTGCATACTTTCCCGTAATTACACGATATGTCGTGGCACGATGCGATGGATACGAGATACTCCAGCGTTATATAACTGTACGCTACTACACTACTGTATGAGAAATTTGTGCATGATTTTCTAAAGTAGATGGAAAAAAATATATACTAGGTGAATAGTATAGTAACGGGTCACTTCTCACAGTCCGGATTAGTCACCGTCATCCTTTAGTAGCCGTGTAACACTGAGTCTTTGTAACACCGGTAGTTGTCTGACTCATACCTGATGATGCACATAGCTTTCCTTTAGGACAAAAAAAAAGTGCCCCCTGGTGTTGTAAAGTAAGAGAAACCGGACGACTCGCTGATGACTCACAAGCAAATGGGAACTGTATCTGTAGTCACTGAGAAGAGCTCCTGCAGACGCTGACAGGGAGATCAGTAACCAAAGGAAACGCCATTGTGAACAATCCATCTCGTGTTTTTGGAATCTCTCTTCTAATAATGTCATATTAACATTAACCCACTGAAACTCAGCTCTACCCCATAGTACTCTTATTTGTTAGTTGGATTCCTAAAACTTGGCTAAATTGATTTTAATAAAGGCATTTAAAAAAATAGGTTTTCTATGGAGGGAGGAGGGGTCACCTCCTCCTCCTCTCCAGCTCACCAGCGGTATGCCCACCCTGCGCAAATACCGCCGTGTGAATGCACTCTCACTCATAGATCCGGGCACTGTGACAGTGGTAATCTTTTTGTATTTGTTATCCATGGCCAAATTAAAATTATGAAATGAGGGGCTACCCTAGACATCAAGGGGGAGATTGGCTATAAGTCTCTCAGGGTGCAGTCACACGTCGCATGAAATTTGCCTAATTAAACAGCTGTTAACATTTGCGTTTACAAAACGCGAGTTACCGCGATGTCAACAAACATGTTAACAAACTGTTGCAATGCATTTTTAAATGCATGTGTTAGACGCAACATGTAACTGCACCCACAGAGCAGAACTGCTCATGGCAACCAATCAGAGCTCAGGTTTCATTTTCCCACAACTGTTTATAAAAATAAACCTGAACTCTGATTGGTTTCCTAGTTGGAGATTTACAACCTTCCTTGAATAGTCATGGAAGTGAAAGCTGTCAATCACTGCCTAGGAGTGGCAAGTCCACAAGGAAGAGAGATTTAAATGAATAGTCATACTACAGTCATGGCCAAAAGTTTTGAGAATGATACAAATGTTCATTTTTACAAAGTCTACTGCATCAGGTTTTATAATGGCAATTTACAGATACTCCAGAATGTTATAAAGAGTGATCAGCTTAACAGCAATTAATTGCAAAGTCAATATTTGCCTAGAAAGTGAACTTTTCCCCCAAAACACATTTCAACTTCATTGCAGGCCTGACTTAAAAGGAGCAGCTACCACCGTTTCAGTGATTGATCTCCATTCCTGTCCTCATCAACACCCACACCTGTGTTACTGGAGCAATCTGTCATGATTAAGTAGGAGGCTGGTACTTTGCATCATTGTTTCTCTTCTGTTAACCATGGTTATCTCTGCACGTGTTTCTTTAGAGATAACCATGGTTAACAGAAGAGAAACAATGATGCAAAGTCATCATTGCACTGCACAAAACTGGCCTAACAGGGAAGAGTATTGCAGCTAGAAAGATTGCACCTCAGTCACCAATCTGTCGCATTATCAAGGAATTCAAGGATAGAGGTTCCATTGCTGCCAAAAAGGCTCCAGGGCGGCCAAGAAGGACCTGCAAGCACCGGAACGTCTCTTAAAAGTGTTTCAGCTTGGGGATCGGGCTACCAGCAGTGCAGAGCTTGCTCAGGAATGACAGCAGGCAGGTGTGAGTGCATCTGCACACACTGTGAGACTGCGGAGACTCTTGGAGCGAGGCCTGGTGTCATAGAGGGCAGCAAAGAAGCCACTTCTCTCCAGAAAAAACATCAGGGACAGACTGATATTCTGCAAAAGGTGCAGGGAGTGGACTGCCGAGGACTGGGGTAAAGTCATTTTCTCTGATGAATCCCCTTTCCGATTGCTTGGAGCATCTGGAAAACAGCTTGTTCGGAGAAGACAAGGTGAGCGATACCACCAGTCTTGTCTCATGCCAACTGTAAAGCATCCTGCAACATTCATGTGTGGGGCGGCTTCTCAGCCAAGGGAATCGGCTCTCTCACAGTCTTGTCTAAAAACACATCTATGAATAAAGAATGGCACCAGAATGACCTCCAAGAGCAACTTCTCCCAACCGTCCAAGAGCAGTTTGGTGATCAACAATGCCTTTTCCAGCATGATGGAGCACCTTGCCATAAAGCAAAGGTGATAACTAAATAACTAACTTAGGGAACAAAACATGGAGATTTTGGGTCCATGGCCTGGAAACTTCCCAGATCTTAATCCCATTGAGAACTTGTGGTCAATCATCAAGAGACGAATGGACAAACAGAAAACAACAAATTGTGACAAAATGCAAGCATTGATTGTGCAAGAATGGACTGCTATCAGTCAGGATTTGGTGCAGAAGGTGATTGAGAGCTGCCAGGGAGAATTGCAGAGGCCCTGAAGAAGAAGGGGCAACACTGCAAATATTGACTTGCTGCATTAACTCATTCTAACTGTCAATAAAAGCTTTTGTTACTCATAATATGATTGCACTTGTATTTCTGTACGTGATAAAAACATCTGACAAACACATAAAAATCATATAAAAATATAATATCTGTGTCATTCTCAAAACTTTTGGCCATGACTGTACACAGATTAGCAAGTAGATTATGATATGATCTATAATCCTCTAATGTGCAAATACTGCAGAAATGCATTCATCTGTATGATCAATTTATAAGACTAATGAAATCTACTAAAGAACAACGTAAAGGAAGTAGAAAGTTAAAGTCCTTTACTACAACGACGAAAAATATATAAAAGGTTATGACCGCCAGTGCGCCAAGAGGAAAAGAATAAAAATTCCTGTGGTCCATAGGTCTAAAATTGCCTCTTTTTATTGAGGCTTCAGCCCTCTCATTCCTCGTTCTCTTATTGTAGACAATTGCTGCTGCGTCTTTGTTTTTTTTTGTTGTATCCTATTGAATAATGGAGACGATCCCGTCTAAAGAGGTATCCAGCAGATCTGCCTCCCCCCTCGCTCTCCTTCAGCCCAGAGGAAGTGGAGGAACATGGCTGTGTGATTGTATGTGTGCAGTAATCCCATAGCTCTCATGTTTCCGCAGGCTGTGCGTGCCAGGCCTGGACACGGCTTCCAGGGGCCTATTTTTCCTGAGGTTGTTTTGGCACCAGAAGCGCGGGACTAGAGGGGGTGCGGTGCCCTTTATTCACTTTTCCTGGCTGCTGGAATGCATTTCTCAGCTGTTAGAAGAACTCCCCGTATTCTCTACTATTCCCCCTCCTAATCCATCAACGTGACACTGAGGTGGAGCCGCTCGTTGTGTCTATATTTTACTTAGAAGCTGTGATATCAGTGCTAATAAGTCACAGCAGAAGTCCTGACTGATCACATTACTGGTCCCGGGCCTGGGAACTGCATGGTCCAACTCTGGGGACACTGTGACAATGCAGCCCTATCATTCTTAAAGGAAATCTACCACCAGGATAAAGAATTGTAAACCAACCACACTGACATACTGGTGAGTGCCCCCTCTGGTAGGTTCTGCTTTTTTTTCAGCTTCTTATTTTTACAAGAAAAAGGTTTCACAAATTATGCAAATGAGCCTTCGGGGCTCCAGGCTCTATAGATGTCAATGGAGCTTGGAGCCCCAAAGGCTCACCCGCATAATTTTTAAAACCTCTTTTTCTTAAAAACAAAGGCATACGAAGCTACAAGAAGAGGAGATCCTGCCAGAGGGGGCGCACACCAGTATGTCAGTGTGCTTGGTTTACAATTCTTCATCTTGGTGGGAGGCTGATCTCTGCCGTGCATCTCTGGTCACCCCGACGACTTCCAAGCGCGCGGATGTATGCCAGACACACATACGTTCATCTGAATTCGCCCTCATAGATCCAGGCACTATGACTATGGTAATCGCTTATATTTGTTATCCAAGGCCTCCTTCCTACTAAAGTCAAGTTCTAACATTGTGATTAAAAAATATATATACATATATACTGTATATACTAGAGTATAAGATGAGTTTTTCTGTACAATTTTTGTGCATGAAGAAAGAAGAGCTGCCTGTGGCATTGGAGTGGCGAGTACTCAGTTTATTTTTTTAAGTGCTGGCCATACCCCAGGCTGGCAGGCTATATACAACAGGGGGCTGTCTATATAGTACAGGGGGCTGTCTATATAGTACAGGGGGCTGGCTATATACTACAGGGGGCTGGCTATATACTACAGGGGGCTGGCTATATACTACAGGGGGCTGGCTATATACTACAGGGGGCTGGCTATATACTACAGGGGGCTGGCAGGCTATATACTACAGGGGGCTGGCGGCTATATCCCTTTTACCCCCCCCCCCCTTTCCCCATCGATAGGACTTCAAGGAGCTGTCACCAGGGCCCCATCTGTGCTGTGCACTTACTGTGTGCTTAAAGGAAACCCACCACGTGAAATAGTAGGTGTAAGCTTCAAATACCGAGCACCAGCTCAGGGTGAGCTGCTGCCGGAGCATATTTTCGTTATTGTCACAAACCGCTGTATTGCGGTTTAAACACTTTTTAATCTTTATATGTGAAGCAGCTTCGGTGCACCAAGCGCGCGACCGTGCGCGCCTACATAGGAAGTGCCGGAGAGCCGGTGACGTCACGTGCGCATGGTGCGCCGAAGCTGCTTCACATATAAAGATTAAAAAGTGTTTAAACCACAATACCGCGGTTTATGACAATAACGAAAATAAGCTCCGGCAGAAGCTTACAACTACTATTTCACGTGGTAGGTTTCCTTTAAACTTCCTCTAGTGCCATGAGATTACATCAGGGGGAAACAGTATAACAGCCTGTAAATCTACAGCACAGAGATGCTCTAGTAATGCCCACCAGAGCCCTTCAGGCTCATTGGCATAATTTTGAAAGTTGAGTTTATAAGGAACTAGGCCATAGATAACAGTCTCAGTGCCTCTATCTATTAGTAAATGTCCCTGGTTTATCATGCTGGATTTTGATGGTAGTTAATATTTGCAATGTTCCATTTCTGATGGCAAGATAAGTGCACATCTCTTTAATGAATATTGATTGCTTTATTGGTTGTGCAGGATTTTGGTGTTGTGCAATGTGAGCTGCAGTACTAGGCTGTGCCTCTAAATATGCTTAGCGCTGTTAACCACGCATTCTTTTTTTTTATTGCAGCGTTTCACAAATGAAGACCATTTGGCTGTACACAAACACAAGCATGAGATGACTCTAAAGTTTGGGCCTGCAAGGACTGACTCTGTGATCATCCAAGGTAGCGTCACCTGCTTAAGGGTTACGATTGGCGTCTTTCAGAAAAATAGGGCCTTGTCGCCCATAGCAACCCATCAGATTCCAGTTTTTTTATTTTCCAGAGCAATTTGAGACATTGGGCAGCAAATCAGACTGTGACTGATCACACATTGACTGCCCTATGTAAGGGTAAAGCTTTGAGTCTGCACGGCCACTTAGTTCAGACATATTGAAGGTTCCATAACTGCAAACTCAGCGCCTGTCAGTGACCGCATAGAGCACTCGGCTTGTGAATATACTAGACTCATACTCATTATCTGATGTAACCTACCATGACTATATTATACTGGCTTGTTAGAAAACACTAAATATCTGACAACTACTATATGCAATTGCTGATTAATGGTTAGGAAGCACCCAGTACACAGCTGCCCGTGTGATGCTGTGCTGAGGCATCATGGTATTGATAGCAGACAGCACAGTCAAGAGTGTTTCTCATCCGAACAGATATACGCCTGCGCTCTTCAAAAAAAATATTTTGTAAATTGGTTACATTTTTTTTCTTCAGTGCATGTGGATATATATTATAGATGCTGTGTGCTTTATATCAGGGCTTCATGTATAATCACCCGTGTCTCCTGTCTTCATAGATCAGACTCCCACTCCCACACGGTTTTTAAAGAATTGTGAGGAGGTCGGTCTATTTAATGAAATTGCAAGCTCTTTCGAACATGAATTCAAAAAAGGCACCGAAGAGGAAGATGACAAAAAGGTGAAATATGACAAGCGCTGCCATTCCATACAGAGTAACATAACCTACTAATTGATGATTTTTAAAGCGCACCTTTTACCAGGAATGTCATTTTTAGGGGGTGACATGTTCCAATAGAATATGCTGTGCTGATTGTAAAAATGCCTTTGTCAGCTTTCTGAAACATTCCAGTACTTTACAAAACTTTGTTTCACATTATCTGGCTCCCTGCCAGTAGCATGTGGAGAGTCCTGGGGAGGAGTGGGGGCAGTTGCAGCCTGTGTGTGTGCGCCTGTGGCTCAGTCTTCTCACGCATGCTTCCTCTCCTTCACACTCATCCAGCTCTCTCTCCCCACTTCTTGTCATGTACATTGAGCAGGTAGGAGATTGAGGGGGATGGTGTGGAGGATAGGAAACATGTGTAGAGACAGGAACATGCAGGCTGCAACTGCCCTCCCCTCCCCTCCTCCCTGGGACTTACCATTAACTTCTGACAGTCAGGTAATGTGAAATAAACTTTCATAAAGTACTAAAATAATTCAGAATGGTGACAAGGGCAATTTTAAAATCGGCATACATTGCTGGTGACAGGTTCACTTTAAAGGGGAATCCACACATGTCTTTAATCGATTGCTTCATGATATGAACAATAACAGAATGTCGTTCATTACACCCCTGCAATGTGCTGTTCCCATGGGTGTTACCATTTCTCCTCTCAGTGGGGTGTATCCTTATACAGGCAGTCCCCGGGTTACATACAAGATAGGGTCCGGAGGTTTGTTCTTAAGTTGGATTTGTATGTAAGTCGAAACTGTATATTTTATCATTGTAGATCCAGGCAAAAAAAATTTTGGCCCCAGTGACAATTGGTGTTTTAACATTTTTTGCTGTAATGGGACCAAGTAAAGCTTCATTACAGACACCTTACAGCTGATTATTGCAGACTGGGACTATAGTAGAGCATTCAGAAAGCTTCACCAGAGGTCAGAGGGGTCTGTCTGTAACTATGGGTTGTCTGTAAGTCGGGTGTCCTTAAGTAGCGGACCGCCTGTATTGACAAATGCTGATTGTTTAATGGCACCCTCCTACTGACAACACCCGCAGTAAATTTACTAAGTGGAGTAACATATTTTATTTGCTTAATTTGGGGGAGATTTATCAGAAGTGTCTGAGAGTAGAACTCTTCTAGTTGCTCAGGGCAACCAATCGGAGCTCAACTTTCATTTTTGCACAGTTGTTTATAAAATTACAGCTGAGCTCCGATTGGTTTCCATGGGCACCTATAACACTTTTAGCTCAGACACTTCTGATAAATCTCCCCCTATATGCCGATGATGGGAATAACCTTTCGATACAGGTTGTGATTGTGCTCTAAAGCAAAGTTACTTCATGCACACATTTAGCAGGATGAGATAATTTCCTGGCTTTCATCTTTTTAAAGTTTTATCAAAAGAAAAAAAATATGTGCATTATTTCCAGGTGGTTATTAGAGAAACTGGTTTCAGATGGAATTTCTGTGAGACGCATCATGTTCATTCCTTCCCCTTGTCTCTTGCAGAGTGCGGGACCACTGGACATGTCTTTACCTTCAACTCCTGATATTAAGATTAAAGAGGAAGAACCAGTAGAGGTGGACTCCTCTCCCCCAGACAGTCCGAGCTCATTTACCGAGGAAAAGGTAGTCCTACCTGGCACACACCCTTACAGGGCTTCCTTGGAATTGAAGTTTATAGTTAAGGTCCATGCACCTCAGGGCGGTGCGCACACGGAGTCCTTATGCCTCTGTAATACATGCTGGGTACACAATATGACCATGTATTGTAGAGTTGGTATTCCTAATTTTTTTATTTACAATGCTGTGACTACTGCACAGTCTTAAAGGGGTTGTACCAAGTTTTATATTTATAAGATAACTGATCAATCATGTCCGACCTGTCCTCCTTTATTGAGGGACTCCAGGTTGAAGCTGTGTCCTGCTGCTTCATTCATACTACAGCAGGGTCATAAATTGCTGAGCACAGCGCACAGCTATCACCAACATTCTCATTCACTGTCTGGTGGAGATGGCTGAACACAGTGGCAGGCAATTCTTGACACTCCGTTATTATTAAATGGATCTTCAGGACACATTTCTAACCTGGAGCTACATTCAATTAGTGAGAAAGGGATCAGTAGGGTCAGAAGTTGGTACCGCTCATTCAGTATATTGGTGATATTGATCTTCTAGGTTATCAAATTTGAACAGATAGAAAGACAGATGTTATAGGGAAAATATGAATTTTATTTATTGGATATCAAACATAGAGATTAAAAACAATTAAAAGTCCCATGGCTAGGGAAAGCAGAACGAAGATCCCCAATATAGAATACATATGTAGTGTGACAACAAATGATAATGGTAAAGGACAATAGCATAAATATAAAGTACTGAGTAGAAATAATAAAGATCACATTACCAAAAGGAGAGGTACAGGGCTGGAGAAACCGGGAGATCACATGTGCCCCACGCGTATCGCCCGTCAAGCGGGCTTCCACATGTGATCTCCCGGTTTCTCCAGCCCTGTACCTCTCCTTTTGGTAATGTGATCTTTATTATTTCTACTCAGTACTTTATATTTATGCTATTGTCCTTTACCATTATCATTTGTTGTCACACTACATATGTATTCTATATTGGGGCTGGACTCTGGGGGATCTTCATTCTGCTTTCCCTAGCCATGGGACTTTTAATTGTTTTTAATCTCTATGTTTGATATCCAATAAATAAAATTCATATTTTCCCTATAACATCTGTCTTTCTATCTGTTCAAATTTGATTTACTGTTTCAGATGTTGTTATTATAATTTTGTGACCCATTTTTTGCAAGTTCATGATCTTCTAGGTTATGTTTTCTCCAAAATCGAAATATAAAGGCCTCCTGCACATGGCTGCGGAGTGGTCCATGTCTTGAATGCAGATTTTGTTTGTGTGCCGTGTGGTTTGGGCATCAAGATTTTGGTGAGACCTTTACGCCAGGTCACTAGAGGACACGGACTCTAGCAGAATATTAGCATGTTACAGATTATACAACAGCAATTTCCATGCGTAAAAATAAAAATCAGCAGCACAGATAAGAGATCTTCTGAAGCTCATAACTATGAGATGTGGAATTACACACCAGTAATATGGAGCGTGTGTATCTAGCTTTAATGTACTAGGGTGAGTTTTTCTAAGAGATGGTGATAGGAACAGCTGGTGAAACCACCAAAAATCAGCTATATTCCTGAAGCCTCCATAGAGGTAACATTGCTTGTAACAGTGAAATGTTCTGGACCCTATGAGTTTGTATGCAGTGTAACTTTGCACATTGTTCACTAATTTGACTGATCATGTATCTTGTCACTGGTTAAGGTTCCACCGAAGCCGCAGGTCAGCTCTACGCCCACGCCAACAATAGTACGGCCTGGGTCACTTCCCCTCCACATGGGATACGATCCTCTGCACCCAACACTGCCTTCCCCTACATCTGTCATCACTCAGGCCCCTCCGTCCAACAGACAGCTAGGGTAAGGAAGCCATAGTCACAAGCTCATGTCTATTCTTGGTGTTCTTGCTCTCCACTATTGTCTTTTTTTTTCTTTTACAGCTCTCATGTCTGTACTTCGTGTTTTCTTACCTCATATAGATTTGTCTTTATTGAAATGACACTTTGATTATGCTTAGAGCAACGCAGTTATAACTGGCGGGCAGACCTCTTGGCCCCCCTCAATCATTGAGATTGAAGGTTACATTCTTCAGTGATATTGACAGGATGACATGTCCCAATGTCATCACCTTATAGTATGGGAACATCCCTTTTAGGTGGTTTTCTATATGTAGAGCCCACTATTTATTACCCATCAGCCAGCAGCCGCGGAAACCTCTTCTCCTTACACCACGTTGGGGCACATTTACTTATAGGGTCACCGGAGTTCACTAAAGGGGATTGTCCATCTATAATGCAGCATGCAGCAATTCACGAAGATTGTGCGTCTGAAATCATGAATGTGTCGCTTCCACACTCAGGTCCAACAGAATTCACGATCTTTTTTGTGGTGCATTTTAAACATAGGGGGGGAGACACAATTTAAAAGTTAAATATGGTGATCAGGCCGAATCAGTCACGCCATCTGACGACACGTACCCTAATTTGTGTCACATGGAAGCCAGCGCAGCTGCGCCACAATAAGGGTGGCCAAAAAGGTTGGCGCAGACACTTTTTAAATAACTGTGCAAACCGCTTTAGCCGCGAAAAAGGTGCACAGGGCGACCCTTAGTTAATGAGCCCCATTGTCTCTGCTCTTGAATAGTAGCACTATTCAATTGGCACAATTTCAAAATGTATTTCATGCTGTACAGATATTTGAAGTTTTGTTTCCAATTGTTTTCACTTAAAGGGTTGTCCACTTTCAGCAAATAATAATTGATATGGTTTGTGTAATGAAAAGTTATACAGTTTTCCAGTATACTTTCTGTATCTATTTCTCCTGGTTTTCTAGAACCTCTGCTTGCTGTCATTCTATCGGAAGCTTCATTATTTACTTACCCCTGGTCATGTGATGTCACACAGGTGCACGGCTCGTTAGTATCGTAGAGTAATCAGAGCTGTGTGTTATAATGAGCTGTGCACCTGTGTGACATCACATGACCAGGGACCGGTGTTTATCCACAGTAGGTAAACATAAAAGCTTCCTATAGAACGATAGAAAGCAGAGATCTATAAACCTTTGAGGAATTGATACGGAAAGTATATTGGGAAAATTATACAACTTTGCATGACACAAACAATATCTGTTATTTGCTGAAAGTGGACAGCGCCTTTAATAAAAAAACTTCTATATGATCAACCTGATCTTTGGCCCAGAATATCTACTTTGTATGAAATTTCCCTAAGCTGAGCGCAGAATGTAGCCTGGTACCTCCCCCAAGCCTCTCCTCTACCCTGTCACATACTTGTGGTCTTGTACATGATGTGTGTTGTGCTTTGCAGTTCCCCGGGCAGCTCTCTCTCCCTTATGATGCACCTTGGTAATGGGCACACCGTTCCTTTCCTTCCTGGCCCTCATGTACAGATGCCGTCTGTTATATCGGTAAGGTGATCTCTTGTCCCTATGTACATGGTTCCTACTGTCTGGCTTTTGCCCCAGTTTTTCGTATTATTCTCATCTTGTTTGTTCTGTCTTTTGGCTTAGTTGGCGAGACCTATGAACATGGTGCCCAATATTCCAGGGATTCCTGGGCCCCCAATCATCGGTGGTGCCGGGCACATCTCTCCTTCTGGTCTATCAGCTCATGCAGAAGCCAAATTGGTGAGTACCTGGACAGCAGACCTGTGTAATAACTTGCATGTGCCTTACATTTTGGTACAATACCCCTTCAAGATTCTTTATGATTAGTTTGATTGTAGTATCATTTTAGGTTCCATGTTTATCAGGTAGCCCTAAATCTTTGGCTGTACTGCATACCTTTCACTGATTGTGGAGTTGCTCTCTATGTTTTCTTTTACATTTATATCTCCAGAGACTTAAAGCCTCTCTTACTCAACAAGTCCCATCGTCACTGAATGGAGGGATGGCTATGGTAGCATCACGCCCAGAACAGAGCCAAATATCGGTTCAACACCCCGATGCACCTTCACCTGCGCAGCCTCAGGTCAGAAGGCAATTAATGTCAATGTGGAGTCATAAAAGGGAGAAGTCTTTAGCACCTGTATGGGGGATAAATCCTGGGTCAGTGGGGGTGTAACAAGTGGGACCTCCAAATCGCCCTAAGATAGTAGCATGGAGTGTGAATGGAGCAGCAGGTTACATGCTTGACTACGGCTTCTCGTTTTGGTCTTGTGGATAAAGGGCTTGGTTTTTCTTTGTGAGATCAGTAATGGTCCCAGTATTTAGGTGCACAAAGGGAAGGAGGATACAATCTATATGAGTATATGGAGACACGACGGAGCAGAGCAGTGGGGTTATTGTGTACTGTAAGCTATTCTAAACACATGGGTTTTCAGGCTATGTTGGCAGGAGGGGAACAGCCTGACATGAATAGTTTCTTTGTCTTATGTCAATTGTATTTTTCAGGTATCTCCCGCTCAGCCCACCCCAAGCACCGGAGGAAGGCGACGGAGGGCAACAGATGAGGATCCAGATGAACGGCGCCAGCGTTTTCTGGAAAGAAACAGAGCTGCGGCCTCGCGTTGTCGTCAGAAGCGAAAGGTTTGGGTATCCTCTCTGGAGAAAAAGGCAGAGGAACTGACCAGTCATAATGTGCAGCTTAGTGTAAGTAACTAATGGCTCGGGGTGTACTGGCATCACATTGTCCTCTCTACCTGATAGACTTGGCTCAATATACACTTGTCTGAATTTCCACCTGCAGAATGAGGTTACTCTTCTGAGAAATGAAGTAGCCCAGTTAAAACAGTTGTTGCTGGCGCACAAAGACTGTCCTGTAACTGCCCTGCAAAAGAAAAACCAGGTCTATCTAGGTGAGTAGCTCCCTGTAATGGGGTTGGATTTGCCTTTCTTTGTCAATGTAATACTCGCTTTGTCAGTGTTATTGGCTTATCTCATCTTAGACGCTATAGACAAGTCCTTTCACAACACAACTATGCAATCCACTTTAATGAAAGAAGAACTTTCAAAGATTATTATATCCCCCATTACTAATGGGGCAATCTAAAGAGAGCAGAGGAATCTAAACTAAAAAAGATGAATGACACCCAATTAGTTCATTCACTGACAGCAAGTAGGGACATCTAGATTGTGGACTGGTTTTTATTGTTGCCTTTAAACCATTTATACAATTTTTCAGTAAATGCTTTTATCTTGGTGCCTGCGGAGCACATGTGGGGCTGTTTTGTAGCAATGGCTCAGGTGTTGTATATCAGATGTATGTGGCCGTCTTTCATCTCCCCGTTGAGACTCGACCATTGCATCATCAATCAGAGTTCAGGTATTTTCTTTCTGTGTGTTCAGGACTTTATTCTACTTTTTTTTTTGTTCCTTCTTTTGTGCAGAAAACCTCAAAGACAGCTGTGATAGCAGAGGCTCCCCAGCCCCGGGCTCCCAGCACAGTTCATTGTCCTCGGCCTCCCCTAACGGGCTCCGCTCACCGGCCGAACACATGGCCACTTCAGTGCTCACGCAGATGGCTAGCCAAAGGACAGACGGCCATAGTCAGATCCTACAGTCACATGTCATCATGTCACCACAGTCACAAGCAGCCAGCAGATGATGTATTTACTCCATCAAACCTAGAACTAACCAACGGGAAGGCCTCAGCCCCGAAAGACTGAGCAGAATAACTAAGCCCCAGCACAGAACGGGCGGATACGGATTATAAGAAATATATATGCGTATATATATTTGTTTTTAAAGTTCGGTTAAGGGTGTTTAGGGACTATAATTTTTTTCTTCTTATTAGTGGCTAAAGCACTAATCTTCAGATCCCATCAGGTCAAATCAAGAAACTCGACAAGGGCTGACGTGTCCCTGTCCCCGCACCCTGCCGCTCGCTGTGTGCTGTATATAGATTTCAGCTCTGAGGTTTACCATTTCAGTGCCAGCAGGGTGGGTTGTTTCCCTGGTGCTCCTTGTCTGAGCGTTTTCCCTGTCCTGCTCCATTTGTGTAACCGATTATTACTGAGAAAACGCCCCTTTCCATATTTTACTACTATGATTTTTACTCATTATTGGAAAAGGCAGTGCCCTCCATACTTTACCTGTCCATGGCATTTCAGTGTTGGGAGAAATTCAATACAGACGAGGCCTTAATGCGCAGTTGCCTTCCAGCCCTTGATACTCCTGCATCACATGAAGAACCCGCTCTAATCCTGGAGACCAGCCTGGTGCTGGATGGACACACGACCCGGTCCTAGAGGGAGTAGTGTGAACAGCGTCATAAGGAGGAGACCCGGCTACTGCATAGCCAAGAATCGGGGGATGCTCTCCTGCCGCGTGATCAAAGATATGTCTGTGATGCTTCATAGAAAAAAAAATCAGCAAGTCTTCCCCTCCTCCAGAAATGCTGCTGCTGTTTCCTTCCTCGAACTTGAAGATTGGTCTCTGTGAGCAGCGTCCTTCAACACTAAATGGAAGCAGCAAAGCAGCTTCTTAAAGGGCCTTTCCACAGTCTTCCAGTAATCTGCAACGTGGGTGACTTGTGACCTCTCTGGGATGTAGAGGCGCCTGGTGGATGTACTCCATGTACTGTAGGTACGGCACTAGCTTATCCTTACTGCCGTGTTGATTTGAGGGCTGGCTTCACGTGCCACTTGCATCGTCCTTTATCGAGAAAAAAAAAAACTTGTGATTTTTGCACCAACTATATAAGTACTATGATTGCTTTTACTTCTAGCTCTTTCAGGTATTGTTCTATGCAGTCATCACGTGGACCTAGAGAGATGCTACAGGTTTACTGTCAGGGTTCAGCAGGTAATATTAACCATTGATCATGGAGTTTACAATGTAATATGCAGAACATAAGATGAGTGACGTGCGGTCTCGTCCGGCCAGGCTTTGTGAGGGCAGATGCCTCGAGCTGTCGGATTATCCTGGCTAATATCACACGTTACCGGGAGAGGCACCCGCTCCATTCTCCTTGCTGGGATACACTACATTGTCTTTATTACAGTGACATTTCACACTGCTTGGTGTTAATTATATACAGATTCCAGATATGGGGTCATACTAGCCATTTGTGTAGCCGAAATAAGGTAAGTGAGATGTCGGATTGCGGTCACATGATTCTACAAGTACATCCCCCGCTGCGCCCCTAGAAGTGATGTATGGCGCCAGTACTGCAGGGACATCGCCATTGTGCCCTAGACCCGCAGATATTTTATTGGTGGAATTATATGTTTTTCGCTTTGCCATTTTAATTTCTAAATTATCGTCTCTACTGTACAACCCTTGTACTATATATATGTCCTATAATTCCTTGAAATATCCCTTTAAGATGTCATATGGTAGAGCCCCACCATCTACCATCAAAATATATCATGATAAACCAGGGACACTTACTCATAGATTAAGGCACCGTGGGAATGTTATATTTTTATCCATGCCCTTTTTTAATTCTATAACCTACTTTTAATATTATGCTAAAGAGCCTGAAGGGTTCTGGGGGGTGTTAAGAGCCCCTTCATGCTATAGCTTTGCAGACTGTTACACTGTACAATGAGCACTCCCCCATCCGACTACATCCGGCAGAGGAGTGTGGGAGACAGTGTAACAGCCTGTGCAGCCAGAGCACGGTTTCCCCCTCCTCATGTAATCTCACACATTGGGAGGGGGAAGTGCTTCTTGCACAGTGTAACAGCCTGTGAAGCTATAGCACAGAGGGGCTTTGGTAATGCCCAACAAGGCCTCCCTGGCTCATTTTCAAAGTAAGAATCACTAATATAAGAAGATTACCACAGTCAGGGTGCCTGGATCTACGAGTAAGTGTCCCTGGTTTATCATTATGGATTTTGATGGTAGATTTCCTTTAAGTTTGAAAGAACAACCCCTGCCCCGGAGGACTGATGCATCTGTATTCTGATAAGGGATAGACTTTTAAATGGAAATTTTTACCTTTTTAACAAAAGTGTTCTTAGGATAAAATGATTGTTAGAGAGGATCTCTCAGATATTTAGCTTTTAAAGGGGTTTTCTGGTGTAGCTTGCATTTACATCTGTAATATGTATAAACTGAGCCTAAAGGCTGGGTATTCACCCAATCCGCTCTGCCAAAAAATTATCCAAATTCTTTAATTGTCTTTATAGCATTTGGGGAACTTCATTATTTGGATACAAAGCTCTAAACTCCCTGTGAAATCCCAGTAATGGCCACCAGAGGGGGCGGTGAGGTTTACTGCAGAGTGTGTACAACCTTTGCAGTGTCTTCCAGGCGCCCTCTAGTGGTTTGTATTGGTATATATTATGTAATGAATGAATGATTTCAAGTTCTGTAATGAAACCGTTTACCCCCCCTAGTAAGGTATTATTTACCTCATCTCATGGTGATATCCGCCAGACCTTTCTTAATAGTATAGCATTCTAGAAAGTTTTGTATGTCATTGCGTACATATACATTCAGTATGGCCGTGGTTGAGCCGTACTGATCTGTCTGTGGGATGTATTCAGACAGTTTTATCAAGGTTATGCCAGAATTTTTTATAGAACCTGCTGAATGGATATTGCATAAAGAATAGGTCAGTCCTTTGTATCCCCAAGTTAACCCCCTCAGAAGTGTGTGTTCCCATTTTGGTCATCATATTCTAATTTTAAACCCTGAAAATGAATTTTATATGGGGATTTAGAAGGAAATATTATAGCCATACCTATAATGAGAGGAGCTTTTTATATCCTATATCACTTTCCTCTATATTTCAATAATCAGATGTACAGGGATACATCAGCCATATGTGTAATGTCAGGGCTGCCCCCCCCCCTTATTTCATCTTCATTCTACCAAAGACCATGCTGGTTTGTGTGATGGCCGGTCGTGAGCTTGAGTTGTATATTCTCTCAATATCCGCATTATTAATATTATTGCACTAGCGTACAGAAGAAGCCATCTATACAGTGGTCAGGCCTGTGAGGAGGTCCAGATCCCTGCCCTTCACCAGTAAAGTGCACTTACAGGCCCGGGATTATTGGGGTGTAGTCACACGTTGTAGTCAGAAGAGTCTGAGAGCAGAACTGTTTTCCAAGGCCAACTAGAACAGTTTTACCTTGGAAACGTATGATAAATCTCCCCCTATTATAGTGTATTCTTTTAATCAAATTGGCAAAAGAAAAAATCTGAAAATGTATGGATACCTTATATTTGTGACTGTGAATCTTCAACGTGACCTAAACTTCTAAACTTGACCTTGATTTTTGCGGATCCAGGACAGTAAATCTAAATGGGCCATTGGTTCCTCAAAGCCAGATAATCTCTGCTGCCGTATCGGAGAGCGGAGCCGAGCGCTGTGATATATGGGATGATGATTTAGAACAGGATTTCCAAGTAAAAAGCAGAGTAAATGGTGAGCGGACTCCTGGGAGAGATGGGAAGAGTCCTGATTTCTCTGCCCACACACAGTGATTGGCACTTTCTGTATGTGTGTGTACAGGAGGCTATGAACCCTGTTGTATGGGGGATAAGCAGAGCTCCCTGAGTGGTGTGTGTACACAGGACTCTTCCTGCCTCTCCTAGGAGTCCTGCTACACATCACTGAAGCCTTTTACATTGCATCGCTCAGCTCCTCTCCCACTCTCATACCCAGATGGGGTACAGAAGTCGCCTAGCTTACGGATTGTGCCTTTCGATATATATATATATATGAGGCCTCATATAGGACCTAGCCAGATTTTGGTCAATATTTTATTATTTTACCAAGTTGAGCTTTTACCCAATTATTGTACTTTTAGTGCCTTTCAATGTGTGTAGTAGAATCTTTACAGTCCGTCCGCATCTGGCAACCTAATTACAGTTTTAATTCTACCCTGAAAGAGCGCCACTCTCATTGTCTAGGGTGTGTCTGGTATTACAGCTTGGCCCAGTTCCCATGAGATTGACCTGCTGCAGTACCAGGACGCAGTTATGTGTTACTATATGTCTTTCTCCCTGATTACACCTAACTATCCTCTATCTGCATGTGTCTACCCTGCATGGGGTAACCTAAAGCCATTTTCTGTATAGCCTTATGATATTCCTGCAGAGAATCTCATCTGATGTGTTTACATATCAATTATATTCTAAGTGATGAATAACCAAATGTGATTTCATGCGTGTATCCATTGCCTGGTGTAGATGGCTGGCATCCATGTATTAGCAGGTTAACATGCCACTTACCCCCGGTGTATTCTTGTGTTATTCCTTCATGTCTGGGCTTGGATTTATTTAGCTGCCTTTTATTTTCAGAGAGGTATTAAAAGAGGAAACCCAGTAGAAATGATCTTTTTATATAGTATAGATGTGTTAGGATGCCGTAGGTGGCATGTAACTCATCCTCGCACGGATCAATGATCTCCCCTATTAACTTACCTTAGCACTTAAGGGGCCCGAGCACTTGTACCCCTTTAATATTGCCCAGTGACCCTTTACTTGTTGTCTGTAGAGATTAGAAGTAGTGCCAAAGGGGCAACAATTTGTGTCTGATCAGAGTGACTGCGTTTCCTCTTTGATTTTTCTCTGGGATGTTCCTCAAACATGGGGCCGTATAGAGATGTGCAGCTACACATACACTACAGTACTGGAGACGCCTAATCAGAACTATTGTGTCTTTCCCTCATGTTCTGAGCTTTCTCATGGAAGGTTAAGTGTCTTAGTATCGTCTATTGTCAGAAGAGCTTCTCCGTCTGTATGGACATCCTACTGTATGATGGAGCATCTTCACCAATGATCATACATTGTATCTTCTATGTAGGAAAGGGAAGCGTTCTGGTACATGGGATGTTATATTACTTTTTTATCTAGAAATGTCCATTGATACTGTGCAGGTTGTCCCGCTCTTGTATACAGTGCCCATATGCCTTTAGGAGTATATAGGACTTCTATGGTGTCTGCTGACATCAGCCATGTGCAATGCAATACAGGATGGAAACTTACTGTACATGACTCCTCCCGGGCCAGACACCATCACCGTTTTTATTATTATTGTGGTTTCCTTAAAATATATGACTTTTTGGATACAAAAAGTGCAAAACGGATGAGTGGAGCGTATGGATTGTGCGCCATGCAAAGGCAGGACAGCTACTGAACGCTAGAAGATGATTTGGACTTCAGTGTCTGCAGAATATCGCAGCTATACTGCCAGTGAGCTACCATTGAGAAGACAAAGATGTGTCCTTGTTTAGTTACTCAGGTACATTTCTTGCATTAATCTCTAGACCTGAACACTTACAATACCGCAGGGTCCCCCAGAGCCGGGGGCTGCAGGTGTCGCTTCACCATTTCACCCATCCACCAGAGAACTGCAGAGCAAACTACTCTGGGTGCGGGTGGGTCCAAGGCCTTGTCCCTTTCACCATTGTTGACACCAAATTAATGTTATGTGCCTTTTATTTTGTTAATCATGTAACAATAAACTCTGTTACCAAGTACCTGGAGATTGTCTGTCTGATAATTATATCATCTATAGCTCTACCATGTCCACCAGTAGGTTCCTGAGGTGTAGCGGGGATGGTAAGCTGGGTGCTCACCTTAATATTTTAGTTTTACCTGTGTCCTTGGTAAAAGTAGCTGGAAAAAAACACACCCCAAGATGCAATTCTGCTTTTCCACATAATGTCCCTGATTAGTAAAAAAAAAAAAAAAAAAAAAACTTGTTTTATTGAGAGAAATAAAAAATGCTTTGAGTTTTCACGAATAGTCATAATAATTATGCAGCAACTTAATAGTTAACCTCATGTTGCAAGTGATTACTGTATCTTATATCTTTTTTTTTTTTTTTTTTTTTAAATTAAAGGAAATCTATCATTTGCTTTTATGTATTATGAATAGAGATGAGCACTAAAATGCTCGGGCGCTGAAGTCAATGGGAGACTCGAGCATTTTTCAAGGGGACCAAGGCTCTGCACAGGGAAGCTTGGCCAAACACCTGGGAACCTCAGAAAAGGATGGAAACACCACGGAAATGGACAGGAAACAGCAGGGGCAGCATGCATGGATGCCTCTGAGGCTGCTTAATCGCACCATTATGCCAAAATTATGGGCAACAGCATGGCCATGACAGAGTGACAGAATGAAGCTAGATAGCATCTAAAACATCCAATAATTGACCCTGACACTATAGGGGACGGCATGCAGAGGCAGCGGCAGGCTAGAGAGTCTCATGGCGACATACCCTAAATGGACCAAAGGAGGTGAAATGATTTCCTATGTGAACAAAAGGTTGACGGTATATTTAGTCGATAACACAGCATGGTGGCGACATAGTGACCAAGTTCCATAACGTATCTGGTGAAACACCCGAAAAATGAGCCTGACACAGCTCTTTTGATAAGGGAACGACATGTGGAGGCAGCCATGGAGACGACTTCCATGATTAAGAGCGACAGTATGGGGCATCCATATTGCGCTGCTATGATTGCAACTTCAGGTCTCCAGCATGGCGGCGACAGATGGGCCGAGTTCCACTATGTATCTGGTGAAACACCTGAAAATTCTGCCTGACACAGCTTGTTTGATAAGGGGATGATGTGCTGCATATCCTCTCGTGCTCCAGCGTCTGGGGTATAGAGAGTTGAAAGTTGCGCATGGAGACATTGGTGGACACTGTGGAGGATCGTGGAGGCAAAATGGACAGGAAACAGCAGGGGCAGCATGCATGGATGCCTCTGAGGCTGCCTAATCTTGGGATGGAGCTGGGGCCAGAAGGGTTTACTCTGAAAAAATTATAATTTTCAAAGCAGGCCGGGTCGATTGAATATTTCACCTAGGAATAATGGAATAGCATAGTGGTTCTATTTTTAATTGTTTTTTCGGAAATGGTTCCATGATTAAGAGCGACAGTATGGGGCATCCATATTGCGCTGCTATGATTGCAACTTCAGGTCTCCAGCATGGCGGCGACAGATGGGCCGAGTTCCACTATGTATCTGGTGAAACACCTGAAAATTCTGCCTGACACAGCTTGTTTGATAAGGGGATGTATGGAGGCAGTGAACTAGTAGTAGATTAAAGGTGCTGCAGTTAAACCTATGTTAGTTGGATCTTGGGATGGAGCTGGCGCTCCGCTGCCAGGCGAGCTTTCGCCTATCCAAGCCCCTGTCTCTAGGCTACTCCCCAAACAGCACTTCTAAGAACCTTTTGTATAAGATCAAGTGTAGTAGTGTTCTTATAAGTTTGGGTTATGGCGGGTGAGGGGAATGTAAACAGATGCGCAAGAAGTGCTGAAATAATATCGGTAAATGATAAAAGTTTGCCAGTATATTTTGTGGATTACACAGCAGGGTGGCGACAAAGTTAACAAGTTTGATGTGGAAGCCATGAAAACAACCCAAAATTCTGCCTGACACAGCTAGTTTGCTAAGGGGACGACTTTTGGAGGCAGCTATATGGACGACTTTTGGAGGCAGCTATGGCGATGACGTGTGGAGGTAGCAATGGAGACAACGTGTGGAGGCAGCTAAAAAGACGATGTGTGGAGGCTGCTATGGAGACAATTTAATTTGGATAGTGCCTGTATGTGGCAGTACAAAAAATTGTTTAAAACAGAGGACCGGGTAGGTGGCCCTCCAGAAAAATTAAATACATAGAGTGCTATAGCTAGAGCCAGTTGGCCCTGGCAAAAAAATAGCCAGGTTTCCTCTGCTTTAGTGTACAAAGAGGAGGAGAAGGAGGAAAATGAGGAGGAGGAGTGCATAAATTATTCAGGTTGAGCTTCCTTCACCCGGTGGAGAATGGAAATCCTGAGAAATCCAGGCTTTATTCATCTTGATAAGCGTCAGCCTGTCGGCGCTGTCAGTCGACAGGCGTGTACGCTTATCGGTGATGATGCCACCAGCTGCACTGAAAACCCGCTCGGACAACACGCTAGCGGCAGGGCAGGCAAGAACCTCCAAGGCGTACAGCGCCAGTTCGTACCACATGTCCAGCTTTGAAACCCAGTAGTTGTAGGGAGCTGTGTGATCATTTAAGACGATGGTATGGTCAGCTACGTACTCCCTCACCATCTTTCTGTAAAGATCAGCCCTACTCTGCCGAGACTGGGGACAGGTGACAGTGTCTTGCTGGGGTGACATAAAACTGGCAAAGGCCTTGTAAAGCGTACCCCTGCCAGTGCTGGACAAGCTGCCTGTTCGCCTACTCTCCCTCGCCACTTGTCCTGCAGAACTACGCCCTCTGCCGCTAGCGCTGTCAGAAGGGAAATACGGTTTCAGCTTGTGCACCAGGGCCTGATGGTATTCATGCATTCTCACACTCCTTTCCTCTCCAGGGATGAGAGTGGAAAGATTTTGCTTGTACCGTGGGTCCAGGAGAGTGAATACCCAGTAATCGGTGCTGGAATAAATTCTTTGAACGTGAGGGTCACGGGATAGGCAGCCTAGCATGAAATCTGCCATATGCGCCAGAGTCCCAACGCGCAAGAATTCACTCCCCTCACTGGCCTGACTGTCCATTTCCTCCTCCTCCAACTCCTCTTCTTCTGCCCATACACGCTGAACAGTGAAGGACTGAACAATGCTCCCCTCTTCTGTCTCGCCAACATTCTCCTCCTCCACCTCCTCCGATATGCGCTGAGAAACAGACCTGAGGTTGCTTTGGCTATCAACAAGGGAATCTTCTTCCCCCATCTCTTGTGACGAGCGCAAAGCTTCCAACTTCATGCTGACCAGAGAGTTTTTCAACAGGCCAAGCAGCGGGATGGTGAGGCTGATGATGGCGGCATCGCCACTGACCATCTGTGTTGACTCCTCAAAGTTACTCAGCACCTGACAGATATCAGACATCCACGTCCACTCCTCATTGTAGACTTGAGGAAGCTGACTGACCTGACTACCAGTTGTGGTGGAAGTTGACATCTGGCAGTCTACAATCGTTCTGCGCTGCTGGTAAACTATGGATAACATGGTTAATGCTGAATTCCACCTCGTGGGCACGTCGCACAACAGTCGGTGAGCGGGCAGTTGGAGGCGGCGCTGCGCTGCCCTGAGAGTGGCAGCATCTGTGCTGGACTTCCTGAAATGAGCACAGATGCGGCGCACCTTCGTGAGCAAATCAGACAGATTGGGGTATGTCTTGAGGAAACGCTGAACTATGAGATTTAACACATGGGCCAGGCATGGCACATGTGTCAGTCTGCCGAGTTGCAGAGCCGCCACCAGGTTACGGCCGTTGTCACACACAACCATGCCTGGCTTCAGGTTCAGCGGTGCCAGCCACAGATCAGTCTGCGCCGTGATGCCCTGTAATAGCTCTTGGGCGGTGTGCCTTTTATCGCCTAGGCTCAGCAGTTTGAGCACCGCCTGCTGTCGCTTAGCGACGGCACTGCTGCTTTGCCTAGAGCTACCGACTGATGGCGCCATGCCCACGGATGGTAATTCGGAGGGGGAGGAGGAGGAGGCATAGTAGGCCTGAGAGACCTAGACCGAGGTAGGCCCTGCAATCTTTGGCGTCGGCATTATATGAGCAGCCCCATGGTCAGACTCGGTCCCAGCCTCCACCAAGTTAACCCAATGTGCCGTCAGCGATATATAGTGGCCCTGCCCGGCAGCACTCGTCCACGGGTCCGTGGTCAGGTGGACCTTGTCAGAAACGACGTTGGTCAGGGCACGGATGATGTTGTCTGACACATGCTGGTGCAGGGCTGGGACGGCACATCGGGAAAAGTAGTGGCAGCTGGGGACCGAATACCGAGGGGCGGCCGCCACCATGAGGTTTCGAAAGGCCTCGGTCTCTACCAGCCTATAGGGCAGCATCTCCAGGCTAAGCAGTTTGGAGATGTGGACGTTGAGGGCTTGGGCGTGTGGGTGGGTTGCACTATACTTCCTTTTGTGCTCCAGCGTCTGGGGTATGGAGAGCTGAACGCTGGTGGATGCTGTGGAGGATCGTGGAGGCGAAGATGGGGTTTTCGCACGGGAGGTGTTTGGGCCGGGGTCCTGGGCAGGGCGCTGACTAGCAGATGAAACAGGGGAAGGAGCAGTGGTGTGCCCGGCTGGAGGTGAACGGGCTTGGTGCCTTTGAGTGGGGTGTTTAGCATTCATATGCCTGCGCATACTGGTGGTAGTTAAGCTAGTAGTGGTGGAACCCCTGCTGATCCTGGGTTGGCACAGGTTGCACACCACAGTCCGTTGGTCATCCGGTGTTTCTTTAAAGAACCTCCAGACTTCTGAAAATCTAGCCCTTGCCACGGGAGCTTGACTACGTGAAACATTTGGCGCTGATGCACCAGCTCTGGCCCTGCCACTGCCTCTTCCAACCTGTTCTGGTATAGGACTCGCCTCAGTCTCAGAAGCACTGTGTTCACCCGACCTATCAACCCAGCTTGGGTCTGTCACCTCATCATCCTCAGTCTGCTCCCCCCTCGGACTTCCTGCCCTGACAACAACTTCACCACTGTCTGACAACCGTGTCTCCTCATCGTCCGACACCTCTTTACACACTTCTTCCACTACGTCAATAATGTCATCATCACCCACAGACTGCGACCGGTGGAAAACCTGGGCATCGGAAAATAGCTCAGCAGCAACCGGACAAGTGGTTTGTGACTCTGAGGAACTGTTTTCTGGACCCTTCCTAGAGTATGCCGGTTCAAATGCCAAATTTTCCTGGGAGGGGGCAGACTGGGGGGAAGGAGGCTGAGGTGGAGGAGCTGGAGGAGTGCTGATTTCGGTGACATGGGTGGACTGCGTGGAAGACTGACTGGTGGACAAATGGCTAGAAGCATTGTCCGCAATCCATGACATCACCTCTTCGCGCTGTTCTGGCCTCAACAGTGCTCTACCACGAGTCCCAGTAACTTGAGACATGATGAACCTAGGGAGTGTAGCTCTGCGGTGTTCCCCTGCTCCCTCATCAGCAGGTGGTGTCTCACCCCGCCCAGGACCACAGCCTCTGACCCCTGCAGTAGTTGGACGCCCACGTCCACACCCTCTTCCTCTACCCCTAGCCCTCGGATTAAACATTTTCAAAATTAAAGTGTAAACTGTAAATTTTTTTTGGTTTTTTTGCGTTTTTTTTTTTTTAAACAAAAACGATGCTATCCTATTGCTATGGCTAGTTTCTAACCTACACTGACAGCACACAACTGGATTTTGTGCTGTGCCTGATGAAAATCACAACGGCGGAATATGCCATTTTCTCGAGCTGGCGAAATACTCGTCCAAACAACGAGCAGTTTTGATTATGCTAATGCTCGAACGAGCATCAAGCTCGGACGAGTGTGTTCGCTCATCTCTAATTATGAACCAAACATAACTTGAGAATGCTGTAGCTACATTGATGCAGAAACATATCTTGTTTAATCCCTGATCCATTGCTGAAAAAACAATTATAAAATTATGATAATGAGGCTCTGTCGCTCCTGTGGCTGCCCTGATGCTTCTCCTCTTTCCCTAGTTATGCACTACTTCAGAGAACATTGTAATTACTATGTTGTCCCTGACAGGTAGAAGTAATCAATGGCTGCACCATCCCCCGCTGCTGTATGAGTCATCCAGCTCAGGTTGATTAGTCCTGTCTGTACAATTCAGGAAGCTTCTTGTAATGTGTTTATGCACCACATCCAGTTAGCACCCATCTTTCTCAAGGTCCTAAATTTTATAATTGTTTTTTAGAACAAACACTCAGTTCAGAGACTAAACAAGATATGTTTCTGCATCGGTGTAGCTACAGAATTCTCAATGTTTGGTTCACAATGCATAAAAACAAGTTTTCCTTTAAGGCGAACCTTTCAGTTAAACTACCCACAAAAACATATCTTTGGAAATAGCTATTATACAGCATTACAGCTATTCTTATATTGTCCATATCAATGGCTGTAAATATTCACAGTCCAATTGTAAAGTTGACTCACCATCTTTGCAAATGACCCACTGTGAGTCTGATCATCATTTTTTCTTTGAGGGGAGTCCGGCATATTTATGATGTTCAAGCTCAGCCATGCCTCCAGCTTTCTGATTGACAAGGGTCCTGCTTTCTCTCCAGCCTGCTTTCTCTCTTAGCTCAGCTACCTCATTCACCCCTCCCTCTGGAATGAGAGAGCCGCTGGCACCATAGTCTGCAAAGATTGGAGCAGATACCAGCCATAAGGTGAACCAGCCAGAGGACATTTTCTCACCAGCAGTGGCACTGCCATAGCCCTACAAGTTGTCCTACAGCAAGCTACTGGTGTGCAGGTGTCTGACCAAACTTCAAGAAGAACCCAGAATCCGATAGTAGGATTGGAGCTCAAGGGCCAGTACCATGCAGAATGAGACCAGTATCACACATGATATAGATATAGATCATGTGTGAAACTGATGAGATATAGTCTATATATGACAGAATGGACTACAAAAATGGAAGGTTGAAATTTAACCAATTTTGGTCAGTGGCCTTAAGCTAGTTGCGCAATAACAAAGTGACAAATCATATGAGATTGACCAGAATTTCAACATAGTTCACTCCTAGTTCTATACCACCATCTGTGTTTGTAGTGTCATCCTGTTCTCACAGCCCCGAGCTACTTCCTTGAATCATGTGCCTGAAAAACTTGACCACATTAGGATGGCATCCAGGAGGCGCCTGTTTATTTTCATGCACCTATTGACTTCCATGGGCAGGTTTCGGACACATTGGGGCAGATTTACTTACCCGGTCCATTCGCGATCCAGCGGCGCGTTCTCTGCGCTGGATTCGGGTCTGGCCAGGATTTATTAAGGTAGTTCCTACGCTGTCCACCAGGTGGCGCTGCTGTGCTGAAAAGCATCTTAACGCACTGGAATACACCGAGCCGGGCTGAGTGAAAGTAAGTGCAAGCTCCGCAACAGATTTTTTGTTTTAAATGCGGTGTTTTTTCCGAATCCGTCGGGTTTTCGTTCGCCCCCCCCCCCCCACCGATTTCCGTCGCGTGCATGCCAGCGCCGATGCGCCACAATCCGATCGCGTGCGCCAAAATCCCGGGGCAATTCAGGGAGAATCGGCGCAAATCGGAAATATTCGGGTAACACGACGGGAAAACGCGAATCGGGCCCTTAGTAAATGACCCCCATTAGGTTGCTGTTTAGGTAGATTCTTACAGCACATGAATAAAAAAAAAATCACTTGTGGGCAAGGGATCTAAGGAGAGCAGAAATCGGATCCTACCCAGCACATGTGACTGATGTGGAATGGTCTGGAGACCACGTGGTGAACATCACACTGCCTATGCCATCATCCAGCTTTGCCAGCTCCCTGATGGGCTAGTGGTGGTCTTTCAGAGACAACCTTGGTCATAGAATGGGAATGCTCTAATGTGTTTATACAATTCCCAAATTGTCTTACAAGTCCAAATCTTAGGATATTGACTGTAAGGTGGTGAAGCTATGATAAAAAAATTAGCAAAATGTTGACTTGTTTAAAGTCCATCCATTTTAAGCATCTGGTGCTTTTGAGGCTTTCAGGGATAGCACTTGACAATATACACAGTTTACTATCTACTAATGCTACAATGATTGTTAGACAACCCTATATTATCAGTAATTGATACTGAGAAGTCATGGCACCTTCACCTCTAGCCTGGTTCTAAAATAGATGTGACTGGCCAAATCCATGTTAGTGCAACACCCCTGCCAACGTATAGGCAAGGAGGTAGTTGTGAATAAGGCCCTATGCCTGTCAGGATCCATCTGGTGAGCCTGTGCAACTCACCCAAGGGATAATGCAGGGAGATCTCAGGTAATCTGCAGCTGTAAACTGGAGTGTGATTGGAGAGGTGCTACCACCTGACCAGGGGGAGTATAAAATCCCTGTGTAGTGGGAGCACATGGTGCAGAACTCAGGAGTCTGTTTTCTCTTGCACATGGACAGAATGAACAGAGTAAGTGCACAGTACACCTTCAGTGCTACCACAAAAACCAATCCCAGGAACACTAATCCCATGAGACTCTAATCCAGAGCTGCATCTTCCAGAGTTTGGAAACAGCTCCATCTCCATTATCCCATCCTGCATCTACTACCAGGCTGGTGCACTATTCCTGAGGTCCACTCTCCATTACCACTCCAGTACCAGAATCCAGATCTGCTGTTTGACCGTTTAGGCCCGTTGCCTGCTACCTGTTGTGTAAGAAAGAACCGTGAGTTTATTTGCACAAGGTTGCCTCTGTCTGATCCCTGGATACTGCTGTTACCACCATGAGCTCCCCATCCATTACCCAGGGACTTATGTTACAGACACTCAGGGGTTGCCCCAGGGAGAATCCGTACCTCAGCCTCTCCCTCCATATTTCTTGCACACACCACCTGCTGCTGAAGACCTGCCAGGCTGTGGGTCAACCCTCCGGTCCCCATACCAAGCACCGTGACATCAGCGTGCCTAGGCCGTAACATCCAGCCTCCAGGCCCCAAGAAAAAGGCTAGACCCAGATGAGGGATATTGCATAAGTATATGAGCAAGCCTTGAAATCATATCTAACCCCCCATTTACATCACTATCAGTGCATCTTGGCTACTAAATGGAGTCGGCAACCAAACTTCAGTGGATATAATGGCCTGAACTAGAATCGACTAAACTGATTTGGTTTTTCAGGTCATAAAATCTTATGTAGTGAGCAGCTAAGACCAGAAGCCTAAAGTTACCGACAATGAAGAATACAGATTAGTATCCGACTCCTAAAGGACTGATCTCTTCGTAAGCCTGTGATGGTGAGGAATGGCTTTAATAAGAGCAGGATTGGGAATATGTTGCCAACTGGAGAATTTCAAGTATTTGACTGTGAGTCCTGGGATTACTGTCAGGTTTGCTATCTGAGCGTCTGCGATGTTCAATATTAATCAACGGTTCTTTCCATAAGGACCTCCACACTGTCCACATCTAGCAACGTTATTTATGGGAATAATATTAACTTATTAAAATGTATTATTATCTCCAGTTATTGAGGTTGTACGTCACATGGCAATGTGCAATCACCACTTTATTGTAGCTTAGTCATTCATAGAATCTGTTGGCTTTCTCCAGCTGCCACATCATCGCTTACACATACAATATTCGCAAAAGAAGAGAACTTTTTTGCATAGGGTATATTCACATATGGAAGAGTGTGTCGCCCCTTGCTCCCTAGTGTTCCTCTGCTCCCATACAATGCCTTGTCATGTTATGGATCCCCTTCCTACACAGAGCACTGCCAACTCATGTCTCCTCCTCCATCCTTTTGGGGATCCTAGAACCCAGACTGTATGGGTCCATTTCCAATGGTAAACGCCAGTAGAATGACAAGCTGTCACTACCTGATGTATAAGTGTAAAATGTTATTGGACCCATTGACCTACTGGATCTATTTGGACCTACTTCTGAGGGCATTATCAATTGTTCCCTGGTTTTTAGCCTCAGCTCAGCGGAAGGCAGATTAAAGGATACCAATGCATTGGCCTTAGAGATGTGGTCTATAGTAATCATAATGGCACATACCACAAGTCGAAAAGGTCTGGCAAACAGTCAGATGTCAAATACAAATGGATTGTCAGCTTTGTGGGACACTGAAAAACCCAAGGTAGCTAATTAATTCACTACATGGGAGAGCGCCATAAGGGAATTCGTTTGGGTTCTGGGTCACATATAAACTAAACTATGGCCTTGTAGGTGAAGTGCATGGCATCATAGAAATGCATTCATGAACGAGGAGTGTCATTTCTAACGCTTATTGGTTCATCTCGCGATGTGACAAATATGTGAAGGTCGGACGCCACAATATAACATCATAGTGTAAATCACTGCTGAAATCGGATGGCAAAAAACAACAGCTAGAGCCAAAAATAATAAACACACCCCCACCCCATTATTTGTATGTTTTACCTGTCCGTTGTATTGAGAATGCAAAATCCAATCCACATCCAATTAGTATAAAGCCTCTCAGAATGTAGATGTGCGCTGTCATAAATGTATGTGCTGCGGTTAACCATGGAGGCCAAAGAGAAGTCTTACGAAGATATAGCAAGACAGATGACTTAAACCAGTTAGTAGGATGAAGAATGCCGTCTTCCCGAACTGATAGGCCACCAATCGCATCACAGAAAAGTTACATTTACAGTTTAACTTTGTGGTACCGTCCAAGAAAGGTCTCTGGGAGAAGACCCACAGATTACTGGCAAGAAGGGATTTGACATGAGGCAACACTCCTGAACATCCCAAACTGATGAGAAGAAATCTGTGAATTTTAGGATGTATGCAATTTTAGAAGACAACAGTTTTTTTTATTTAAAGTCAAAATTCTCTTGGGTGTTTCTGAAAGGGGTGTCCTTTACTTAGACTAGGACTGCAGAACCTGAGAGTGGACAAATGTAGAATCCCAAACTACACAGTCCAGTCGAGCGCCGCTGGTCCATCTTCAGACCTCAGTTTTTGATGTAACCAAGACCTGACAAGGAGGATATTTTGAGCAGACACTTCTCGAGCTTTGTAACGTCTAGTCTCCTGTTACCACAGGGGATATAGTTTCTTTACACTGCTTTTGTTTAGCCCAGAGGTATCAATAAATGGATCAAGAGATCCTCATAATAATCCTTCCCTTTTCATGACAAAAAAATTTCAGAACCAGCAGTTAAAGGGAATCTGGCAGCAGAAATTGACCTAATAAACCACTACCAGTATGTCATCAAGCATCTGAACACCTTCTAGATAATGTCCATATCATGACCCAGCGCGGTGGCATCATCCAGAAAATTAACTTTGAAGTGACATGTAATTTGGTTGTATAAAGTCTTTTTTTCCTTTTTTTTAAAATTTTTTTATTAATTTTCAGACCCCCTAGGGTACTTTAACCCTAGGTTGTCTGGTTGATCCTACCATATACTGCCATACTAGGATTATGCAGCAAATGCTCACTGGCTATGAATAGCCCTCTCCAAATACCCGCAGCTGTTGCCTGCCGTAGTAATAAGTCACGCAACGTTAGGGGTTACAGGGCTTTGCCATGAAAGAAAGTTCTTAAATTTTAATCCCCTAGTAATCCTAACTTGATAAAGATTACTTTTAACCACATACTTCGCAATTGTACTAAGGTTTTTGCTGCTTTTGCTCTATCCCAGCATCGACTAGCTCAGTGTAAAATTGAGATCTATGGGAGTGTTATAATGTCACCCAGCTTTCCCATTCTCTTGGTCACTAAGTGACAAGCCACATTGATTGCATTGTAATCACCCAGCTTTCCTGGATGCACATCTCATAGGACACAGCATGGATGGATGAATCCTCATCCATTGAGCCGGTCCATGCTTGGACTTGTAGTACTGCAGATGCACTGGCCAAGGTCGCCCCACATCCTAACCATTTATGGTGGGAGAGCCTTCCACATCCCCACTACAGTGCACCCTGCTGCTTGTGCGTGCAGTGCTCACAGAGCAGCTCCTCGCCGGAAAGCCAACCTGCTGCGACTAAACCACTAAAGGAAACAACGACTGTGGGCGCCGCCTCACACACACCCGACTCCTCACCAACCACCTGAATCCAGAAGTAAACTCCCCGGAGCAAGGATGAAAGGACCAACGGGAGAGTGGGGATTACAGATGGGACCTGGCACATCGTAGACAGGAGATGCGTGGTAGGGAATCCGGCCTGACAGAAAAACCTGTGCGACGTTAGTTAGGATGAGTTTATGGTCGTATCCATGGGAGACCAAATTGCACATAAGAAGAACTGATGGAGACAGGTTATACATATATCTGTGAAACAGTTTTCTTAATAACATGATTTTTCTATTCTGAATGTAATAAAAAATGTTGCCTTTGTGGGAATACCCCTTTAATAAAGACGTGTACCCTCCCTCCAGATCCTCTTTGATATAAAGGTGGCCCCCTACTTAAGGACACCCAACTTACAGACAACCCATAGATACAGACAGACCCCTCTAACCTCTGGTGAAGCTCTCTGGAAGCTTTACTATAGTCGCAGGCTGCAATAATCAGCTGTAAAGTGTCTGTAATGAAGTTTTATTGGTAATACTTGGTCCCATTACAGCAAAAAATGATTAAACTCCAATTGTGACTGGATCTACAATTATAAAATATACAGTTTCGACTTACATACAAATTCAACTTAAGAACAAACCTCCGGACTAGAGATGAGCGAACATACTCGTCCGAGCTTGATGCTCGTTCGAGCATTAGCGTACTCGAAACTGCTCGTTGCTCGGACGAATACTTCGCCCGCTCGAGAAAATGGCAGCTCCCGCCGTTTTGCTTTTTGGCGGCCAGAAACAGAGCCAATCACAAGCCAGGAGACTCTGCACTCCACCCAGCATGACGTGGTACCCTTACACGTCGATAGCAGTGGTTGGCTGGCCAGATCAGGTGACCCTGGGATAGACTAGCCGCTGCCCGCGCTGCTCGGATCATTCTGTGTCTGGATGCCGCTAGGGAGAGAGCTGCTGCTGGTCAGGGAAAGCGTTAGGCTGTTCTATTAGAATAGTGTTAGGCAGGAGTGATTCTACAAGAACCCAACAGCCCTTCTTAGGGCTACAATAACGTTATACTTTTTTTTTTTTATTTGCAGCTAGTACCATATTGTGAGGAATTTGCAGGGGGATTTGCTACCGTTGTGTTTAGCTCTTAGTGACACACATATCCACCTCAAACACCAAAGTGGGACAATTTATTAGGGGTTTGATTTCAATTAGGCACAGTCTGCCAGTTTCTTTTTATTTTACGTTTATTTTTTCATAACTCAGCGTCATCTCATCTGGCATAGCAGTGTGCTTTCATACTTGGCTAGAAAATAGCCATAGCAATAGGATAGCATCGTTTGGTTTTAAAAACTAAAAAACACAAAAAAAAAAACACAAAAAAACACAAAAAAAAGTAAAAAAAAATAACTTTCATTTTCAAAATGTTTAACCCGAGGGCTAGGGGTAGAGGACGAGGGCGGGGACGTGGGCGTCCAACTACTGCAGGGGTCAGAGGCCGTGGTCCTGGGCGGGGTGAGACACCACCTGCTGATGAGGGAGCAGGGGAACGCCGCAGAGCTACACTCCCTAGGTTCATGTCTGAAGTTACTGGGACTCGTGGTAGAGCACTGTTGAGGCCAGAACAGAGCGAACAGGTGATGTCGTGGATTGCCGACAATGCTTCGAGCAATTTGTCCACCAGTCAGTCTTCCACGCAGTCCACCCATGTCACCGAAATCTGCACTCCTCCAGCTCCTGCACCTCAGCCTCGTCCCCCCCAGTCTGCCCCCTCCCATGAAAATTTGGCATTTGAACCGGCATACTCTGAGGAACTGTTTTCTGGACCCTTCCCACAGTCACAAACCACTTGTCCGGTTGCTGCTGAGCAATTTTCCGATGCCCAGGTTTTCCACCAGTCGCAGTCTGTGGGTGATGATGACCTTCTTGACGTAGTGGAAGAAGTGTGTAAAGAGGTGTCGGACGATGAGGAGACACAGTTGTCAGACAGTGGTGAAGTTGTTGTCAGGGCAGGAAGTCCGAGGGGGGAGCAGACTGAGGGATCGGAGGATGATGAGGTGACAGACCCAAGCTGGGTTGAGAGGCCGGGTGAACACAGTGCTTCTGAGACGGAGGAGAGTCCTCGACCAGTACAGGTTGGAAGAGGCAATGGTGGGACGGAGAGGCAGGGCCAGAGCTGGTGCATCAGCGCCAAATGTGTCACGTAGTGAAGCTCCCGTGGCGAGGGCTCCCGCGGCGAGGGCTAGATTTTCAGAAGTCTGGAGGTTCTTTAAGGAAACACCAGATGACCGACGGACTGTGGTGTGCAACCTTTGCCAAACCAGGATCAGCAGGGGTTCCACCACTACTAGCTTAACTACCACCAGTATGCGCAGGCATATGAATGCTAAACACCCCACTCAGTGGCACCAAGCCCGTTCACCTCCAGCCGTGCACACCACTGCTCCTTCCCCTGTGTCAGCTGATAGTCAGCCCCCTGCCCAGGACCCTGGCACAAAAACCCCATCGTCGCCTCCACGATCCTCCACAGCATCCACCAGCGTTCAGCTCTCCATACCCCAGACGCTGGAGTGGAAAAGGAAATATAGTGCAACCCACCCGCACGCCCAAGCCCTTAATGTCCACATCTCCAGATTGCTTAGCCTGGAGATGCTGCCCTATAGGCTAGTAGAGACCGAGGCCTTTCGCAACCTCATGGCGGCGGCCACCCCTCGGTATTCGGTCCCCAGCCGCCACTACTTTTCCCGATGTGCCGTCCCAGCCCTGCACCAGCACGTGTCAGACAACATCATCCGTGCCCTGACCAACGCCGTTTCTGACAAGGTCCACCTGACCACGGACACGTGGACGAGTGCTGCCGGGCAGGGCCACTATATATCGCTGACGGCACATTGGGTTAACTTGGTGGAGGCTGGGACCGAGTCTGACCCTGCGGCTGGTCATATACTGCCGACGCCGAGGATTGCGGGGCCTACCTCGGTCCAGGTCTTTCAGGCCTACTATGCCTCCTCCTCCTCCCACCCCTCCTCCACCGAACTACCATCCGTGGGCATGGCGCCATCAGTCGCTAGCTCTAGGCACAGCAGCAGTGCCGTCGCTAAGCGACAGCAGGCGGTGCTCAAACTGCTGAGCCTAGGCGATAAAAGGCACACCGCCCAAGAACTATTACAGGGCATCACGGCACAGACTGATCTGTGGCTGGCACCGCTGAACCTGAAGCCAGGCATGGTTGTGTGTGACAACGGCCGTAACCTGGTGGCGGCTCTGCAACTCGGCAGACTGACACATGTGCCATGCCTGGCCCATGTGTTAAATCTGATAGTTCAGCGTTTCCTCAAGACATACCCCAATCTGTCTGATTTGCTCACGAAGGTGCGCCGCATCTGTGTGCATTTCAGGAAGTCCAGCACAGATGCTGCCACTCTCAGGGCAGCGCAGCGCCGCCTCCAACTGCCCGCTCACCGACTGTTGTGCGACGTGCCCACGAGGTGGAATTCAACATTAACCATGTTATCCAGAGTTTACCAGCAGCGCAGAGCGATTGTAGACTGCCAGATGTCAACTTCCACCAGAACTGGTAGTCAGGTCAGTCAGCTTCCTCAAGTCTACAATGAGGAGTGGACGTGGATGTCTGATATCTGTCAGGTGCTGAGTAACTTTGAGGAGTCAACACAGATGGTCAGTGGCGATGCCGCCATCATCAGCCTCACCATCCCGCTGCTTGGCCTGTTGAAAAACTCTCTGATCAGCATGAAGTCGGAAGCTTTGCGCTCGTCACAAGAGACGGGGGAAGAAGATTCCCTTGTTGATAGCCAAAGCACCCTCAGGTCTGTTTCTCAGCGCATATCGGAGGAGGTGGAGGAGGATGAGGAGGAAGAGGAGGAGAATGTTGGCGAGACACAAGAGGGGACCATTGTTCAGTCCTACACTGTTCAGCGTGTATGGGCAGAAGAAGAGGAGTTGGAGGAGGAGGAAATGGGCAGTCAGGCCAGTGAGGGGAGTGAATTCTTGCGCGTTGGGACTCTGGCGCATATGGCAGATTTCATGCTAGGCTGCCTATCCCGTGACCCTCGCGTTCAAAGAATTTATTCCAGCACCGATTACTGGGTATTCACTCTCCTGGACCCACGGTACAAGCAAAATCTTTCCACTCTCATCCCTGGAGAGGAACGGAGTGTGAGAATGCATGAATACCAGCAGGCCCTGGTGCACAAGCTGAAACAGTATTTCCCTTCTGACAGTGTTAGCGGCAGAGTGCGTAGTTCTGCGGGACAAGTAGCGAGGGAGAGTAGGCGAGCAGGCAGCTTGTCCAGCACTGGCAAGGGTACGCTTTACAAGGCTTTTGCCAGCTTTATGTCACCCCAGCAAGACACTGTCACCTGTCCCCAGTCTCGGCACAGTAGGGCTGATCTTTACAGAAAGATTGTGAGGGAGTATGTAGCTGACAATACCATCGTCCTAAATGATCACACAGCTCCCTACAACTACTGGGTTTCAAAGCTGGACATGTGGCACGAACTGGCGCTGTACGCCTTGGAGGTTCTTGCCTGCCCTGCCGCTAGCGTGTTGTCCGAGCGGGTTTTCAGTGCAGCTGGTGGCATCATCACCGATAAGCGTACACGCCTGTCGACTGACAGCGCTGACAGGCTGACGCTTATTAAGATGAATAAAGCCTGGATTTCTCATAATTTCCAATCTCCACCAGGTGAAGGAAGCTCAACCTGAATAATTTATGCACTCCTCCTCCTCATTTTCCTCCTTCTCCTCCTCTTTGTACACTAAAGCAGAGGAAACTGGCTGTTTTTTGACAGGGCCCACTGGCTCTAGCTATAGTACTTTATGCATTTAATTTTTCTGGAGGGCCACCTTCCCGGTCCTCTGTTTTAAACAATTTTTGGGACTGCCACATACAGGCACTCAATCTATTCAATTTTTCTGGAGGGCCACCTACCTGCTCCTCTGGTTTGAAAACTTTTTTGGACTGCCACATACAGGCACTCAATCTATTTCATTTTTCTGGAGGGCCACCTACCTGCACCTCTGGTTTGAAAACTTTTTTGGACTGCCACATACAGGCACTCAATCTATTTCATTTTTCTGGAGGGCCACCTACCTGCTCCTCTGGTTTGAAAACTTTTTTGGACTGCCACATACAGGCACTATCCAAATTAAATTGTCTCCATGGCAGCCTCCACACGTTGTCTCCATTGCTACCTCCAAAAGTCGTCCATATAGCTGCCTCCATACATCGTCCCCTTATCAAACGAGGTGTGTCAGGCAGAAATTTGGGTTGTTTTCATGGATTCCACATCAAAGTTGTTAACTTTGTCGCCACCCTGCTGTGTTATCCACAAAATATACTGGCAAACTTTAATGATTAACCGATATTATTTCAGCGCTTCTTGCGCATCTGTTGATTACACTGCTGTGTAATCCACAAAATATACTGCCAAACTTTTACCATTTACGGATATTATTTCAGCGCTTCTTGCGCATCTGTTTACATTCCCCTCACCCGCCATATCCCAAACTTATAAGAACGCTACTACACTTAACTTGGTGGAGGCTGGGACCGAGTTTGACCCTGGGGCTGGTCATATACTGCCGACGCCGAGGATTGCGGGGCCTACCTCGGTCCAGGTCTCAAAGGCCTACTATACCTCCTCCTCCTCCCACCCCTCCTCCACCTCCTCCTCCTCCGAATTACCATCCGTGGGCATGGCGCCATCAGTCGGTAGCTCTAGGCACAGCAGCAGTGCCGTCGCTAAGCGACAGCAGGCGGTGCTCAAACTGCTGAGCCTAGGCGATAAAAGGCACACCGCCCAAGAGCTATTACAGGGCATTCCACATCAAACTTGTTAACTTTGTCGCCACCCTGCTGTGTAATCCACAAAATATACTGGCAAACTTTTATCATTTACCAATATTATTTCAGCGCTTCTTGCGCATCTGTTTACATTCCCCTCACCCGCCATATCCTAAACTTATAAGAACGCTACTACACTTGATCTTATACAAAAGGTTCTTAGAAGTGCTGTTTGGGGAGTAGCCTAGAGACAGGGGCTTGGATTGGTGAAAGCTCGCCTGGCAGCGGAGCGCCAGCTCCATCTCAAGATCCAACTAACATAGTTTTAACTGCAGCACCTTTAATCTACTACTAGTTCACTGCCTCCATACATCGTCCCCTTATCAAACGAGCTGTGTCAGGCAGAATTTTCAGGTGTTTCACCAGATACATAGTGGAACGCGGCCCATCTGTCGCCGCCATGCTGGAGACCTGAAGTTGCAATCATAGCAGCGCAATATGGATGCCCCATACTGTCGCTCTTTATCATGGAACCATTTCCGTAAAAACAATTAAAAATAGAACCACTATGCTATTCCATTATTCCTAGGTGAAATATTCAAACGACCCGGCCTGCTTTGAAAATTATAATTTTTTCAAAGTAAACGCTTCTGGCCCCCAGGCCCATTTTGGGTGGGGAGGAGCCGAGAGACAGGGGCTTGGACAGGCGAAATCTCGCCTGGCAGTGGACCGCCAGCTCCATCCCAAGATTAGGCAGCCTCAGAGGCATCCATGCATGCTGCCCCTGCTGTTTTCTGTCCATTTTGCCTCCACGATCCTCCACAGCGTCCACCAATGTCTCATTTCAACTCTCTATACCCCAGACGCTGGAGCACGAGAGGATATGCAGCACATCATCCCCTTATCAAACAAGCTGTGTCAGGCAGAATTTTCAGGTGTTTCACCAGATACATAGTGGAACTCGGCCCATCTGTCGCCGCCATGCTGGAGACCTGAAGTTGAAATCATAGCAGCGCAATATGAATGCCCCATACTGTCGCTCTTAATCATGGAAGTCGTCTCCATGGCTGCCTCCACATGTTGTCCCCTTATCAAAAGAGCTGTGTCAGGCTCATTTTTAGGGTGTTTCACCAGATACGTTATGGAACTTGGTCATTATGTCGCCACCATGCTGTGTTATCGACTAAATATACCGTCAACCTTTTGTTCACATAGGAAATCATTTCACCTCCTTTGGTGAAACCTGAGTCCATTTATGGTATGTCGCCATGAGACTCTCTAGCCTGCCACCGCTTCCTCTGCATGCCGTCCCCTATAGTGTCAGGGTCAATTATTGCATGTTTTAGATGCTATCTAGCCTCATTCGGTCACTCTGTCATGGCCATGCTGTTGCCCATAATTTTGGCATAATGGTGCGATTAAGCAGCCTCAGAGGCATCCATGCATGCTGCCCCTGCTGTTTCCTGTCCATTTCCGTGGTGTTTCCATCCTTTTCTGAGGTTCCCAGGTGTTTGGCCAAGCTTCCCTGTGCAGAGCCTTGGTCCCCTTGAAAAATGCTCGAGTCTCCCATTGACTTCAATGGGGCTCGTTATTTGAGACGAGCACTCGAGCATCGGGAAAAGTTCGTCTCGAATAACGAGTACCCGAGCATTTTAGTGCTCGCTCATCTCTACTCCGGACCCTATTTTGTACTCAACCCGGGGACTGCCTGTATCTGAACTGGGCAGTCATTTGGTTGATTAGGTGGCGCATTCTCCGCATCCTTTGTGCTGAAAATTATTACAAACCTAATCTAGAGAAAACTAGGTGAATTGTGTGGAACCAAAGTTTGAATAACTGGGGCCAATAGACATCAGATGTCCTGTTTGGTGTTGCAGTTAAGTAAGTATTAGACGGTAATCACAGAGTGCAAAGTAAATGGTTTCTTTAAAGGGAATCTGTTTGTACTGCTGCAGTCTCCTCAGTCAGTCTTCTCTCCTCTACACTCCTGCAGCTCCCTCCCCACTTCCTGTGTATTGATACGGCAGGAGAGGGAGGGGGATGGTGTGGAGGAGAGGGAGAATGGGTGAGGAGACACAGGCACACACAGGCTGCAGCTGCCCCTCCCTAGGAACTCACCACAAGCTGCTGGTAGGGAGCCAGGTAATGTGACTTAAACTTATATAAAGTATTGAAAAGATTCAGAATGCTGACATTTTTAAAATCAGCATAACATAGGCTATTGGAACCTGTCACCAGCTACAAATGGCATGCTGGTGACAGGTTAATTCTAAGGACATTGAGACCCCTAGGATCGGTAGAACACGTAATACATTTAGGAAGAGGCTATCAAGAAACAGCCAGGTCCAAAAGTCTCTGTTCAGTACAGCTGATTCTGGTGGGTCAAGAGATGCTAGTGCATGGGACTGCAGGGAGAGGTTAAGGTCGATGGACAAGCCAAGGTCAGGGCAGATACAGTTTGCTTGTAATAGTAACTAGGCAAAAAGTTGAAGCAGGAAACAGGATCAATGCGGTAATTGGGGAAAGCTTTAGGGGAAACTGGTTCAGTGGAAGGAGAAGATGAGAGCTTATGCCCACGGCCATTACAGATATTATTAGATATGATATTTCATTATTTTTTATAATTAACAGATTTCAGGGAAATTAGATGCCCAGTGACAAATAGCTGGACTTTGGATTGAGATAAACAAAATATTTTATTATTTAACCTTAATTGTGCGTAAGATCACACAACATTATCAAGTATACATTTCTCATGATGGGTATTGTTGTTGGCTTTTAACGTGACATACATGTTCCTTCTCCCCAGATGGGCTTATTCTGCGGGACACCTGGTGCGCACCACTAGGTCGAGGAGTTTTATGCCTCTCCCCTCTCAGCTTTGTTGTGATTCACTATAATGGTTCCTGCGTGGGGACAGATAATGAGCTTTATCATAGTGCAGTGTCTAATTGATGGGCAGCAGCTGACACAAATGAACCCGGCACAATAAACACAAGAACGCTGCTCCTCTATTGAGCTTTCTTATCTCCAGCAATTTACAGTGTAAATACTGAGTCAATATATTAGATTGGCTCTTTATCTACCATTCCCTCAGCAAGGTATTGTCGATAATTGTCTGATCTATTGCTCATCAGTATTTGCTCATTAACAAGTTCATGTAATGGTCCTCCCAGAACGCTCATCTCTACGTCCATCCTAGATAGACTCTTCATAGAAGACTATTTACACGAGCGACTATGTTCTGCTAATATGAGTAATAGATCAGGGCCAGGGTTGTCTGTTACCACATCTCCGCACAACCTTTTCATGACCTTTTAACGATCAACATTTAAAGGTGAAATTTATTTTATTGCAATTCAAACAATAAGGTCAAAGACACATGGCCAGGGTCGGTCCATGAATCGTGGACTGTGCACTGGATTTCACAGACTGAACAAAGTGCTCAGGACGGGACTAACCGCATCATATATTACATTACTTGATTATATTTCAGCGCTGGAGTCATGGTTTTGAGTCCCACCCCCGTCAACATCTGTAAAGAGTTTGTATGTTGTCTCCGTGTTTGCTTGGGTTTCCACCGGTTTCCTCCCCCACTACAAAACATACTGGTAGGATGATTAGATTGTGAGCCCCACTGGGGACAGGGACTGATTTGGCAAGCGCTGTGCAGCGCTGCGTAATCTGTGTGCGCCATATAAATAAAGAATTATTATTATATTACTAGAACACTCAGAATCCCTGCAGAACTGTTATCATGCTGTTCGGCAGGGAAGAAGGGACTCCATCACTACTATGATGCTTAACTTTCTGTCCGAAGTTGTGAAACCTGGCCATTGCACTGTCCTTGATTCAAGGACCGATCATGGCGTGTGTTTTACCACCTTTGGATGACATGGCAGATGTAATCACTAGAATTTTTGGACTACTCCTCCAACCCCTTTAACGCTACCAGCACACGACAAGCAAATGAGGATGTGTGTCATCTGTCCTCATTTCTATGGGCTCATGAACACGACTGTGGATGCCACTGCCTGAGACACAAAAGACAGAGGAGGTCCTATTACTGCCTGTGTTTGCGTCCCGGGTAGTCATTTTTAATGTTCATTGGCACCTGAACTGATCACAGGGCCCTTGTTTAAGTCATGTATGCCTGCACTCATGTGCCGGTAACCTGAGTTATATGGGTTGCTTTGGATTAGAACAATCTTTAAGTTATGCTATAGATAGCCACTGGGATGAAATTCTGGGCCTTTGTTAGGCAACTCAAGAATTCCAAATAATCCCTTCAATTTAGTTTTAGTAGGGTTTTCATGGATATTGTCCCAATGGAATGTGACCCTCCATCCCCATCCTAAATCTCTGGTGGAGTAAAGCAAGTATCTCTTCAGTCCGGGACAGTTTTTCAGCCTCTTTGAAAATTTACCTTCACCATTCTTCACAGGGAGTGATTGTCAGGCCCCTTTCACACTTGTGTTTTTCACGCACGTTTTCTGCGCATGCTTTCGACGTGCAGAACTTGCATTGCACTCTGACCCATTGTAATCAATGGGTCTTTTCAGACTTGCATTTTTTTTTCACACACACACGCGCGTGTTTTTTTTTTTACGCACGATTAAATCTCGACATGCTCTACTTCTGCAAGTCATACACCATACAAGTCTATGGAGATGCATTAAAAACACATTGGGGCAGATTTATCAAGCTGTCTGAAAGTCAGAATATTTCTAGTTGCCCATGGCAACCAATCACAGCTCCCCTTTAAAATATTCATGAGCACTGGTAAAATGAAAGCTGAGCTGTGATTGGTTGCCATGGGCAACTGGAAATATTCTGACTTTCAGACAGCTTGATAAATCTGCCCCATTGTACTCTGAGACACATGCAAGTGCAATGCGTTTTTCACGCATCAATTGCCATAGAAAAGATAGAGCTCAGTCCTGAGTCCATTTCACGCCCGTTATCTGCGCGTGAAAAACGCATTGAAATTGCATCAAAAACACACGTGAAAAACTGAGACACTGAACAAACTTTGACTGAAAACTGATTGCACTCTGATGCACAATGTGCGTTTTTCACTGACCAAACCCTGATCACTCCCTGATCAGACTCTGACGTGATCTGCAACGCAAGTGTGGAAGGGGCCTTAGTGTTGGGTTTTCTCCATAAAAAGTATTTGCAATGATGTACAAAATTTAAGCTTTAGCTTCCCCTACTTTCCGTGTATTTGAGGAAGCTGTCACAGGAGTTTTTAGCTGTGGCTGAATAGTTTTTTATATAGTTTTTAGATTGAAAGCCCCTTTTATAATGTCCAGTTTCCTCTGCACTGGATATATAGGAGTAAGTGATGCATATATAATAAGCCTCTCTTATCTATCATGCATTATATAGCTCATTGAGGCCATTTACAAACAGGAAACCGTATGGGTTCACCAAGCAATTAAGAAACCTAAAGTAAATGTGAATGTAACTATTCATAAAGGGTAACAAGCCGAGAGGGATTTATACCTTCAAGGTTAACGTCATTTAGTGAGAAACGCTGAGTAAATTGTGACCTGATGATCCTGAATGCAAACTGCTGTCATCATCTCCATTACATGATAAGTGGATGTTTTATAGTGGAGGGGGGGGGGGGGGGGGGGGCAATATTTTTAAATTCATAGAGCAAAAAAAAAAAGAAACAATACAGTTCACACTTCTTTTTTTATCTAATTTAATCAAACATGGAAGGAAACGAGATAGGAATCTCTGTATTACACTGCGATCTAAGGCTAAATTCACACTGCCGTGAGCCTGCCGCACAGTAGCACGAGGGGCACACGGCAGCGCGGGGAGAGGAGGAGGAGGTGAGCGCAGCTCACCCCCGCCCCTCTCCATAGGAAACAATGGCGCACGGCGCCGTAATACGGGAAAAGATAGGACATGCCCTATCTTTTCCCAGGCTACGGAGCGGTACGGTGCCGCATGTGTGCTGTACCGTACCGCTCCCGTACAGGGCCGTGAGCCCATAGAAGTGTATGGGGGACGTATATCGGCCGCATATACGTCGGCCATATATACGTCCCCCATACTGTAGTGTGAATGTAGCATAAGGTTCCCGCTTCAACAGTGATTGGATGCAACCAGTTATATCAGAACCATGAGCTCCCAAATCCAGGACTGTGAGGCCTCCATCAATCGCCAGATCAACCTGGAGGTGTACGCCTCCTACGTGTACCTCTCCATGCCCTGTTACTTTGATCGTGATGACGTGGCATTGAAGAACTTCGCAAAATACTTCCTGCACCAATCCCATGAAGAGCGTGAGCATGCAGAGAAACGGATGAAGATGCAGAATCAGCGCGGATGCCGTCTTTTCTTTCAGGACGTGAAGAAGCCAGACCGTGAAGAGTGGGGCAGTGGGCTGGAAGCTCTAGACTCTGCCTTGCAGCTGTCCACAGAGCGGAATGATCCTCATCTTTGTGACTTCTTGGAAACTCACAACCTTGATGAGCAGGTGAAATCCATGAAGGAGCTGGGTGACCGTGTGACCAACCTCCGGCGTATGGGAGCCCCACAGAATGGCATGGCCCAATACCTCTTTGACAAACACACATTAGGGGCGTCCCACGACTGAGATTCCACCTCTGTCCTGCTTGACGTCTGCTTTCCTTTTCATGTTGTTTTTTTTTTGTTTCCTGCTATATGTTGCCACCAATAAAGCTCTTCTACTAGTAAAAAAGAAAAAAAAAAAGGAGAAAAAGGAAGAAAAAAGGGGAAAAAAACATGGAAGGCAACAGTGGTGCTGTAAGATTTCTTATTGCTCATCTACATAATGTCATCTATCAGTATAGCGCATAAGAGAACATATTAAACTGAATCCCAGGGGTGACGCTCAGACTTGGGCAGGGATCGGGGTACATATTCTCAATGTGAAGGATTCCCAGGTATTGCTTTGCCTTTCTTCCATCTCCCCATCCCGATTCCAACTCTTTTCCCAAGGGAAGCACACATGTATTGTGCAGTCCACGTTATGCTCCATGGTCCGGTTCTGATACTTATATGGACATTATTGGCACTTTTGGCAGCATGGTCTGAAGAAAGCAGTAATGTTTGTTTTTGTTCCATTTGGACCAGATAGGACATACTTTTTTCTTCAAGACTGTTGATTGCCTTGGTGCCCCTACTATTTGTTGTCCTACATCAGGCCACTTTTGGTAGGTACCAACTACTGCATATTGGCCTCCCTAAGAGGAATTTCTCCGTTCCAGGTGTCTAGCCATCAAATTCTCATATTTTTAAGCTTGCATAATTTTCCTAATTCCAAAACAATAATCCCCCCCTCCCCCCCCCCCCCGGCAGATTAAGGTTTTTGTTTTTTTTCTTGCCTCTCTTCACTTGGGTTTAGACTTGGAAGATAAGGCATGCCCGAGAGATACGAGCGTAGGTTAATAAGGTATAGTTGAGTAAATATTACTTAAAGGGAACCTACCACCACAAATCTACCTATAAAGGTAGATCGGGTGGTAGGTGGATCAATGGGACGTGAGGATAGCCCTTTTAAGGGCTAATCCTCACGTCCCCACACTTTTTTGTTAACTTTTATTAGACTTTTATGCAAATTTACTTATGCGGCTACTGGGGCGTGGAGTAGCCGCATCTGAGGTTACACGAGGCGGCTACTCCACGCCCCGGTAGCCTCTTCTCCCCTCCTACTCACCATCTTCGGCGCGCAGCTCCGTGAAGCTGTGCGCCCTCGTCCGGCGATCCTGCCGTCTGCTCTTCTGCGCATGCGCAGACGGCAGAATCGCCGGACGAGGGCGCGCAGCTACGCGCCGAAGATGGTGAGTAGGAGGGGAAAAGAGGCTACCGGGACGTGGAGTAGCCGCCTCGTGTAACCTCAGATACAGCTACTCCACGCCCCAGTAGCCGCATAAGTAAATTTGCATAAAAGTCTAATAAAAGTTAACAAAAAAGTGCGGGGACGTTAGGATTAGCCCTTAAAAGGGCTATCCTCACGTCCCATCGATCCACCTACCACCCGATCTACCTTTATAGGTAGATTTGTGGTGGTAGGTTCCCTTTAAGTAATATTTACTCAACTATACCTTATTAAGATTTGTGGTGGTAGGTTCCCTTTAATAAAAATATTAAAAAGTGAGAATGGGGGAATTCCCCAAGAGGTCAATATGGCATTTGCAATGTAAAAAAATTAACAATATATATGCTTACACTATATGCTATAACTATACTGTAACTATATGTTGTCTCAGAGCATGTCTAACTATTAATGTAAACGTTATGGAACATCTTGAATTATTGTAACCCAAGTGAAATAACTTGTATGAACTTTTAATGTGAAAGGTTAATAAAAATTCTAATTAATAAAAAAAAAACAAAAACAATAACTTCAATTACTGATTTGCACTTTTTAATACCCAATGGCTGTTAACGTGTGTAATATATTAGGTAGTGAGGGGCACAATGTTATAAGCTAGTAGGAGTAGCAATGGATGCAGACAATGTAAGGCACTATCTGGATACATGTTACTGTAGATCCTTAGAAGTAGAACCAATGCCACTATTTGACTCTATAGCAAAGTATAGACTTTGCTGTTGACATGGTGTATATAGTCCAGGTGGGTAAAGCAAAGTACTCTACTGTAATTGTTACTATATTCTTGTTAAAAATTGCTGAAAATCTGAAAAACGCTTTAGTCTTCTTGTTATGGTTGACTAATTTCGGGGTACCAAGCACATCCATATCCTGGACTATAGTAACATGGACTACTCTGTATCAGCAGAATGTATCCTCCTTTTCTACAGAGTCTTGTTACCAACATAAGTAGGTAACTAAAATATCCCGCACTCCACCAGAAAAGTGTTTTACTCTAAAACCAAATTTTTGCATCTACAATACAGATGAGCAAATCACCAGCAAATCCGGTCCATTGGGACCTTATACATTAGCAGGACAAACAGCTTTCAATTAGGTGTAAGCAAAAAGGGGTTTAAGGACACATTAAGTGGATTTATCACAGTAATAACTTTGTAGGGAGCTTTCCACACACTCCAGGGAGTATTTCATCTCCTCTGGGCCACTTCTCAGCCGTCACAGTGTGACAATAACATGTGGCACTTCCACCCTCCCCAGATTAATCACCACATGCACCTTGTCAGGGCACTGGCTCCTCCCAGGTAAGACACATCATATATACACAAGACCTGCACCCACTCGCTCACATCCCATCCTCAGCCATGGAGGTACTAACACTAATGCTCCTCGCTCTCCTCTCCTGTGCCAGGAGCGCTCAGCCCCACCAGGCGGGTGACGAGTCACCGGAAAACTTCATGGAGGTGCCTGCAAACTTCCTCGAATCACAGGTAAGTGAGAGACCTCCCAAAAGTTTTGATTCTTGAAACAAATGTGTATAATTATTTGTATTCATGATTTGATTACAGGATAAATGTATTACTTTCTGGAATGTCCTGTTCAAGTCAAAAAAGTCAAGCATAAACCATCCATTGCTTTCAATAGCTCATGGGAAAATAACATTACAGCCAATTTTCTGCTTGATAAATTATTGAGTCGGATCAGTGGTCCAGATTGTACTGTAGCATGATCAGATGTGTAACCGATATCTTACAGACTTACTAGAGTATTAATATTTTTGCTTTAAGCTTTATTGATTAGAAAAATCATCATCAAAACGATTAGGAGGCCATTGTCTTGTACCGGGGAAGTGTTGGGAGACGGAAGGGACGTCCTCATAAGAAAACAGAGATAGAAGTGTTTGTATGTTTCTAATGAATAAGGTAAAAACATATCTCCTACAACATATTTGCTTTCCTTGCATTCCAGATGGATGAAAATTTGTCCACACAACCCTTAGCAGATGACAAGAGCGGCCTGAATACATTGCTCAGAGCCATCATGCACAGCAGAAATGCCCGCAGCTCCTTCAACTTCCAACCACAAAGGTAAAGGCACATACCTGTGCAGCATTCTCCCCATCTATAATAGGGTTACTGCATGTCCTTAGCTTTTCAATTAGGAAAATTCATATGGTCTACCTGGAGGAAGGGAGATACTTATCTCTCCTATTACTACATGACATTTTTCACCTTCCACTAAAATTAGTGCCAGTGTGCTGTGATCCTGTATGGGCTAGTGATGGTTATAGATTGGTTTTATGCAACTGGCCTAAGGGTGGTGGAGCACATGATAACATAAACCAGAGTCAAATTGTATCATATTGTGCGGTGTTAATCATAACAGTTTGTCCAGGATGCGTTCACATGTGGCGTTTGCAAACGCACTGCAGAAACACGTGACATGTAATGAGTGTGAAAGCGTTTTTCTTCACTGTTAGAAGTAAGCAGCTCAAATCATCTTTCCGCCGTGTCCGATTATTTTTCAGCTCTGCAGTTCTTCCTTGAAACTTGTACGTCTTAGTGCTGTCAGGTTTCTTTTTTCATAAGTTCAATGCACATTTTTCTAGAGGACTCGGAACAGAGAAGGACATTTTGTGTTTTTCTCGGATCGCATTACATAAAAAACCGATACCTGAAAATTAGAATAGTCCATCCTAGGGTCAAAGTTCGGATGAGTGCAATCTGATAACAATTAACACTTGTGGACCTAAGGATGCATTTAGACAGCTGTATGCTCGCCCGGACCGGATCCCAGTGAAGCACCCGACTGGGAGAAGGAGGGGTTAGCACTCCTCACCCCTCCTCCCTCCATAGCAAGACCAGCGGTTGCACAACTAGGTCATGGTGCGGTGACTGCTCACTGCCCGTGAACCCCAGCCATAGATCCATTGTGGCCATGATCTGGCCAGATCACGGTCACAATTGCGCTCTCTGGATGAGTCCTTAGTCTAATTACCTAGCCCCCTCAACAAATCTGCAGCCAGGATTTACTAAAAGCTGTGGGCAGCTGGTAAACCCTCACTAGGCACAGGACGCCTCCTTACTAAGATTACTGCACGGCCTGACCCTGGCTACCGTGTGATACTAAGCTCCATCCGCACTGCTGCAGCACCAGGGTCTTCTACTAGATGAGATTAAGGTCCATGAAAATGTAACCTTTAAACAAAATCTACCATCAAAATCCACTTAAATAATTTTGCTAATGAGTAAGTGCCGCTAGTTTATCATACTTGATCTTGACGTTAGATTTCCTTTATCAGGTGCAATGTTACTCATTTGGGCCGTCTTGCTGTGTCCTACTATAGAGAACATAACATGAATTGCTTTGCTTATTGTTTTCTGTAGATGGGAAATACTCATATAACAAGCAAAACATTACAAATGCTGATATAATTTCCTTACACTTTTACTTCAGGTTTGGAAGAGATGAGCGCAGTTCCTTGCCAGGAGACGGCAGGATCCATTCCCGTGGGTGGGACTCGGCCCCACAATTTTGGAGCATGGCTGTACCTCAACGTTTTGGCAGAAAAAAATAATTCATGTATTATTAAGGGTAAAGTCCATCCCCAGCGGTGGCACTGGTTGCATTGCACTTCGGAGCCCATACATCCTATAGCAACACTCACATTTCACATTGCAGCGCACCAGCGCTCAGCTATAAATCCTCTTCTGCCAGACATACAGCAGTCACAAATGCCTTACTGCATGTTATGGGTTACTATAGGTTACCATTGTGTTGGTAAAAAAAATTCCTGTTGGCAGCGATGGTCAAATCTTTTTGTAAATATACAAATTAAAGAATCCTTCTGACTGGCAGGCAACACGCTAAATTATTGTACCAAGCCTTCTCCTAATCTTGTATATAATACATTGTACGGTGTTGTAGATCCTTGATTGTTAAATATTAATAAAGTAATTTACCAATGCATTTATTTGTTGTTCTTGGTTGTTCGATCAGTCACCATTACAGAGTATTGTCTTTGCAGTGCAACAATCTGGTCTTCAAAAATGATAGCAGAGTTCAGTAGGTATTTGCTACAACTACTGTGAGGATACGGTAATCTTAAAGTGTAACTACAATTTTATAATGACTTTTACAGAATTGTCATACAAGACTTCTCCTTTCAAAACAAACAATGCCCATATAGTGAATCCCACCCTCTTCTGAAGTTATTTTTTTTAGAAATCTTCCCCCACAGCAGTGAATTGGCTTCCTGTTTTTGCCCTAAAACAGAGTCAATTACAAGCTGCCCATACTTCCCATGATGCTTTGTGTTCTCTCCAGAAGGAACTTGGTAGCAAACGAAATGAATTTCCAACAAGTGAATCCACTGAGCTAACTAGCCTGCCTGCTTTCATCACACAGAGAGGCATGTAAAGACCACTGTCCAGATAAAAGGAACTGGGAGGAGAAGTGACGACTCCATGACAAATTTTGAAGTTTAGAGAGACATATTAAAAGGCATGTAGAATCATTGACAGAGAACCAAAAGGCAACAGTGTAGCCCTTCTACCTCACTATTCTTTGCAGGAGGCTTCTGCTAGCTACACATGACTTCCAGAGTGAGCAGCAGACCCTCCTGTCCAGCAATTAGAATCCATAGAATTTCTTGTGTACACAAAGGACAGTCTCGCATAGAGTGTAGACATCTATTGCTGGGACAGGCTAAACTGAGGAGGACAGCAAAGAAACTGCTGGACATATGTAATGAAAGTAATAGACAGAAAGATATTGCTTTATGGGGAAAAAATGTATACATATATTTACCAGCTCCCAAATCACTTCACAAGTAAAAATAGAATTGTGCAAAGCACGTTACAAGGTTTTGGCCTCAGACAAACCAGAAGCAATGAAGCAAAGTGATTGTCAGCCAGGGATTTTTGTAAAAAGGGTACATAACAAAAATTTAAAAAAAACAAAAACACAAAAATAACAAAACTTTAGGTCACTTGTCCACAATTGATCATCGAGTGTGCTGTCAGTCTATTGTGATATGTGCACTTCTGTGTTAAATTCACCCTCTGTGGTCTGAAGTTAATGGGGGTAATTTATCATTGAGTTTGAACATAGGACAGTGCAAAGTCACTTTGACATAGAGCCTGCTTGCGCCAAATTCAATATTTGCATAGACTGGTTTTCATGACTTGCGATTTGGCACAACTTTACACCCTGGTCTATTTTGCGACTTTTCATGCAACTGTGACAAACAACCCACACAGCAGAAAAAACAAAAACACTACCAGCAGATTTATCAAGAGCCAAAACCACTTTAATAAATCTGACTGCAGCAGAACTCCAAAGACAGATATAGAACTGTCACAAGGAGCCGATCTAATGATAAATTCCCCACAATGGATGTGTCATTTTAGTGTTGTCAGTTTTGCTAGGAGATATGGGAATGCAAGTGTTTGAAACGGAGAGACATGGAAATCTGACAACTTGGAAGACTAAAAACACATTAAAATCTGACAGCTGTTGAGTAACTGGCCTTAGACAGCAGTCAAAGATCTGCTCCACTGTGTTGCTTGTATGTAGGCTTTGGACCAAAGAATACATTCATCGTTGTTTCAAGTGAATACACCCATCGCTTCCAAATATGGATTTATATTTACATCAGCAATTTACAATTCTACATTCAAATGAAAAAGATTTCTTTAGCAGGTTTCTTTTTTAAACTTTAAAAAAAAAAAAAAAAACACTTCATGTTTTTATGTTCATGTTCCAATTCTTTTTTTTTTTTTTTTTTTTTTTTTAAAGAAAAGACAATTCATATTATTTTTCAGAGACCTGGATCAGGACTTCAGCACAATCCTGTACAGTAAAATATAGAGAGGATATACACAGCAGATTTCTTCCATTTCATGCAGCTGGTCCAAAATAATAAAAGAAAGACAATAAATCCATTACTAGCTTCCACTGTCCAATACATTTTTTGGTTGAACCCATCCATATCTTGCTGAAGACCATAGATCACATGTCCGTATGTTTCTGAGATCCACTGAGCTGATCCTTGAGGTAAATCGCAGACATTTGAATAAAGTGCCAAAAAGCACCTGCTTACAAAATAACTTATTGGTCACCTTTAAGATGAACATTTAGCAAAATAAATAGGAACCCGTGCAACATGAACAAGCAAATGGGGGAACACCCATTCTGCTCCTAGTGCTATCAATGGGGTTATGTATTGCCATCCAAAATAAGCCGAGGGGTTTCGAGATGAGAACTGGAAGTGTTTAGATGCAACCACAATCTACCACAAAATCAAACTCAGTAACGTGTGAGGATGAGTTTGTGGGGAGTTTCTTCAGCCGCTGCTGATCCCATTTTATTGGAGCATTTTTGGGGGCTTTTGGCACACACATCAGTAAACTTGGCTCTTGTTGTGTCGAGTCCTTAAGTGACCAATAAAAATTTGAGCTATATTTTTTTTTCTTCAGTTACTTACTGCCAGCCATGATTTTGAGATACTGCAGAGCGTTGTGTGCAGCGTTAGCCCTGGCTGCCTCTCTTGTGGTGGCCGAGCCGTGACATACAGTAGTGGGCTGCGTAGAAAGCTCCACAAGACACTGGTACAGGCCACTCAGACTGCGCTCCTCTGGTGACAAAAAGTAAAAATATTCATTAGATACACATGCCATGAAACACTTATAAAACAGACCTTATGACGGTGTATATAACCCAGAAGCAATGCTACATTCTCTTGGGGTCTTTACATTGTGCATATATGTAGTATATATCATGACTTGTGTGGTTAGATCCATTCACAGAACTGCCGAATTGCTGCTCCTCTCTCCCAAGTATTACCAATCGGGATAACGCTTACAACATATTCACATAAGGTCCCTATACTAACCAAAGCATCTATACCAAATTCAAGTATACAGAACCACAATAAAATTCTAAGTACATCAAAAGTAAATGTTTGAACAATATATCTTTATTTCTATTTGTGCACAAAACTGGCAATCAACAATCAGTATTAAAAACATCCCATAAAAACAAAAACAAAAAGTGGTGGTGGTCAATACAATGATCGATATTAGGCCATATTAGGCGTACAAGTAGAACAGGGAGAAATATCACGGTATAACCAGAGTTCAGAGCCTAAACCAGGCATTCCACACTATCTATTCATACCACAGTAGAGAGACTCCCCGACCACCACCACAGCACCCCGACGCACGTTTCGCCGTCGCTTCCTCAAGGGGGTGAGCTCTCTTCATGGACTTGAACCAGCTTCAGTAGGGTTCAGCCCCAATCCCTATAGATGCCCTCCTGGTATACATGAGAAACATATAAATTGTACTCCAATCACCAGATAGGACTCCATTCTCAGCATCAACAAGCATTAAGCTCAACTACATAGGAAATCCCAACCTAGTTTGTACCTATACAAAGGCCCACTACATACAAATATACAGTTAAAACCACAAGTGTACAAACACTATATAACAAGAATAAACCGTTCCAGTTTTAAGTTAATATAATTTAGTTATCCTAATTATATATTATTTATTTTTGCCAAATGCCAGAAAAATATGAGAGAGAATTTTTGTCATTTTTATTACGTTCTGAAAAGGCAAAAGTTTACATACATTACATTAGTATCTAGTACCATTGACCTTGAACCGTATGACTTGGGGTCAGAAGTTCTGGATGTCCTTCCACAAGCTTCTCACAATAGTTGGTAAGAATTTGGGTCCATTCTTCCTGACAGAATTGGTGTAACTGAGCCATGTTTGTAGCCGCCTTGCTCTTACCTGCGTTTTCAGCTTTGCCCACAAATTTTCAATACGAATAAGATCAGGGCTTTGTGATGGTCGCTCCAAAACAATGACTTTGTTATTCATGAGCCACCTTGTAACCAGTTTGGCATGAACGATGGTCATTATGTCCGAACAGTTACATTTTAGTTATGTTAGACAACAGGAAATGTCTCCAAAAATTAAGGTTTGTGTTCCTGTGCTTTTTATATTTATTATGGAATGATGGCTTCTTCCTGGCAGAGCGGCTTTCCATATCGAAACAATACCCATTTCTCTGTGGATAATGACACACTGTTACCAGCATCTTCACCAGGTATTTTGCATTTGTTCTTGGGTTGATATGCACATTTCAGACCAAGGAAGGTTCATCTCTAGGACACAGAAACTATCTCCTTCCTGAGCAGTATGATGGCTGCACATTCCCCATCTTGTTTTTAATTGCATAGTTTTTGTTTGGGGGGGGGGGGGGCAGGGTGGAGATTTTGCCATCTTCTGGCGCCAATAACTTTTTCTAACTTTGGTGTACGGAGCTGTGGGTGGTGTCATTTTTTGCGACTTTTGATGGAGTTTTCATTGCTATAATTTTTAGGACTGTGCGACCTTTTGATCACTTTTTATACATTTTTTTTATATTTTTCAAAATGGCAAAAAATTTCATTTTCGACTTTGGATGCTACTTTCCGTTACGGGGTTAAACGCAGTGAAAAAATGTTATTATATTTATATAGATCGGGCATTTTCAGACGCGGTGATACCCAATGTGTTTATGATTTTTACTGTTTATTAATATTTATATCAGTTCTAGGGAAAGGGGGGTGATTTGAATTTTTAGGGTTTTTTATTATAATTTTTTTTTTTTTAACTTTTTTTTTATTTTTACTTTACTATTTTTCAGACTCCCATGGGTACTTTAACCCTAGGTTGTCTGATCGATCCTACCATATACGGCCATACTACAGTATGGCAGTATATGGGGATTTTACTCCTCATACATTACAATGTGCTAATAGCACATTGTAATGAATGGGTTAAATGGAGAGCGCTTCGGCCCTGAAGCTGTCATGGCAACGGATCACCGCTCCCCGCGACGCCATCGGGGAGCGACGATCCGCGGCAAGATGGCGACGCCCATGCTCCGGCATCTTTTTGAAGCCGCCGGCAGCGATCGTCTTGAAAGCACCGATCGCGGGTGTAACCGGTAAGCCTTTGCTGCAATATGCAGCAAAGATTTTGCGGCTATGGAGAGGGCTCGGCCCGTGAGCCCTCTCCATGCACCGGGAACCGGCGTGCTGTACTAGTACGGCGCACGTCGGGAACGGGTTAAAAAGTTACTACAACCATGTAAAAGTCCCCCTAATAAACCATCATATTGACAGACCATCCCAGAGACTTTAAAAAAATTAAGTTTGAAGATAAACGTAAAAAAGGGTTTTTTGCACCCGGGGCCTTGACTTGGCTCCAGGCACACTGGTCTGCAATGCCTCTTCCCTCCCTTGAATTTCCTGAATCGCCCAGCAGTTTCCTGGGGGCATAAATTATTCATTTTACACAGGTTTTTTTTTTTGCGCAACACATGTACCCAGAGAAAATATGAACATATTTTACAAAGATTTAGAAGGGGATATATAATATATTTGATGGTAGATGTATATAGCCCAAGAAGTTGGTAGCCTTTTTTTAAAGCTTGCAGAAAAGCTTGTCCAAAAGAAAAGGCCACACACCCCTGTTTATGGTCCGTAGGTCATCGGCAGGGTAAGCGCCACTAACAAAAAATGCACATGCTGCTCCACAAAACCGTCAGGAATAGGACCTGCTCAGCACAATGGAAGGCCATAGGAACTGTGAGTTATCCACAGTTTGTGCCCTTAAGGGTACATTCACACAAACTTATGCCTGCTAAGCCACTGCTCTCCCCTCCGCTCCCTATAGGAAACAGCGCCACGTGGTAAAAGTTAGAGCTTCCCCGTGTAAGGCTCAGAGTGTGGCACTGTACCGCCGCCGTTTATGGGGACATATATTCAGCCGCAAATTTGCAGCTGCATATACATCCCCCCCCAGACGGTCATTTGAATGTACCCCAAGTCACAGCCTCTACACAAAGTCATATACATGAAGCCTAAGTGGATTATGTGTTTCCACATTCCTGTATACTGTCCCCAGTTCTCCCATTGGCAGAGAGACCAAGCGATTGGAACCCCAGTGAACTGACAATGCACTGCATCCTTAAGCATAAACTTTGATTCCAATTATTCAATTAATTTAGAAGCAATAAAATCCTTATCTTACCGATATCAAGATAGCCGATTTGAAAGCTCTGTTCTTCGGATAGGTCTTGCAGGAGGGAACAGAAGCCAGAATTAAGGATGGTGAGTGGGTGACTTCTAAGATGAAGAATCTTTTCTCCAGCAGAATTGCGCAAAGAATCCCAAGTACAGGCCAAACCTCGACCTCTGCTTCCATCCATCCTTCCCCCTCCTGTATTCTGTACACAAAGCAAACAACCACTCGTGCTTCAATTATAATAGTTATAGAGTTAACAGTTATACATAAGAAATCCCCTTTAACAAGCTTTCATTATTGAAAATCGCACAACATATGCCATTTATATCACACATGGGTATATAACACAGGGTTATGCAGGTGTGTTCACAGAAAATTTTGAAGTCTGATGGAAAACATAAAACGTTCAAACTACAGTGAGAACTCGTCATGCCGATTTGGCACCCTAAACCAACTTAAGGTCCATATGGACCTATGGTTTGGGATCCCAAATCAGCCTATGTCAGGCCTCTACGTGCCCCCTCATAAAAAACACACTTGCTAGATGAGAGTCCGATGAGGCACTGTGTCTGCCACACGCCTCTTTTCGCGATGCTGTGTAAAACCGGAATTGGCACATGGAGCTTCGGTGGAAGGGCAAATATAAAAGCTTTTTTTTCTTTTTTCATCCAAGATTCTTGGAACTTTACCCAGTTACATTTCATGTAACAGAGCTCTTCCTCAATGTTCCACACTGGTCACTCATCCACTATACATGCTCCCTAGCCCATGCAAGATGATGGCACCTGAGCCTGGTGGTCTGGTCAGGTATCTCACAGGTCATCTGGACATGTGCATTCACAAGTTTAAAGAAGACCAAATGAAGTTCACATGTAAAGGTAAGAGTGCATTTTAGTTTCATATTTCAGGTTCATCCTGAAAGTTATGATTAGTAAATTGCCATGGAATATGATGGGGCTATATAAATAAAGAGTATTATTACATTTCAGCCAAAAAAAAAAAGCCAAATATACCCAACTTTTGTAAGTAGTGTATAATAATACAATATGTTTACCATAGAAAACTGATCTTCTTCAGGCTCCGGCTCCCCATTTTCCCGATGATCTGTGGGAACCCTGTGAATTTGCAGGAGCATCTTGGCAGCAGCATTCCTTTTTGCAAGCTTTTTGGATGTGCCACTGCCTGGAAATAAGAGTCTGCATTATTCTACTAACAAATATGATTTAAAGGATCAAAATGACTTAGTAGGCCCCCTTCCCTTACGGCCAGTATTAAGACAACGGTCAGAAAAACATTATCTTACAATATGCAGTTATAGAGAGTTATGGACGGCATGGAGGATTCTGAATCACCCAGATTTGAAGTATAGGGCACTAATCAACCATGTTCCAGGCTATTAGTATGTGAATCCACATACTGTGTATTCGCTCAGTTTCTTCCCTACCAATCACATATATTTAATCAACATGGCTCTTTACATACAGTACATTACCTCATACAATTATGACCTTCTGAAACAATGATCTAAACAGTATATTCAGAGAGATTTGCAGGACCTATGCTGATGATTTGCAAAAGTATTTTTTGCAGTGTCCCCAAGAGCTTAGACAATGGGTAGAACAAAAAGGGAAGTCTGATCCCCAGGGATTGTTATACATGCAGGGAACAGATAGATGAGCATAATGTTTGAATGCATAAATCCATTGACATAAAATGGATAGGTAGAAATGCGTTTCCTTAATTATAAAAAGAAGCCATAAGTCACACAGGAGCCGGGCATTTTACTACAGCGCCAAGGTAGGCAGACATAATAAACTCCACAATAAAAACATGGCATATATTGCTCAAGGATTTATAAAGTTATTACTTCAGTTTTACTTAGTCTGGATGACTTCACACACATGCTGACAACAATACCAATCTGGTGAATGCAGTGCTGTCTGAAACTATAATTAATTTACCTCCGATAAATATCATGGTCAAAGCCTCAAATAGAAACTTACACCCAATAAATTGACCACAAAGAAAAAATTTACCTCCAATCTAAAGGGGTTTTCTAGGCTAATACCATTATTTACAAACGTGACAAATACCAATGCCACTTGAATGACACACAGATGGCATTCACATGTGTTCCATATTTGCAGCGCAATCGTGTGACCCTTTCAAGGTGTTGGAGCCAGTTAGTGACCTTATTTGCCAGCCATTGCCTTTTTTTGTGGGGATTTGCAAAAACAGATGATACACAACAGATTTTGCAGACACACGGTTCACGGGTTACACACAGACCGCAAAAAAAAGACCACGGATCCGCTGTTTGCGTACCGAGAACAGCACATGTCTTGTGCAGGTAGCCTTAGGGTGGCCATGCAGAAAAAGCAGTACTTAATAGCAATATTTACACTTTTTGTTGGATATGTGGAAAGATCTGTTTTGTAGCTTATTACATATTGCACTAGAAATTGTATTGCAATTATGGACTCTCCTGGACTTACCATAAATCTGACCGCTGGTCAGTTCTCACACTTCATTGATTTCATCAGTTATTGTACGTTTTTAATCACACAAAGCAGGTGCAGATCTTTCCATTATACTTTCTCTCTTTGTAGTCTCCACATAGTTATTGACTCAAGGTAGCTGATGCATAAAACTGATGAAATAACCAAGGTGTAAGCTGCTCCTAACCAGCAGAGCTAACATACCAATTTCTAAAAAACGCTCCACCCGGCAGGTCATGGTAAACTCTTTCCTGTGTGCAGGTCCTGACTCCTGCGTTACCGTGTATTCCGGAAGCCTCCAGCCTTTTTGTACCACCAGCTCCTGGAAACACAGGACAATCATTTGTCAAATTTAGCAAATTAAGGGAATGACACAAGTCATTTTTAATTCAAATTTATTTTTTTATCCTTTATTTTTTTAAAGTACAAAACTTCCATTGTATCTGATGGAACTGCTTTGTATGGAACATGTATACAAAAAAGTTTCAGGACAAAATTTACCTGTAAGGCCCCGACAGGATTGCATTCTGATTGCTGTGCAGTCAAAGGAGTCTTCATGTCAATGCTGTGATTCCTACCAAGAAGGAAGGTATTAAAAGGGTCATAATATATTGCAGGGCTGAATGGCCAAAAAAAAAAAAAATGCACGTGGCTGTGGTGGTTCAACACCCAGGATCTGAGTTTTTCTGATCCCCAGGTGTTAGTGGGGCTGTTGAAGTCCAGTCCCAACTTCAGCAGGACATGATGTGCTGGTGCATCAGAAAAAGTATCATCAACATGCTCCGTAAAAAGTCAATACAGGGGACATTAAATGGTGGAGCTGCTCGTTTTATACAATGTCCATCAGCATACAGATCCCCCCCCCCCAAAAAAAAAAATCTACATCATGTTTCACTCTACGTTCTTCAAAAGGGATTGACCAACATGTTTGTTTTCGGCAATGGCTCACCTTGAGGTTGGTGGAGGCGGAGACACTGCCTCTGTCTTTATTATTACTTCTTTAGGTGGTTCTGCTGTGTATGCGGTACTAGAGATGATATAAAGAAACATGAAAATCCTATTGGTCCAGTCCCTGGACAGTCTAATCCCCTCAAAGGGATAAATCGTTAAGGAAAATATTTTCTAGGTATGGAAAGAGTTAATAATTTGCCTTCTTACCAACATGAGGCAGAAGGACCTCAGAAAGCTCTAAGATACAATGCTCACTACAGGAGAAAGGGCAGAAACAAGGCGCAAAGAAGCTGCTTTACATTAGTGGCTTGTCTGGGTTTAGGGATTTTAAAATAAGAGCACATACTGACCCTCTTGGAGGGTTGGCACCCCCTGTATACAAAAACTGGTGGAGACTTTACATCAACATTGTGTGCACGAGCTTCAGCCTACAACTGAGGCTTTAGTGGGTGCATGAATGTCAAGGTTGAGACTCTGTATACAAACAGATACCATTGGTGACAAGCAGCACCCAGCTGAATAGGAGCCCTGGAGAGCGAGAGTATAAGCTCTTCATTACTTTCATACGCCCGGAGTTAAACGTTATCTTAAAATTCCTTATACCGTCCAACTTCTTGAATAAAGTAGGTTAAAAACTTTACGATTATCCCCTGCTTTATTCAATTGTTCAAAAAAAAAAAAAAAAAGCTTAGTTACTCTTCAACACGTTTTGTCACTGACAGTAATGTTTTCATCATTTAAAAAAAAAAAAACCATCTATAAAATACAAGACAATAAAAATGGTGTTTGTACCCGATGTAAACTTAGTAAACCATGGACCAGCCTCACCTGTTTTCCTCTATAATTTTTGCTAACATATCTCCGCCTTTGAGTAAGGAAAGTGCCACTTCAGCTGCCTTGTGCTTTGCTGCCTTCTTGCTAGGTCCTTGACCTGGAAGAAAGGAGAAATATAAGAAGTTATCACAAGGGCCTTTAGATAAAATCTAGAATTCAGATCCGGCACCCATGCACCCGATTCTTTAACCCCATCATGATCAACAGTCATCGGTGCCAAAATGTCCAGGTAATGTTTTTCAGTTCGGTTCTACAGCTTTACTTATCGTATGTTCTCTCCGTTTTTGGGTGGGTTTTCTCCGGTTTCCTCCCACACTCCAAAAAAACATACTGGTAAGTTGATTAGATTGTGAGCCCCATTGGGGACAGGGACTGATTTGGCAAGCTCTGTGCAGCGCAGTGTAATCTGTGTGCGCTATATAAATAAAGGAATTATTATAACAGTTTTTTACTTAACTTTTTACATTTGAGGCTTTAACTTGATAGGAAAGTTTTATTTATGAAATGTTTTTTTATTTAAAGACTTGGCAGTCTTGAATGAATGCAGACAATTTTTATGAAGCATTGGAAATGAAAGCCTTTAACCTCTCTAGTTCTTCTTATCCTACTCCAACTCTACTACTACAACTCTCCAAACTAAGGTTTGGTGGAGAGTCAGGGACATGTAGGGCATCCAGGAATTCTCGCAATACTCCCCATTGTGGGACAACCCTCAGCTTCCAAGTCTGCTCCTCCTTGAAGGAGTTCATAGGTGGAAGCAGTAGGGGGTCCGAAAGGTGGCAGACCTTGTTTCAGCCGAATTGCCCTTTACACAATTTTTTAGATTGGTTCAAATTCAACACACTGTTAGGTCCGATTATTTAAGGGAGGAAAACGCTATATAAAAGGCAATAATAAAATTATTTGCATTATTGAAAAGAGTTTAGAATCCTCCGGGGTTATCAGTATCTACTGGACCTTATTTTGGACAGATTTCCTGTCAGAAGTAGGGGATGTTGGGGGGCAGACGTATGTTTGACATAGGAGCTAGGCCTGATGCCCACCTCCACTGTTGCCATGCTGAGGTGGCAGATCTGCTCCACATGATCTGGTCCTGCCCCCATTTAAAGGGTTTCTGGAAGGTGGTGGTGGATATCATTAATGATGTATATTCTGCTGAGATAGTAGTTTCTCCTTTGTTTGTGTGTTGGGATATGTGGAGGACCTACCGACCACAGAGGCAGGCAAATGGCAGTGACCCAATTAATATATATGGCACGTAAATTAATTGACCAACAATGGTTGAACCCAATCGGCTCGGCCAGGTCAGAATTTATCAGCAGGGCCAACTGGCTAATCCTGTTGGAAAAGGGATCCTTCACAAACCTGGGGCCTCAAAGAAGTTTGAGAAACTTTGGTTTCCATGGATGGAGTCCGGCTTAGCTTCTAGAGAGCTAAGCTGCTACTGACTTAGTGTCTTCTAATCTGCGAATACGATGTGGGCCTGGAGGGGCATGGCAGCTGGTGGAGGGGAAGGGCATGAGGCGTATGCGTACCGTGTCTGCGGTCTGTTGCAAAACCAGAGAGCTTTCGTTCGCTGGTTTTTACACAAAACTACACCAGGCTTAAGCCATTTGATGTATCCAGTGCGACAAGGGGGAGGGCATGGCCGCAGGGGAACCGGCTTATTATAAATTGTGCCCATTGACTTTATATGTTACTAAATTTTGATATGGGATAATATCAATTAATGTTCATGCTTTTAACCCTCTCCTATCCAGAAGAATTGAATACACTTGCTCTCTGACATTCGATCCTCTTCGCCTAATGTAGCTACATATTAACACCGTGACCCAGAACATGTCCATAAAGTTATATGTAACATGAAAAATACACACACACATTTCTGAATATAGTTTTTATTTCACGGCATCCCTCCATTATTTACACCTTAGTTATAGCGTTCTTACTCAATTTCTTATTAACCACGGAGGGTTCCGCAGATAATGCAATGGCACACATGTAAAAGTAACTTTTCTTATCTCATTAACTTGGTTTGCATACACACGTGGGGCATGTATGAACTTGCTGTTTTTAGGAAACCACATTTTCTGTACACAAGTATTCTGGATTTGTACATATTTTAGCGGAAATTTAGAATTTCATGTAATTTTTACACTTTATTACTGTTTGAAGTAAAGTTGCATGAAGGCGGTAGTGTGTATGAATTTAAAAGTTATTTTTCTATACACGGTAAGCAGTGATTTCTGGAAAAAAAAAAAAAAAGAAGATTGGCAGAATAGGAGCTTCTTTGTGTGCAATATATTTTTAAACACATTTCTGGATTGCAGCCAAATATGGCATGGTTTTTGTTTTAGTATTTTGGGAGTGTAAATTCTTGTTGATGTTGCGTATTGTGGTATATATAAATCTGCTCACTTTGTGTTATTATTTTAAAATCCCTATGTGATGTGAGTTTTATGTAAAAACTTATGTTTTCATGGCATTTTCAATGCATTTTTTTGTTTGATAATTTGTGTTTGCCACAAAGTTAGAGGACGGTGGTACAGGCTGTTAACTGTTAATCATGACAAAAGCAATGGCCTGGTTGTCTGCTTTGAAAAAAAATATAGGTTTTCGGGATCCATTTACTTTTTGATCTGTTTTATTGTTATATTTTGCAGGTTGTGACCGTCTTAAAATTTATAGCTGAAAAGTAGATATTTAGTCATTTCAGTTTTAGTGATATTATCATGAGTTATTCATGTGAGCATATGACTATAAGGTAGTCATAAGGTATAAGGTATAGATGAACTCTCCATGTGTTCATCTATTACATTTAGGAGATGTGCAAGTAAATATTTTCTATTTGGAGCACATTTTTGCCACCAAAGTCAAATTTTTTTTATAAAATGTAACTCTTTAAATCAAAATTGCATGAAGGCGTCTATGACTATAAACTCTTTAATGCAATTTTAAAAATAGGGCAAGTGTCTGCTTTCAGAAAATATATGGCTTTCGGGGGTTTAGTATACCGTATATATACTTGAGACCCCTAATTTTAACACAAAAAACTGGAAAAAATATTGACTTGAGTATAATTCGAGGGTGGGTAATGCATTGGTCATACCCCTGTATATAGCCTGCCAGCCCCCCTGTAGCATACAGCCTGCCAGCCCCCCTGTAGGCATCATAACGCCAGCCGCTTGCAGACATCATGGTGTGTGCGGAACCGGCGCACACTTTAGAATATCAGTGTGCGGCTGACGGCATGATGCCTGCGACGGACCGGGACACGGAGTCGATGCCGGGGCCACAATGTATGGAAAAGAACCTGCCGCGGGGCGTTGGGAGGCAAGTAGTTTTTTTTCCTTGACTCAATTATAAGCTAAGTTAGGGGTTTTCAGCACATTTTCTGTACTCGAGTATATACGGTAATTCTTTTTGCGGTAATTTCAGTTTTATTTGTAAACGTAACAAAAAATAAATTGTAAAATTTGCTCTGGCCAATAACCCGACAAAATTTCCACAAATGCCTGGAAGTGAAAGGGTTAAAGCAGATATATTTAGCATAAAACAGGAGAGACATGTCCAGATGGAGAGGGTTAAGCCCATGAGTCCTCTCCATAAAAAGCTTACAAACCGCAACCTGCACATGTACAACGTATGTTGTAAAAAGGGTAAATACAGTATTCTCCTGGATGGCAACTCACAAAGTGGATAAATCAGGGTAGAAGGACATGGAAGGAGCTGGAGATATTAGGCTGCATTCACACAGAGTTTACATTGAGCTAACATTGTGTTAGCATGTGAGCACAGCCCCAGTCATTAGTGCTCCAACAACTTGAGTTCATGTTCAATAAAAAACTAACCAGTACAATTGATGTCTCCAACAGATACACGAAACGTAAAGTTGGGTTGATGGGCTTGTCCTTCAGCTTTGAGTAGGTCATACACAGGGGTCTTTCCTACCCGAGTCCCATACTCTTGCAGTAAGCTGATGGGGGTCTTCCCAGGACACGACGCCAGCATCTGCTGTACACTGTGGGAAATAAAACATAAGTATCACCTCCAGAACCAGTCTGTTTGTAAATTTACGGTCAAGAATTGTTTTCATTGTCACATCCTGAGCACATTACTTTTTCATTTTGTCATCTGTCATCCCATTAGATATTGTTTTTTGCAAGACCAGGCTGCATTTTTGGATGGCAGCATATTGGTGGGAGAATTACCGTAAGTTAAAAATAAAAAGAAGAAATTCTTTCCCTGTTTTCTTTGTACCATTACCATGTTATTTCATTGCGTTACAAAAGTTGAGATCCGCACCATGATCGCCATCAAATAAATGACGTTTCCACTTCCAATTCTTTCCACAACATGTGTATGGGATTATCATAAATCCTCTTAATAACACTGCTACTGCGGTTTTAGGGTGCGTGCACACGTTTTTTAGATGCAGTTTTTGAAGCCAAAAGCAGGTGTTGATCACAATGGGTGAGAACACATCATTGAGAGATGCTGCGGTTCACAAGATAGGGTCCATCGTTTTGTTCTTAAGTTGCATTTGTAGGCAAGTCGAAACTGTATATTTTATCATTGTAGCTCCAGACAAATTTTTTTTTTTTTGCCCAAGTGACAATTAGATTTTCTACATTTTAGCTGCAATGGAACCAAGTATTATCAATAAAACTTAATTACAGACACCTTACAGCTGATCATTGCAGCCGGGACCAAAGTAACATCCAGAGAGCTTCACCAGAGGTCACAGTGGTCCGTCTTTAACTAAGGGTCATCTGTAAGTCGGGTGTCCTTAAGTAGGGGACCGCCTGTACTCCACTTCTTGTTTAGACATCAAAAACTGCATCTGAAAAACTGAACGTGCATGTACATAAAAGGATTCTGCTTTTATTCCAAAATCATATAGATCAACATACGTATGTCACAGACTTCTGCAATACTTAGGATCAGTTCAGTTTTTTCTGTTACACACTATTTCAGGAGAGCCCAGTGGAAACTAAAAATGGAAGGTAAATGGAAGCACTTCTGTTCCCTATGGATTTTAATGAGCCTTGCCTGATTAATGGAGGAACGGGGAATGTGATGCCACACGTCACGTTTTTAGACCGTTTTAAAGCATGCGTTTTTAAACTGACTGAAAGCGCATGCTTTAAAATGATTCAAAAACGCAACGTGTGGTATCACCCTTAGACTACATTCACACAAACGTGTGCCTGCCAATATGGCACACGGCGCCGTAATACGGGGAGAGATAAGACATGTCCGATCTTTTCCCTGGGTACAGAAGCCTATGGCCTATGTATATGGCCGCAAGCCTACTGGGGGACGTAAGCTTGCGGCCATATACACATTCCCAAATGGTCGTGTGAACTTCGCCTAAGAGTGATATCACACGTGGCATTTTTAAAGCGTTTTTGGCCCGTTTTAAGTAGTCTGTTAAAAAACGCATCCGTTTTTGAAGAACACATCCGTTTTTGACAAGTTTGACTAATTATCTAAATATAAACTGGTCAAAAAACGGATGAGTTTTAAAAAACTGCATGCGTATTTTTGACAGACTGCTTGAAAACAGGCCAAAAACGCGTTCAACGGCACGTGTGACATCACCTAAGGGTCCACACACACGTCTGCGTGAGCTGAGTGGCCACGCTATAAGCCGGGCAGGAATAGGACCTATGGCTGACATTTTTGCGGCTAGGTAATGGCCGCCATTTGCGGACATGCGCACGGAGCCTCACTCTTCTGCCTGCACTTGGAAACTCCCCGTCCCACAAGTTGTATTTGGTATTGCAGCGCTCACCACACATAACACCCTGTCTTAAAGTGATAATAATCAGGCAATGTCATGGAGACACCTCCTAGAAATGCCGCCATTATTAGATTTCATTGAAGATTCACCACAAGTTTCTGAGGTAAACCTATTCTAGTTGCCCATGTAAACCAATCAGAGCTCAGCTTACAGCTGCGGGAAAATGAAAGCTGAGCTCTAATTGGCTGCCATCAGCAACAAGCCTCTACCTAACACTCAGTGATGTTAGGTGGTCTGTCTGTGTACAGCCCAGCACTTCCTTCCCGCCATAGACATCCGGGAACTTATCTAGCCTTTATTATCTACGCCATTTTGTGGCGAGGAACATTCCGGGGAGACTACGCCTCCTACCTGGGAAACGTCTCGTTCTCACAGTCCTCGGTCTCACTCATTCCCTCCTGCTCTTCGCTCACCAGCAACAATGGCCGGGGCGGAATGCATGGGTTTCGGAGGTCATAGCGTCAAAAACCGCATGGCTTCCTGGGAGTTGTAGTGCTTAACCCCTATACAGGACGCGTAGGATCAAATGGTCGAGACTACATTTCCCAGCATGCCGCGCTGCACGAGTCACCTGCCACTGCTACCAATCACGTGCCAGTTTGGCATTTCAGCGCTGGCTGTGGAGTCGCTGACAATAAACAGAAACAAGTGCCCGTAGTAAACATGGCAGCGCTTGACACTGTGCCCCACAGCTCATTCTTTACAGCGGCATCTGGTGGCAATAAGCCACGCCCACTAGTCCACGCGGCGCTGTCTTTGTGCACTGATTGGTTGGGACCTCTTGCTTGTCTACACACCATCTTTCTACCCAGCAGCTAAGAGAATCGGTTCTCTGTTGGAACTAGCCACACCCCCTTATCTCCATTGGTTGTCCTGAGACAACTGGCTTAGGGGACGGGACCGCCCACTGTAGGAGGCGTGGCAATGAGGCAGCTGGACATGGAGGGTTCGCTACTGAAATGGACCAACTACTTATCTGGTACGTACGGTACCGGGGCCACAACCTGGGGAGGGAAGAGTTAATTGTGGGGCTTCAGATACAGGTGGGCAGCCTGGGACTTGTAGTCCTACACTGATAAATCAATGCAGTGTCTTCACATGTTCCCTAGACTTATGTATGGTAATATCATAGCCGCAATACCACTAGCTCACTGTCAATTCACACATGGCGGATTCTGAAGGCATGTTTTTTTTTGCCATTTTCCCCCCCCCCCCCAATCTCTGCCCTTGCCCCACCCCCAAATCCTTGTGTTCTTTGTAGAGTATGACATAGCCCCTCCACCTAAATTCAATATAAGGAAGGCCTAGGACAGTGGTGGCTAACCTATGGCACGGGTGCCAGAGGTGGCACTCAGAGCAATTTCTGTGGGCACCCAGGCCTTCACCCCAACACAGAGTTTGCCAGCGAAGCTTTCTCCTGTGATCCAATACAGCTCAGAAAGTGCCATGCTCTGTGCTTTTTTTAAAGCGACATCCTTGGCTGCCAGGACTACAGGAGGAGCGGGAAGGTGTGGATAGAGATGGATTGTCATTGGAGCTCCTGCTCTGGGTCCCCTGATTCTCTCTTCAGGGGACCCTGGAAGGAAGCTACAATCCAAATTTCTCCATCTTTCTATTGTATTGGTGAATTCAGGAGACCAATACGATTAAAACCTGTGCCACAGAAAGAAGCAACAAGTTACTGCTTAAATTGTCATGTTGGCACTTTGCGACATATACATGGGTTTTGGTTGTAGCTTGGGCACTCTGTCTCCAAAAGGTTCGCCATCACTGGCCTAGGACATATACTGTACAGCTGTAGACGCGCTGCCCTGTATATGTCATGTTGGGTACATGGACTGCGGATGTTAGATCTATGGTTTTGTTACAACCTTCTACTATAATGTGTCATTTATTCATATCTTTGCTTATTCAGAGCTTATGTATGGACGACCCTTATTCTGTATTGTACATTAATTCTGGGAAAGATGCCTGTCCCTGATGAGACTGCTCAGCCCCTACTTGTAAAATACTGTGTACAATCATCTCCTCCTGCTCTATAACATTCTGCCTGCAGATAGGACACTATACCATCTGCTAATCTTATCCTGCTCTATAACAAACTTGTTGCAGATAGGACACTATATGCAATCTGCTCAGTTCCTTCTGCTATGTAATGTCTTATAGCACACTGTACAATCTGCTCAGCTTTTCCTGCTCTATCAGGGTGCCTTCCCATGTCACGTTTTTCTTGCGTTTTTAAACGCATTCAAAACGCAAGTAGGAGGGGGTTTGACCAAAACGCATATGTGTTTGCAATGAAACTCATGCTGTGTACTGTGGAAGATATGTTATATGTATATTATGCTGTACAATGTGCAGGACAACTTGTATATAATGGTGCATATCCTCCATTCTTAAGTGTGTCAGGTGGGATGCTGGACCCATACTAGCTGCAATGGTTGCTACCGCTGTAATTATGCCCCTTGCTGCAGAATCTACACTGTGTACAATCTGCTCAGTTACTACTGCTCTACAACATGCTACTAAAATTATGCTCCATACCTTCTGCTCTATGACATTCCTTTGGAAAGGACTCTGTATACCAGTGATGTCGAACCTTTTGGAGTGCCCAAGCTACAACCAAAACCCACTTATATGACGCAAAGTGCCAACATGACAATTTACGTAGTAACTTATTGATCCCTGCTGTATCACAGGTTTTATGATGGAGAAATTTGGATTGTAGCTTCCCTCCAGGGTCCCCTGAAGAGGCAGAATCAGGGGACACAGAGCAGGAGCTCTAATGACAATCCATCTCTATCCACACCTTTTTGCTCCTCCTGTAGTCCTGGCAGCCAAATAGTACTGAGCATGACACGTCTTGGGCTGTATTGGACCACAGGAGCCTTGAGTCCTGGCTGGCAAACTCTGTGTTGGGGTGAAGGCCTAGGTGCCCACAGCAAGGGCTCCGAGTGGCACCACTGGCACCTGTGCCATAGGTTTGCCACCACTGCTATATACAATCTGCTCAGCTCCTTCTGCTCTATAACATCCTGCCTGCAGATTGTGCATAGTGTCGACATGCTAGTTATATATTCAGCCACTGTATATGTAGATATTTTTGTTTTCTCATGTTGAGATGTGGAGAATCTTCAAGAACTTAATTCTGGTAAATTACATTCATTTCTATAACTATCTCATGACTGGTATTTTTGTCACAATAATCGTCATTTTGGTTCTCATGTGTATTTATGGGGAAGTTCAGTAACTTTCCCGTAAAGTAAACACGGCTTCTTATCAGTCTGTGCACATGGTGCTTTATGTGTTTTACAACCCCAGGAGTAGATATGATACATTTGTATCAGTCAGAGAAAGTACTACAAAAGCTTTTTGTTTTTGACACTTTTTTTCTACTGACTTGTTTGTTTGAAAGTTTTGCTTTCTGTGTAATTAGTCGCTTCTAAATTTCATAGACGCCTGGAGATGTTGGGAGATCCTGACATGAGGTGTTCCAAGAATTCCAGGCTCTCCAGTCTTATCTCATGGTTTAGTCTTTCAGCTGTCTCGTATGTCTTTGTATAACAGCGGGTGATGTTTGATGACAAATCTGCACAAGTGTTGTAGGATGTAGGTGCTGGATGGATGGGTGCTATGCTTTTATGTAGCTGCCATAGGCTAGTACGCCTACATGACAACAGCTAGTACTCGGGCCCTGGGCTATAAGTCTTGTGTAGGTAGAAATGACTATCTTTATCTTCTATTGAGCTATTTTGTAATGTTTTCTTGTAAATCCGAACAGGCTGGCAGCCACGTTACTTTGTGCTGGACAGAGGCATCTTGTCCTACTATGACTCCCAAGACGACATTGATAAAGGTAGCAAGGGAAGCATTAAGATGGCTGTGTGTGAAATCCGAGGTAAAGTGCTCTTGTATTTTTATTATTTTTTTATACTGATTCATCTATTCTATGATTTTGTGACTAGTTACACTTTAGAAGGTACTTTAACAATTTACAATAGATTGGCTATGCTTGTTCTCTGTATAGTGGCTAGACTGAGTCACTACAGCTTAGGTTGGATGCACACTACCTTTTGTGTCATATGTTGTAAGGACACGGATATATTGTATATCCTCCATTCTTTACTGTTAGCTTGGATGACGGGGCCCCCTGACACTGTGGGCCCCATAGCGGCTGCTATGGATGCTTCCACTGTAGTTACGCCCCTGTCGCACTGTATACCTATATGTCACCCATGGACCCCCCTTCCCCCTCAATTCAGCTACGGCCGATGAACGGCACGTTCCCCCAGTGATGTCATTGTCCTAATATGGACAGTGACATCACCGGATCCTGCCTAGCGCATTATGTCCTCGACAGAGCTGTGAGGGGAGATGCACTACGCTGCATCCGCTCCCTAGAGCCGTCCGTTGCCTCCGCTGAGCTAATACATCACTCAGGCGGCGGCTGCAGGATGAAAAGCTGTAGCTTACTACGTCTTTCCATCCTGCTGTGGTGCTATTCCACACCAGGCTGGACTTGACGTAGACATTGTCCTCTGGTGCATCCCTGCCCCCGATGGATTTATCAGGAGGCTGGAGCCTCTTGATAGATCCAGTGTGAGGCGGAGGCACCATCACAAGCTGGCGCACCGTGCGTCAGCATATGATAAATATACCCCTTTGTTTTTACTGTTCTTTTTAACTTAGGGACCAGTAGTGTGAATTAGGGCCAAAACGCACAAATATGCTCAGCCTGTGAAACTCGCACTGCATGGAGGATGGATTTAGTGGATTTAGTATTGTGCTATGGACGTGGCTCCAAGCATCATACTTATATATGATTGAAAGAGTCCCTACATCCCAGTGGAACAATAGCAACAAACTGCATGGCCTTATTGCTTTCTGTAGATCATCCTGTAAATTACCTATTTCGTTGTAGGAAATATTTGTTTTCTGATCTGTATTCTATGGTCATGTGTCTTCTCTGCTTGCAGTGCATCAGGCTGACAGCTGCCGAATGGATCTGTATATACCAAAGGAGCAGTGTTTTTACCTGCGTGCAGACAATGCAGCCGACAGGCAGAGATGGTTGGTAGCCCTAGGTTCAGCAAAAGCATGCTTGGGAGACAGCGCAACTCAAAAATCCAAAGGTATGTATCTTTTCTTAGATTTTAGGTTTGGTGAGGTGGGAAGAGAAATCTGTAGATTGTCTCATAGCAAGCAAAACATAGACCCCCTACTGTAGAGTAATGCTTGACGGTTCTTGCACCTCATCAGCACAGAGCCAGGCTATGAGATGTGTATTAATTCACACTAGCAAAACTGGAATTTGATTATTCATTATTTATAAGGAGAAACTCCACCCAAAATTAATATTGCTTATTATACTGTCACTGAAAACAGTTACATCTAGGGCATCCAGTCATTGGCCTAGAGCAGATTTCTGGTCTTGCTGGTTCAGTATCCAACAAAACTGGTTCAGCCTGGTGGTGTGTGTATAAAATGTCCAAGATGGTTTTTCTCATCAGGTAAAGCAATGGCATATCACTGCCTCTAGTTTAAAGCCACTTTGAGGGGTTTTCGGGGTACTTTAACTTCCGTTGACCTATATATAAATATATGACCTGTGGAACATAAGTAGCTGGTCCGCAGCGGTGCTGCACCATCACCAGTTAAGTACTCATGACCTAACCTATATATAGATTATATGTTAGAAATTAAAAACGCCCTTTAAGTTAAAGGTATTTTTTAATTGCTCCATTTTTGATAGACTTCATTGTGTAAAAGGTCTGCACAGTTCTCTCGCATGACTCAGCTTAATAGGACATCTTTCCTGCCACCTTCTGTAAGGCTAGTTTCAAATATCATGTTATTTTCTTCATTGTAAGGATACATTGGGAGTATTTCCTACGTAGCCTTACGACTACAAGGTATCCCACTGTAAGCTTATAGAATTGGATATGTCCTCCGTTTCAGCCCTTCCCTTGAAAGCGGGAGGAGAGTGACCATCGGCAGTAGCCAGTGATTTGCTGCTGTGATGTTGCGATGTTGTGATGTTGCCTCCTGTGTGACGGAGCTGTCCTTATATGGACAATTACATCACGGGTGAAACTCCTGTAGCGTACACTCAGCGGATCCGGGGATAGATGCAGTACATTTGCATCCGTCCCCCCATAGACTATATAGACTCCAATGAACATATACTGGTCCTTCCAGCAGGAAGGAAAAAAACAGAGACTGTTTCCTTGCTGGATGTTACATATACTGATAAGAAGGCAAAAAGAATGCCCCTATTTGATAGTACATGCACTTCTTAAGTTTAAATTTGTATGAAAGTCAGACAAAAAAAAAATTTCTGCCCCAGTAACAACCAGAGTTTAAAATTTTTTTGCTGTAATGGGACCATGGATTATCAATAAAGTTTCATTACAGATACTTTATAGCTGAGTATTGCAGTCTGGGACTGTAGTAAAGCATCCAGAGAGCTTCACCAGAGGTCACTGTGGGTAGAGGGGTCCGTCTTTAACTAGAGGTCGTCTGTAAGTCGAGTGTCCTTAAGTAAGGGACTGCCTGTATAAGTCAATTGATGAGAACCTTCATGGTGTACACGCTAAATCAGTGAAGGGCGTGGCGGCAATAGTAATGCTGCACAATTCACTATATTACATGGTAGTAAGGACCTGATAACAGTTAGGTGGGGTCTAATCTGGACGGACCTTATAACTAATAGATGTGACATGTAAGCAGCACTTCTTCAAACATATGATCGGGCGCCTGGCTGTCAATATCAGGATGGCAGGGGTCGTCCTAAGGATAGGTTATTACAAATTATCAAACTGAAAAATAAAGAAATAACTGGCATTTTACAGTAGGTTTGTGTGCCATAGATTTTGAGGAAAATACTTTTTGATCTTGACCATTCATCTTTTTGATAGTAGCCGTAGTTTGCCATAGTCTTCGCTCTTATGTTTGTGTTCCCTAGATGTCCTGCCAGATAATGAAAGTCTTAGTCGGAAACTGTCAGAGCTACGCCTCTTCTGTGATCTACTTATGGGACAAGTGGCAGAAGTTAAAGAAGCGGTGACAACGGATGAGGCAGGATCTGCACCCAATAAGGAGGTAAAAGCTACTGACTGACTTATTTTTGGCATATCTGTAGCAGTATCCAGAGTTGGATGTGGATGACCAGTGCTACATTTTTAAAAAAATGTTTTGAGCCCACAGCCCCTCTGGCTTATTCGTATAATTCGTAAAACTTTTTTCTCATAAAAACAAGGGCATAAGAAGAGCCGATTCTGCCACAGTGGGCACACACCATCAGTGTGCTTGGTTTACAATCCTTGGTTCTGGTGGTAGATGTCCTATAAAGGTATTTTCCAGGAATCCTGGGAAAACCACCTGGGTAGCCAAAAGAAACCAGGGGGTTTCAGTGCTGTGGTGGTCATCTGTTCCCTGGTCTCAGCAGCCACGGTGCCTTAGAATGACTGAACTCAATGGGGCCTCTGAATGACCACAATGCGTCCAATGATCCCCAACACCCGGCTGTGACACTGGGACTGATAACCCGACACTTTGGTACCAAAGTGCACTTTGGTACCAATATGTGAAGCCTTTTAGCCTACTATTCCAGAACCAAAAAGTAATAATATGGGGCTTTGCAACTTTTTCGGCTTGCTTTTTATAAACCCTCCCGATTTATCATTCAGCGTCAGACACATTGATAATAAATCTGGTACAGTTTGTGACCATATGTCTAACTTTGCACAAACTTTAAGACTCTTTTGATAAATTTGCCCCTAGGTGTTTTCTGGACCACCCCTTTACGATGAATGGACGTTTTACTGATCTGTGCAAAAAAAAAAAAGATAATTTTTTATGACCATTTAACATTAGGATTTGCATCCGCAGATAACTGACCTTTCCCCATTTTGATTATGGAGAGAGGAATATGCATGGAACGCTTGCATGGCATAACAAATGATCAGTGACCATTAATGGAAGGGAGGCAGCTCCTGTTTTTGTTATTTATCTGTCTTGGATCATCTTTATTCACGTCCAAGTGCTTCCTTGTGAGTGATCAATGATGTATGTGTTGGTGTCATAACCCCTGCCAAAAATGAGATTGGAGCAGTTTGTTTGCCAGAACAATTTCTGAATACAAAGGACTTCAAGCTAATTTCATTTTAATTGAAAACTATGTATGGGCCGCATTGTTGTGTGGAAATCACTGATTTCCTTATCTCATAGAAGCTAATGGAGCCTGACCAGGCACTGGATCCTCCATCGGGTGCAGACTATTGTGTGGAGAATATTTGCTCGGGACCACGGTGCAGATTATTTCTGCTCGTTCTTTGTTGTCTCAGCACTGGGTTGCACAGGTTCTTGTGATCTTTGTTTTACATGTCATTTTGATCTAGCAGTTCCTTATTGAACTTTACTGCGACCAAACCGGTTTCACTGTGTCACTGGTTTCACTACATTGTATTGAATGTAACTTAATCACCCAAAATAACTTGTGCGTACATGACAATTTTTTATTAACCATTTAATGGATGGGACATTTGTGAGGAGGTATTGGAGCAACCTATAATCTTTGGTACATACAGTCATTAGGGTGGGGGGGGATTTATCACACGCTAGTGCATGGTGCCCCTTCCTCCACACCAGATTTATCTAGAGACGCCGGCCTCCTGATATATCCAACAAACAATTCTACGCAAGGTCCTGCCTGGCATAGAATTGCACTATAACCTGGGTAGGTAGTGGAGTAAGGGGGAAAAATAATCACAATTCCTGGCGCTGGGGCTGTAAATTGTGATTATTTCAAGGCTGTACAGATCTTGGTAAATCTTCCCCATTTAGAAATGTACTGGTGCAGTTACAAACGTTTTTGGTCTTCAAAATCGAATTTTAATTTCAGACTACTTACTCCAGTCTTTTGGGTTTTTTTTTTTTTTTTTAAGTGCAACGTTATTTAAATCTTCATATACTCTTATTATAGATGGACCATAGATACAGTTGTCTGGAGATCTTCATTAGAAGGGTGTTCCCATTTCAGCAAGTAATTGATATTGTTTGAATAATGCAAAGTTATACAAATTTCCTATGTACTTTCTGTTTCAATTCCTCATGGTGTTTCTAGATCTCTGCTTGCTAGAGCACCAGTAGCCCCACACTCTCCGGGACTTATCTGGGCAGCCCCGGTGTTTGTAAACTATATTCTCGTAAGGTAAAGTCAGAATAACTAATTTGTTCCACTGAGAGACAGTAGGAGAGCGATCAGCCATCGAGCGTATAGCAATAGCCTTACGAGCCAAAAACAGTGCTTGCTTCAGAAAAATAGTTTCACAATGGGGCCAGTCATCTTCCCGGGTAATACCTAATGGGCATAGGGCCGGTGAAGCAAGAACTGGTTTATTCAGTATATCTAGTGACATCTAGAGTTTGGCAATCTATGCATACAGAACAACCTGATTGGAGTTCTATAGCATTGATGGATGATAAACAACTGAATTAATTTATTATTGGCTTGTGGTGATACTGAGGTGCAAGCCTCCTGGGCCAACCCCCAGTCTTCATCCGATAATGAAGGAATATGAGCCTCCCATTGGGCTCTGACTGAAGAGGGGGCCCTCCAACTGCTTAGAAAGGAGGTAAGTATAGATAACGGACACCAGACCTCTAGGACCCCAAGAGCACAGAACTAAAATCTTTAAAAATGTTTTAAAGCCTGTCACGAAGTTTAAGGCCCCACAAGCTGCTGCCAACCTGTGACAGGATCACTATGAAGAAGAAAAAGAACTTTGAACGTTGCCTACCAATGACAGACATGTGACTGATCAGTAAAGCAAGGAAGGGTCATCCTACCATAACTCTTCTTTGCCCCAGGACTCCTTTCTGTTCGTTTGAAGAGCGTTCAAAGATCTGTTCTGCGGAAACATACATGTTCCAGAGTAAAGAAGGACATCATTGCGATAATCCACCTAGATGGTGGCGGTTCTGGGCCTAAATCCTACTGGCAGGTTCCCTGAAAAATTAATTATAACAGTGTGATAGACATTTACATTTCAAGGGTTTGCTTGGGGTAATTTTTTTTATTTACATATTTTTTTTAATATTGACCTTGGGTGGTATAAAAAAAATCTAAATAAAATTAAACTACATTCTTATCACTTTTTTGATACTTTTAGTGTGTATGGGGGAAGAAAATGTCCATAGACATATACTGGCAGACAATATTTGGTCCTCCTCTTACATTCAGGAGGTAGGGCCTGAATTGGACAATATCACATCTGCGGTGCTGATTTTGACATCGCTGCTGAGCTACTGTATACCAACAGAGGGCAGTGGTGACCGTGGTTTTAGTTTTTGTTTTTTTGGGGGGGTACAATACCCAAGGCCACTATTTAAAAAAACTATTTAGTGAAAATTCAGGACACACCCTTTAAAGCTATTAATGCTGTATACTAGAAACGTGTAAATGTAAGGTATAGATAGCATTGTGGTAAGTGTAATGCAGTTATCTGTAACCAAGCAACTAGGGACTGCATTTGCTTTATTATTCTAACAATCAAATGCTACTCATACGTTACACTTGTTATGGAAGACTTTTTTTCTTTTCTTCTGCATGAGTTGCTGATTTGTCACACCTTTTACGCGGACAATGGAAACAAAATTTCCTATTTCTTTAGACTTTAAAGGGAACCTGTCACCAGGAGACCCATTTTTAGCACTTCCCCAGTCCCCGCTGAGCATAGTACATAGACTGCCAAAGTGTGTTTGTATAAAAAATTGGTTTTACAGAAAAAAAAGATATGTTATATTGTACCTTTCATTAGCATCTGCTGTGTGACTAGGCAGTTGCCTTTTGGGAGGGGCTGGAAAGGAGCAGTTCCCCCCACCCTTGGGAAACATGTGACCTTTTCAAATATATGAATAACTCCCCACACTCGGGATTGGCTGTAGAGGAGCAGGGGGCATCGCTAAGCCAAGTGATGGGTGTTTTCATATATTTGAAAAGGTCACATGGAGAAGCTGTTCCCCAAGGGTGGGGGGGGACTGCTCCTTTCCAGCTCCTCCCAATTGGCAACTGCCTAGTCACACAGCAGATGCTAATGAAAGGTACAATATAACATGTCTTTTTTTCTGTAAAACCTATTTTTTATACAAAAACACTTTGGCAGTGTATGTACTATGCTCTGTGGGGAATGGGGGAGTGCTAAAAATGGGTCTCCTGGTGACAGGTTACCTTTAAGAGTCTCCCAGGGATAGAAATTGATTGCATATACTTAAGATGCACAGATAAGGGTCAATTGAGCACCCCTTTAAAAGGAAACCTATGGAACAGGAGAAATGGGGGGATTTGACTATTTAAATAGCAACCTACACTAAGTTGGATAAAGCCAGATGTATATTTGTAAAGTCTGCTTTGTAGGCATGAAAAGAATATGGAATCATCCCCTGCATATACATGGTTATGCATTGTTAAAGGGAGCCTGTCGCCTACTTTTACACCATTAAATTACTAGCCTCCTCAGGTATGGTATGAAATGCCCTTTTTAGAAAACCAGAAAAAATCCCTCCAAAGTCATGTGAAATGAGCAGAAAACTGTCATGTTTTGCTATAGATCACGGGTGTCTAACACAAGGCCCGCAGCCTAAATATGTCCCATGGCCTTGTGTTATCCAGCCCTTCTCTAATGTCCCTACCGCTATGCTTCATTTGTTGGGGGCCCAGCATAGAGACAAGGTCTGTTATTCACGTTTCCTCACTCCCACGAAGCAGAGCCCCCCCCCCCCCCCCCACTGTACATCCAGCTCTGAAGCCGACACACATCATCACATCACGTGTTCCCAGTGGGGAGCACTGAAGCAAGACCACGCTGCTGGCTCAGCTTCATGGGAGTGAGGAAAGGTGAGTAAAAATTTTTTTCACATTGGAACAGGGGAGGGACAAGGGCTACTGGGGGCACTGTTGCTTCTGGGTGAGCAGCATAAGCTACAGAACCACAGATTTGGGCACGTATATAAAAAGGAAATAATTGGATCTTTATCTGCAGGTTGCATTCCCAACTATGTCTTTACCTGTCTGTATCTAATCTAATACCAGAAACGTTGTAGCTGCTATAGAACCCAAGGTATACATGTATAAACTGATGCCCCCTACTAAAACCATGTCCATTTTCTGCTCATTTTCACATGACTTTAAGCAGAACAGTTGAGATCTCACATAAGAGACAATTCTAGAAAGGAAATCCAACCTAGGGCTCTGGTAGTGGGGTAAATGTAGTTGACAGGTTCCCTTTAAGCAAGATTTCTTAATGTTTTTTTATTTCTTCTTTCAGAAACTTAATACAGCGTGCACCAACCTAGAGGGAACTTGCTCCTACATCTGTTCTACTTTGGATGACTGTATAAAGTATGTCAACACTTACCTGCATCTGCATAAACAAGACCCTCCTCTGCCAATCTTACCAGGAGATGTGGTTGGCACCAAACTTCCCCAAAGCCGGAAGGTACTGCTATAAGTTGTATTGTAGAAGTGTGATCTCTCATCCCAAGTGACAATTTATAGTTTCATGTGTCTTCTGTTTACCTAGTATACAAGGCATCTTCCCAATGGATTACTGCATACAGTTGGTAAAGGGGTCTTCAAGCCACAACACGTTTCCCCCACCGACGGGATGAGAGAGAACTTGCTCATTCGTGAGCGTAAAAGGGAAAATAATCGCAATGCCTTGCGGTTCGTAAGGCATTGTGATTAATTCACGGCTTGTATGCCAGATAACTGGGGTACAAGCCCTGACAAATCTCCCCCACTATCTATGGCACTGACGGGAGTAGCTGCGTTTTGTGCTTGGTTATCTCCATCAGTCATCAAGATGAATAGAGCAACAGGCACAAGTACCCCCACCCATCAGCAAGTGATCATTTATCCTGTGGATAGTGAAAAACTTGTTGTGACTGGACAACCCCTTTAAAGTCTGTGAATGTGTGTTCTGCCTCTCCTGGCTAGCGACAGCATACATCCATGAAAAAACGAAATGTAAATTGGGCTGCCTCAGGCTGTCCGTTTCTGTATGGTAGCGCTATCTTTTCTAAGTTTATAGTTCAGCAGCTTGTCTTTTTCTGTAATCTTCGTTTAAATTTTTGATGATAATATGTGTTTTTTAATGGTTTGTTTAGGTAAAACGTTCCCTCAGTCAGCCTGTTGAGTCTACACCACCAAGGTGAGCAGGATAGCAAAGTAAGGTAGATTTACAGTACTCTTTCATATCACATCCACTATTGTATGTGGACCCATTATTTCTACGCTTATTAGAAATGGAAATGTAACTTGACATTCACGGTCTTTAGTGATTATAACCTATAGACAGAAATAGTTGATGTAAATGTTTTTGTTTTTTATTTTGCAGGACTTCTAATTCACCAAAACAGGGCGGGGGAGTAACTGTGATAAAGAATCTGGAACAAATGGCAATGAGGTCACATACTCAAGAGCGACAGTATTTGCCATCCAGTAATGGGACATCAGGATAATAAGTCCTACTACCATCCTGGACAAGGTACAGCAAGTGAGCCAATTTCACTCCTATCATGGAGACAGACTAGACTGCCGCCATAGGGTCAATGTAGAGAGAAGACTAAGACCAGGCTTAATGCAGCCTGAATTTAATGTGTTGCGGTTAGTCCACTTTAGGCTGTCCTCAACTTTTCTCTTTTTTAAATTATTATCCACATTGATTACAGATGAGCGACTCGCTCAAGATTCAGATAATAATTCTTTACCACATCTAGTCCTCTAAAACACAGGTTGTTTTTTTTTAATTATTTAAATGATATTAAATGATATACTGTACAGGCAGTCCCCGGGTTACATACAAGATAGGGTCTGGAGGTTTGTTCTTAAGTTGAATTTGTATGTAAGTCGAAACTCTATATTTTATAATGGAAGTTCTAGACTATTTTTTTTCTTTTGCCCCAGTGACAATTGGAGTTTCAAAATTTTTGGTGTAATTGGACCAAGAATGATCAATAAAGCTTCATTACAGACATCTTACAGCTGATCATTGCAGTCTGGGACTATAGTAAAGCATCCAGAGAGCTTCACCAGAGGTCACAGTGGGCAGAGGGGTCCGTCTGTAACTATGGGTTGTCTGTAAGTCGGGTGTCCTTAAGTAGGGGACCGCCTGTATTTAATTATATAAAAAATTATATAAAAAAGATACAATTTAGTTTTGTTCATTTGCTTTCACTGAAATGATAATAACAGAAGTTCATCCAAGAGAAGACAATAACTGAAACCATAAATAGTCTATTTAAATCTATGACTAAAAATGCAACTCCCCTTAGGTGAGTCCAATGATCTTAATGGAGTGTGTGCAACTAGTACTTTGGCCAATTAGTACCGCCAAAAGTCCTCTATATACATATACAGCTCTTTACTTATTTTTAGGGGCAGAAAAAGCCCTTTGTATGTATCTGATGACATTAAATAACAGCATGCCTCTATGGAGGATAAGGAAGAGTAGAAAACCATGGAGGCTGCTGTGATTTCATGTGATCAGATACATTCATGGGGTAGATGTTAATATTACCGGGTAAAGGACCTTAGATGACATCACTCTGGTCTCGTGACATGAAGTGCTGAGTGGTAGGGGGCATTTTTAGCTAAAAGAAGGGTGGGCTCTATGGGAATGTGGTGACCGGTTCCCTTTAAAGTATATTAAACTATATACAATGTTTGTCCAAAGCTAATCCAAAAATATTCAGATTCAATTTAATGCCTGAAAAAAATTTTCACATCATTAATAAGACATTAATAAGAAGGAAAAAATAGATCTGCACTAATTGTTCCTATGGAAACCTGTAGGAGTTTTATTCTAGCTTGTGATCTTCTACAAGTCAAGAATTTTTTTTTACTAGGAGTTGCCATAGTTGGCATTGATATTCTTAAAAATGTTTTTTGGATAAAAAGAATTAAAAGGGAAAACAAACAAACAACAAAACAAAAATTCTACTCTTCAAGAAGAGACCAATGGAGAATCAATTGGGTGAAGGTAGAGGGTATACACAGTACAGTTTCAATGATTCTAGCTAATGATTTGCAAAGTGATGGTGGATCTCTGGAGAACTAAATGTGTTCTTTTTTGTTTTTTCTTTTCCCTTTGTGTTTTACAGGAATAATGGGACCAAATTCTAAAATCTACCCCATACGTGAGAGATACTAAGATGATCTTGAGCTATGATGCTTTTTTTTTCTTACAGCAGACTTGCGTCCTCGTTCCAGAATGTTTATAGATGTGTGTACAGTCATTTTATAGTACAGTACTAAGGGTTTGTGCAATGCGAGTAATGATAAAACTGTATAATATGTGAAATGTGAATATAAAATAAAATCTACTTTTATATATTTCTAGAGATATCCTAAGTGTGAGCACTGCATTCCATATACAGTAGTCAGTAATGAACCCACTGGTTATTTTCATTGGCCCATAGCTAAAGGGAACCTGTTAACTAAAACTGGCCTAATAAACCTCTACGGATACAAATTAACTCCTTACCGACGTGTGACATAATGCAGCAAACACCCACTGGTAACACCTGCAGGTGTTAACCCTTCGAACACCACCGGCAAAGCTGAGCAGGCGCCGCCAGGTTGGCTTGGATCGTCGCTCCCCATGACATTAGGGAGTGGGGATCTGTAGCTATGAGAGTCTTGGGTCACAAAAAGACTTGCACGCTGAAAATATGAAAAAGTTATTTGCGCCAGTACATGGCAAAATGAAGAATTTTGAAGGAGGTTTTAATTTTTGTAAATGTATGAAAACATTATCAATAGTTAAATTTGCTAGCTTTTTTTTTTCACCAATTTCACTGTCTTTGGAATTTTTTTTTTACCGCTTTGCAGTACATGGCATGAAATATTAAATATTGTCACTATGAAGCGCAATTTGTAAAGCAGATCAAGCCATCACACAGCTCTTTGCATGGAAAAATAAAAAAGTTAAAGATTTTTGAAGGTGGGGAGTGAGAACTGACAAAAAAAGGGCCTGGTCATTAAGGTGTAACGCCTTACAGAAAAATTTCTTGTATAAAGTCATTGGGGCAAAGTTTATTTTCTGGTCCCCACACCGGGCCATTAAATAAACATGATCTGGAAGGTGCTAAACTGTTTCAATAGAAATTGATAGTAGTTTATTAGGGCAATTTCTGATTACAGGTTTTCCAGGACTTCTGCTGAAACAGGGTTTTCTGGGGTCTGCAAACATGATAAGGATATACCTACCATTAAGCATCACTCCTGGTCCCAGCAGCACTTAACATTCTGTGTTGTGAATCAAGTTCTAGACAATCGGTGGCTTAGGTGGGTCACCATCACAAACACTCAAGTTGGTCACACCATCAGCATCCAGGAAATCAACTTAATCTGCAAGATTGTTGTATAAAGTTGGACAGCTCTGCGCTGAAGTCAAGCTCTCCCCTTTCAAATTGTACATGCCAGGTAAATAAACAGCTTCATTAGATTGTTGTGAAAGTGGATAGTGAAAGTTGTTTGCACATATAATAATAATCTTTATTTAACTCCATCATATTCCATAGCGCTTTACGAATCATAGGGGACATATACATGCAGACCTATGAAACAATAGGAGTGAGGGCCCTGCTCACAAGAGCTTACAGTATGAGATTTGCCCACATTTATTAAAGCCTCTTCACCAGTTTTATGTCGCGGCTGCACTATACCCGACGCAACCAAAAATTCTGTGCTCAAAGGTGCGCTCTGGTACACAGTCGGACTGTGCGCCACATTTATCATGCAATGTCGCATTGTGAATTGTGTTGCAACCTCTATGTTAAAGATGCACCAAAAAAGTTGGTGCACTCTGTTTGAGAACGGGCACCACAATTCATGAATGTGGCGCACCCTGCACACTTAACAGGCAAACTGCACCTAGTTTTGTGACTATAACATACATTTTAAATATGAGAAAAATTACTATTGGCCTATAGGGTCAATTCAACCAAAATTTTCTCCTCAGAATATGGTAATTCTTTGTAGTTACGAACAAACCCAGGCAATATTTTGTTTAGAGATGCCAAGCAGCCGTCTGGTCACACCAGGACACCTTCAGTCACACAGGAGGAGGAACAGATGAAGAATTACCTTGATCTTGGCAGAGAGTGCTCATGAGAATGGAAAATGTCAAAGGTAGATTTAATCCTCTTTACTTTGCAAATGCCATTAGAAATCATGACATTGACAATTTAATAAACCAGATACCAAGTTCAATTACTTGATAGCATCAGCAGCCTTTTGTAAAAGCACAAGAAAGCCCATAGATTTTCAGACACATCTGTAAAATGGTATCAGGTCCAATAAATTCTGATCAGGTCTTCAAACTCCAGTAAATCCGGTGCCAAACCGGCACCGAGCAGGACATCAATCCTCCACTGCTGCTTAACACTAAAATCTTTACATTTAAGGGGCCATGTCTTTCTCTAACTGCTTCCTGGAATTCTTTATGGGTCAATCAAAGAGATTAAACTTGTGTCTGATAAATAGCGCAGCTATCACCTACCACGCCAAATGCTTTATATCATAAAGGTGCTATAAACAACAGTCTATCACCGCAACGTCTAGAGGACAAACTATATTGGGCAGGAAGTGTTCAATAAAATTCTCGGAACAGCAGCACTTGCGTGTACATTTTACTTTTGCGTGTTTTCCTGGCGATCTGGATGGATGTACATGGATTCCTTCTGTATTGGTCGTATTTGCAGTATAGCTATTAATGGACCACTAGGAATCCGTGTACTATCCATTAATGGCCTGTATGTTCTTCTATTACTACACTATAGGAAATAATTTATTTACTGCTTACACATAACTCAGGTGGCTCCTAGAGGGCAGTATAAGAGCAGCTGTAGCTTTATGATCCCTTCTGTCACATATCAATGTTTTCCTTGGGTTTGACACCACTCCTTTTATATGGTAAGATGATTCACTGTCATGTTAAACTGAGTGTATTCACATGTTACTTATCTTTACCTTGAACTGTCCATACATACTAGTTGGAAGTAGATTGATGGATTATCAGCCACTGAACGAACAATCTTTTGGTGAACAATCATTTAATAGACTGTCTGATATAGTTATTCTTTTTTTTTTTTTATAAAAGCAATAATTTTATTGGTATCAATATCAGCAATTGCAAAACATTTTCATACATCTTATTTACAAATAATACCATATAAGTATGTAAATATACAAGCCGTGCTACTTTTATTCTCATAACCTTCTTGGACATTTCACGGCTTCCTCCGATTCTTTAAACCACCTACCCCCTCCCAAGGAAAAAAAAAAAAATTTTCCCCCGGTTCACCTTTAAGATCATTTTGCCTAGGATATGGGTTTCCATCTACCTCAAATACATTCCCATTTTTTCCTACCCACTTCTTCCCATTTTGCGTACCAGACTTTCTCATATTGCTTGATTTTGTTAACTAAATTAATCCACCCCTCTTTGGAGATGGCTTCCGCGTTCCCCCAGTTTCTAGCGATACACACTTGTCCCAGATGAATAACTCTGTGCATCAATTGCTGTACCCGTGGATCCAGTCCACTTCCCTCCATGTCTCCCAAGATGGCCACTCGTATAGTTGGAGTGATTCTTATTTCTAATAGCTTTGAGATATAAGTAAAAACCTTTGCCAAAATACTCCAATTATTGGGCAGGACCAGATGACGTGAAAGAAATTTGCCCATTACCTTCCACATCTCAAACATCTATCATCTACTCTTACCCTCATTTTGTGTAGTTGCGATGGTGAAAAGTAAATCATATATAAAATACAATGGTGTATTAATCTATGGTTCCACCCCAAAGAACTGTGTCTGGTGCCTTTATAAATTCTGCTCCATACTAGCAGAGCATTGTCTTCATCTGCAACTACGTTCTCTCAGATGTCTTGTGCTTTATGTCTAATATTCAGTGTTTTTCTCCTTACTAGGTACTTATAAATCTTATAAATCAATTTCCTTATATTTATATATTACCAACTGTATACAGTCATGCAATACTATTCTTACGCCATACCCCCTTCTTTTTCTACAATCCCCTAGTGCTACTTGGCCGTATCTCAAAAAATCCCCTTTTCCAAGACCGTGTACTTCAACAAATCCCTCTCCTGAAATAAATTGTGACACATAACAAACCCCTCTTTTTTCCCAAAACTTGTGGTCGGGTAATTCTATCAGTTCTGAAATCAAATGGTTTCCCCATAAAGGTCTCGCATCTATAAAGCCGTGGACTCCCAACAATTTTTTGAAGGTCGCCCATCCTCTCCCTAAAAGCTTAGAAATCTCCCAATTTTAAGGGTTCCGGTTTCCAATGAGCCGCTTTCCAGTATCTCAAAAATTGATCTCATTGTCCGCTTTGTGGATTGGGTAAGCATAAGAAGTGCTGAGTTGTCTTACCAGTTTACCAATCTGGTAATTTGTGCAGCTAAAAAGTAGCCCAAAATATAAGGTATCCCCAATCCCCCTTCCTCAAGTGGGCGGTATAGATAACTCAGTTTCACAGGACTTTCTTACAACCCCATATTAGATCGTTCTACATTGCTCAATAACCTTAAAGTATGTTTCCTCTATCCACACCGGACTTGCAGAAACTACAAATAAGATTTGGGGCAACAACATCATTTTAATGAGACCTATTCTATCGGACCTAGAAAGGGGTAGCCTGTCCCAACAGTGTATTTTGTCCCTAATGGCACCCAATAAGGGGATCAAATTCAGCTCCACAAATTTGTCCAACTCCCTGGAGACCTGGATACCAAGGTACCTAAAGCCACTTTTGTATACCGAGATCTTTTGACCAAGAATTTTTTCCCTAACTCCTGGATCCAAGGGTAACAGCTGTGATTTTTCCCAGTTTATTTGTAACCCCGAACATTTCCCAAATTCGTCAATAGCGTGCATTACCCTGGGCACAGTGTTGGGTGTATCTTGTAGGTATAATATAAAGTTGTCGGCATATAAACAAAGTAAGAATAACTATCTGATATAGTTATTCTTACTGTCCACACATATTTGGTGATACCAGGCGAAAAATAAACAATCTATAAATGATCCTTTACTTAACAAATGATACCTAAAGGGGTATTCTCGTCTGGGCATTCACATTCCGGTTCATTAATCTGCCATATATAAACATTTCTTCAATTATATGTTATTAAAATTTTTTTACCTGTGTGAAGATAATTTCTCATAAATGTAGTCATATGGTCCCTTAGAAATAAGACTGTGTCCTCGGATACGGCCACCTCTGCAGGAGGGATTGCATAATGAAACAAAAGATTTTTGTATATGAAATGTCCGGGAGTGACTGCATAACACCACAGCCGTCCTGTGGTAATGAACGCTGAAGCCATGTGGTCAGGCAGGCATTTTTTCTAATAACATCCAATTGAAGAAATGTTTACATATGACAAATGCATTAAATTAATTGTGAATGCCCAGATGGAAATACCCCATTAGGTATCATTTGTTAAGTATAGGATCACTTATAGTACTGTATGTACTCAAGTATAATAAGCCGACCCCACACAAATAACTGGAAAAACATATTGACTTGAGTATACACCTAGGGTGCGAGATGCATTGGTCAAAGTCTCCCTGAGTAATGTAATGCCCAACAGCCTCTCCCAGTAATTAAATTTACTGCAGCATCCCTTCAAATAATGAAATGCCCTGAAACTCCCCCTGTTAATGAAATGCTCAGCAGCCCCCCAAATAATGAAATGTCCTGCAGACCCCAAATAATGTCATGCTCTGCAGTCCCCCTAATGAAATGTCCTACAGCCCCGCAGTGTTTAAAAAAATAAACTTGCATACTCACCTAATGATGCTTCCTATGACTCATATTCCTTCTTCTCTTCCCTCATAGCAGATCGGGCAGAGACGCATCCCTGTGCTCTGCCCACCGGGTCACACTAAAATGCGGCATTGTTGCCTCTGATGATATCATAGTGTGCGCCGGCGGGGCAGAGCACATGGATGTGTCTCTGCCAGATCTGCTATGAGGGAAAAGAAGAAGAAGGAGGAGCCGCGGAAGGTGAGTATGTAAGTAAATTTTTTTATACACTCGTCTATAAGCCGAGGTGGAGTTTTTCGGCACCTTTTTGTACTGGAGAACTCGACTTCTACACAAGTATATACGGTACTTTAGGCCAATCTGTATTTTTATTTGATTAGTTGTGAACCTGCATGAGTCACAGAGTCAACATCTTTGTCTTCACACTACTCTTGCAACTCCACTTTTAAAGTGAGTGGAAGCAGTAATATTAACTATAAAAGCAGATAGGAAATTAGCATTAAAAAAGAACCTGTTATTGGGTGAACATCCTGATAACAGGTTCCCTTTGAAATGTGAAAAATCAGTGCAGATGATAATTGTATGCTTTCAGATACACTGCTCACTACAGGAGAAAAAGCAGAAAAGAAGCTGATGTGGCCCATAATGAATTAAATAATATATAATAACAACCATAATGAATTATATAATAATTTATAAAATAAACGAAGATTCCCATGAAAATGTTGATAGAAATAACAGTTATCATGTGCCGGTGTATGATGAAGCCCCTACAAAGCTTCCAGATAAACCAGAAGGCTCCTAGCTATGCTATATATTTATGGGATATCTCAGTCATCAATGCATCTACAGTATCTCTAAAAATAAACTTTTGAGTTTTCTAGTTAATCCACCAATATCATTATTATAGGGTAGTTGTAATGCTGTATTTTGCATAATATCTGAATAAAATACTTAGCAGGTTTTGCACAACTCATGTGGGGTCCCACCAAGCTTAGGGGCCCACTGGTGGATTTACTTGTTCAGCTGTGGGCCAATCCAAGCATGTACAGTGCTGTAGATGCTGCTTACACATTATGTATTATTACATCTTTATTCAGTATTGGGGCCTGAACATTCTAAGCTCTACGATCTCAGATTGGTGCACATGCACGATTCATGGGCCCAGCACCTATGGTTTATTTAGCCCTTAGACTGGGGGAGAAAGGGGTTTGCAACTGAGACTTGCATTGCTCCAGGTTCATCACATTGGCAGATACTGGATTATAAATCTCTTTAGTCTAAAAATAATACCACACATCCTCCAGCACTGAATCTCTTTGTAATAAAACTTTGTTTTTAATTGGAACATATTGGGTTTACGGCTATCTGCTCTTACCAATAATCCTCACACCTATTGAGTAGTATGGTCTTTGCAGTACTTACCCGGAAGTTACTGAGGTGAATTCCGGGATATGTGACTATTGGTTCTGAACTCACTAGATAAAATTGAAGCGGCCATCTGCTCCATTACTCTCATGGAGCGGTGAGGGGTCTGAGTGAGGTACCTGGGACCCCATCGGACCCCTTGTTTTCATGATCTGTGGGGGTCTCATCACTGAGACCCCCACCGGTCAGCAAGTTAGGCTCTATCCTGTGGATTTGAATTTATGGGAAAACACCTTAAATAGGATTTCTGTGTGTATAGTGGATACGCCCCAGATGGTCATGGATGACTTCATAGCCCAAAATGTTTCATACACCTGAGAAGAAGAAAACATTTTCATAAGTGCAGAACAAGATAACCAGAACATAGGAGTTATTCCTGAGCAAGGAGTTTCTTACGGGGCCCAGAGTTGAAATGCTCTCTTATGCTTTGGCCACTGCAGATATTCCGCCTTCAGAATTGCTGGAAATGGAGTGTATGGTGTATGATGGCTGTGCTTTCCAGTAATCACAATCTATCCGGTAATACAGGAGATGGGGAATTGGTCACTGCAGGACCAGGGAGAAGGAGAAAGGTTCTGCTCCCTGTGGTCAATGTTATGTCCATGGTTGAACTGGAGGCCACATACAATTTCAGCTCCGCAGAATGTGAAGGAATAAACTGAGAACATCCAAATGTAAATCCTTATCTATCAATAAACTAGGATCTATGGCACCATTGGGAGAATGGATTTTTGGCACCCTAACTATAGCAGCCAACAATCTGGGCATGAGGCCTACCAGCCATCTTAACTCCAGTTTTTACCCCCATTTGTTACATTTTTGGTACAATGGACAGTCCCTGACCACTATGAGTGTGTGCTGCTCTCTCTTGATAACATCTTCATTGTTCCATTTTTTGGTGATAATGTTTATGACCATGAAGGTGTTTCAGACTGATGCCAGGAACACAAACGAAGAATCTTCATTATAGGAAGAGGACTAAGGGGTCAGTCACTTTGGCAGTGCCCAGTAGCCTACAGCTTTGAAGGTCTCAAGCTACACCTACAATATGTAGGGGTATTAAGTTGGGGGTATCCCACTATTACCATATGGAAATTGATAAAACCGGGCCTAGATGTCTTTTTCCAGTAGACTGGGATCAGTGTTGTTCCCGTATACAGGTTCATAGAGGTCAATGCAAGCATGAAGCAATCCAAAAGAACGGTCCTTTCACAGAGTGGTGCTCCTGCATCTTAGCGATTAAGAGATCCAAATCTGTGGTTTTTTATTCCACACTTCGAGTATGACGATATAATAAGCTGACCAGCATGTACATAATAAACATATGGGTACAAGTACTTACTCCTCCATGAAAGCTAGGATAGTTGCATCACTTCGGGAATGGATGAGCCTTGGTGACCTGGGAGAGAATGCTTTTTAAGTCTTCTGTTCATGCAAGACAGGAGCCTTTCTCAGAAAGTGGCCAACACTTTTCTTCCTATCCCTAGTATTGGAAAGTTATGTTTCTGAGAGCATGGCCATAAACCAGCTAACTGAATCCTGCCTGAGAGTACGACTAGGAGTACCCATTGGGGCCACCTAGTTCAGGGACCTACCGGTGGATTTACCTGTGGGCCAGTCTTAGCCTGTGTCTTCCCCTCACAGAAAAAATGACTGAATAATACAGGCAGGGCAATGATAGAGTATTTAACTGCACTGGCAGAGGCCATCTTGGGAATGGAATATCTAGCTGATAAGTAGGTGATCAGTTAGGGTCTGGCTGCTGGAACCCCCACAATCCGGACAAGAGTGGGACACTAACAATCTGGAGAATGGGGGCCCTGCTCCCAATGATGGGTAGAGAAAACCTCATTACCCCATCACTGATGCTCTACCCTTTCCCTTTGTACAGTGCCGCCACCAGGTCACCATTGCCGTCTATGCGGCCAGATATACATCCCCACAACAGCTGTGTGAATGCAGCCTTATGTGGTACAATGTGCAGCATATTATGTATATAACAGTGCAAATCCTCCATTCTTTAGTGTGACAGATGGGTGGCCGGGCCCTGTAGCAGCAAGTATTGAATCTTTTTCCAGGTATCTATATGAATTTCAGAATAATTGTGCATGGATTATGGATCATGATATGATGCATAGTATGAAGAAAAAGTAGATTGGGAATGTGATCATGCAGTACACTATATTCAGAAAATAACAATTGTTCGATGATGCTTTAAGAAGCAAATTAAATTAAGATTAGCTGTATTTCTGGTGGAGATAAGTTAGCACTATGTTCTCATAAACATCTCAGTGAAGCCTTTGGCAAAGCTTCTTCTTAAGAAAACTGTCAATAACACTTAAGTTAAGTGGGCATCGCCTGACAAAGAAACTAACAGAACTATTATTAACAATGTATCATCTTAGATAAATGCTTTCTTAATACCTGGTGAAATAAAAGTAAGCATATTCATTGTCTTGGCTGGGGAATTATAGGAATTAAACTTGGTTACCTTAGAAAGAGGAAGAATAAAATGCAAGATATCACATTCTTGAAAATAGAACATACTAATAAAAGTTAAAATAGATATAAACAACTACTGTAATATCAATGACATGAAGTTGGATTACGGTAGATTATTTTTCTATACATATGATAACATTCCATTAAAAGGTTGTTGCCAAGAAGGGGAACATAAACCACTATGTATAAACAGAAAGTCAACATTTTGGAATGCCTTAAGATTAAAGCAGTTGGCAACTGTTTTACATAAATTGCCCATGTGCCTCTACTGCCTTGAGGATATTCCCTGAATGTTTATTAAGTGATTCAGCAGTCCTAATTACTAATTTTACTATGTGCAGACCTTCCATGCTTCTTTCTTTACATACCTGAGCTCTGCTTAGTAGGAAGAATTTGCGGCAGCAGAGTTATGACTCATCCCACTCCCTCTGTCAATGTGGATGGATTGTGAGAAGAGAGACAAAGTGCGTGAGAGGGTAGCATGGTGAAAACAGGGAAAGACTGAGGCTATATTCCATTTTTAATGGAAGAGATTGATTGAAAAGTCACTAACCCCTTTAAATCATCCTGGATTAACATAAATGATTTAGTCAATGTTATGTTCATTGGTATATATAAACCTGCAAAGCAGGCTAATATGTTAAAGCCTTCCTGAAAAAACAACCCAATATTGTAATAGGTTTTCTGAGATGGTAATATAAAATTTAATACTGAAAGGTGCAGTTCTCACCCTTTAAATGCCTAGCCAGTTTACCACCTTTGCTCTAGTTCTACCTCTTCATTCAGAAACCATTACCTTTAAAGAGAGTCTACCAGCTCCCAAATCACACCACAAGGAAAAACACCATTGTATAGTGTGCTTTATAAGCTTTCCAATCATACCTTTACAGTTTCCAAAAATTCTCTCATTGTAGAAAATTTCCAGTTGTATATCTATATGCAAATAATCTGTGCACCAGGGGGCAGGACCACGGCTGCAGGTGCACCAGATTTCTTCTTTTTACACCTTATTTCTACAAGAGATGTCAATTATTGTGTAAAGGGGGGTGCTGGGTGCTTTTGAGCAGCTTCGAAATCCACCAGCAGACATGGTTCAGCGCACTGCAAAACAAATGTTACTAAAGATAAAAATGTAATTTTCCCTAAAATGACTGGAAAACAGACAATGTATGTCTGGAAAGCTTATATTGTGCCCTCCACAATATTGTTTTTAATTGTAGGGTGGTTTGGGAGCTGGTAGACTCCCTTTAAAATGCATGGTCATTGATTTAATACATGAACGCATGTGGCAGATTTCAACTGTGTAGTTACAATCTAAAACACACCAGATTTATAGAAGTCGCCCCATAAAATTGCACAATTGTGAATGCTTCATTTCCAGGAAGAATTTCCTATTCTGTCGATCTCTAGGGGTTCTAGTGGTTAAATCCCCAGTGATCTGACACTTATCCCCTATCCTTTGGATAAGACTTTACTGTCACCACAATCCTTTTAAGACAGAATTTCTAAATCAAGTTTCATAACAGGAATCCCAAAAGCAACTAAAGGGCCAATTTTCTTCCCTAGCCATGTATATGGATTATTTTTTAATAAATACAAAAAGTTTTTGGTGTCCTTTATATTATCAATTTACTTGGATATGTCATATGTTTACCCTCTATTCAGGACCACTCCTTGGATATCTGTTAATGTGACCTAGTGGGTACATCTCTAATTGAAAATCCTGGGTTATAACTAACCAGCCAGGGTTCAGGGATCGTTGTAGTATTTTAGACACATTTACTCAATGTAAATTAAATTACTAGCTATGAATTGTGTGTGTTCTGCGGAGAACTTCCTTTAATGACTCATACTGCTAATCAGTGTAATCTCAATAACAATGTTCATTTTTACCCTATGCGTTTCGGATCTGCTTTACCATTCATCCCCTGCAGGTGGTTAAAATACTAATTAAGTTTTCTGTAAACAGATCAAATAGATTATAGCTTTAACATAGTGATACAAGTGTAGGAGCGGAATGAATTTGCCATGGGTAAGGTAGAAACTCTGTAACTATTGTGGATCAGCTGTCATCATGTGAGTATTTGTGATGGTCACATTCCTTGCGGTATGGGCTTACTGGTGATTGACAGACAAAGGATCCACCATCACAATCTCCCTCCGCCTCTCTTAACGTTGGTCTCATCTGACTCCAAATCACTTAGACCATTTTCTGCTCAGATCAAATTACAGAGAGCTAAGACCTTTGATGCTTTGTAACCAAACCCTTTCTTGTTCTGGATTACTGGTATCTCGAATGCATCGATCACTTGTGGTTTCGCTTTTCACCTTTCACAGTTTTTACGTAGAGATGTTGTGTTTTTGTTTTGAAAGGTTACACGAATTTGCCATTTATATGCTACATGAATTCCTTTAAAAATGTCAAAATCTCTCCTTGCTGTCATTATCTGAGTTGATGTAATGAGTAGGAATCATTCACTCGGCTTTGGCCACCAATGTGCTCTGCCTACAAAATAATGTGAGGTGTACTGTATCCTGACTTCACCTGTGGGCGATTGTATTGTGTTGTGCACCCTAGAGCAAACTACGGCCATAATGAGAATGCTGACTGCAGGTATGTCCACCAGAACTGTTGGACATGAATTGAGTGTTCATTTCACTTCCAGAAGCCAGAGAATATGGAGGTACCGATACATCCATCTGGCCTCACAACTTTAGATCATGTGTAACCAAACCAGTCCAAGACCTCAAAATCCAGGATTTATCCTCCATGATGGTATGAGACCATCTACCCAGACAGCTGCTGCAACAATCAGTTTGCAGAAACAAATAATGTCTGCCCGATATGTTTGAGTGGTAGAAAAAAAAACAGGTAAAGATGTGGACGTGCTGCTCTCGTGTGCTGATGTGTGAATCACAATAACAATTTCACATAACTATTGGTAAGGTGTACCCTAGGACAAGATTGTCAAAGGAAGACAAAAAGATGTACTCTGGCCGTTCCAACGGCACAGAGCGACTCAAATTCTGGGTGACAACAATTTGGTTTATTAAGGGATAAGAGTAAATGCCAACGTGTTTTGCACCCTTACTGCAGGCGCTTCATCAGGTCAATTCAGGTGCTTCTGGTGGGATAAGTTATGTCTGAAGGTGACTATAACAATTTATTAGGCAAATAAGTGAACAATGTGTTTCTTTAGCCTAGCGAGGTATCACACAGCAATGTGCCCGCCAGGCTAAAGAAACACTAATTTTCCTTTGTAAATATAAGGATTCCTCATAACATCAATGTTTTCGGTATCTGGACCTGATGAAGGGAACGGTACTTTTCTGGAAGGAGTTGACCACTTAATAAACTATTATTGTGATTCCGACAGCATCACAAGAGAGTATCTGTGATATCACACCATACTTCTTCACCTGATTTTTTTTCCACCATTCATTTGAAAATTTACCTATCCAATAATTTGGAATAGGTAGCTCTCTACTTTAAGGACCTGAACATCAAACCATCTTTTTGGAGAGCTACTCCTAGTACAAGAAGCCTATCTATCTTTACTAATCGTCCTCATTGGGTATTTGATTATGTCTGTAGTTTGTTGACTTGAGTCGACAAAGGTTTGCGTTCAATGGTGCCTGACATGTTGACCAACTATATTTGAATGAGATGGGTTTTTTTTTCTGCTTGAGGCTGTCATGGTTGTCTCACCAGGTAATGACTGGTTTTCTGTCCACCCCAAGACCCCCATATACAGTAAAACTGCACATTTTAAGGTGGGCTTCTACTGTTGCCATCATAAGGTCCACCGGGGCAATAATCATGTGTCCAATCAGAACCTTGTTTTGTGAGGTGGATGGATTATCTTGTTAACAGACTAAAGCTACATTCACGCAACGTTGTGCCTGCCGTACCTTAGCACAGTGGGCACACGGCGCAGGGAGAAGAGGAGAGGGTGGCGCACGGCATACATAACATGCCCTATCTTTCTCCTGGCTACAGGACGGTACGGTGCTGCAAATGGGGGATGTATATATGGCGTATATACATTGGCCATATATATGTCCACCATATGGCCGTGTGAATGTAGCCTACACAGACAGATTTGTCAACAATATTTCAGAGTAAAATGCCCTTTGTGTGCATAGAAATAGTCTGAGATCTTTGAGTTCAGCTCATGACAAATGGGAGTAAAAATAAAATTGTTGCATTTATAATTGGAAAATGTAATTCATTCATAAAAAATACTATGAACCAGTCATGTGTCCCTATATGTGGAAACTCTTCAGGGGATAAGGTAATACCTACAGTATATCAATGATTCAGCTGGGGTCCTGGGTTCAAGTCTCACCCAGGTCATCCAACATCTGTAAAGAGTTTGTATGTTCTTTCCATGTTTGTGTGGGTTTCCTCCGGGTCCTCCGGTTTCCTCCCACACTCTAAGACATACTGGTAGGTTGATTAGATTGTGAGCCCCATTGGGGACAGGGACTGATTTGGCAAACTCTGTGCAGCGCTGTATAATCTGTGTGCGCTGTATAAATAAAGGAATTATTATTATTCAGTGATTTTGGTGATCGGTGAAGCTGAATTGTCTATAGAGGCTTTACAAAGTGTCTAACATCCATAGGTGCTGGCTACTAAGATTCATCCCCCTTCTGTATTACCGCTGTCCTTGGTGCTGAAGAGGGTTAAGCTAAAGCCAGTGTGGTGCTGAGATCAGGGCGTGACTGACCTCCATGGGGATGCGATGAGGAATAGGAGGATCTTAGTCTACAACCCTCCTCTCTCTCCATCAACACAAGATTCAGCCTCCTACATTCACCCACCCCCACAGCATCAAAGCAGTGCACCATTGGGCTCTGTCAGTCTTTTCAAGGGGGAGAATTAAAGGGTCTCTGGGCTCATCATCCCCATCCCCCTCATACTTTACTCAAGTCCTCTATCTCCCAGAGACTACAATTAGCCAGATGGGGACTATGCAGAAGCTGTGACAGGAGGCCCTGGGGACAGTAGGCTCCTGCACTATTGTGTAAGGCTAAGAAACGAGGAGAAGAGCAGGAAAGACAGACTACGACGTCGCTGTAGACTGCTGTGATTAAGGTAATGGATAATATGTTTTCATGCTGCATCTTGCAAAATGCAATACAGTAGCTTGCACGTATAATCTGCAGTAATGTATTCAGTATGTCTGCCTCCTCCTGTCATCATCTCCTCTTATATATAGCCTCTATGCAACACGCCAGAGCTGGTTGGATCTAGATTTAGCAATGTTTCATCTGATATTTCATATACTTTGTATACGTGCTGCAGAATCCAGGTGTATTGTGTGGGAGTCTCTGATATTTAGCATTAGGCCTTTTCCCTAAAGATGACTGTGTATGTCTGCCATAGGAACAGGCGGACAGTGCAGATACATATTTCCTGACATTGGCACACAATACACATATACTTGATATCTGACATTAGCATTGATATACACAGGTACAAGGAGAGATGGATCTGGATTTGTAATGCATGAAACACATGATATGAAAAGCAGGAATATATACAGTATATATCAAATACAATGTTACATCTACAAGACAATATGGAATAATTGATTTAGATCCAGATACTCATCATAGCCAGGTACAGGGATACAACAAAATGGACTCAAGCTTTGATTAGATGCACCAAAATGGAAGGAGAGCAGCATTAAACCGAACAGATGGGCAGCATGGTGGATGTAGAAGGATGCCTGACAATCTCAGATAATACAGACAGAAGTCTACGAATGGGGCTTTTTGTACGTGCATCTATGGAAATGAAACTAGGAAGGAAGATGAAGGTAAAACAGTTGCAGATATGGGCAAGTTATATTCTTTTGGAGTGGCAACTGTTATAGTTCCATCGGCAACACAACAGGCAATGATAAAGTAAAACTCTGTATCATCTTATTTTCTTCATCATTTAAAATATACATTATAGACATTGTATCTATTTTAGTTCCATACTGTAATTCTATGTTCAGGCAGGAAGGGGCAGTATAGTCTCATCCTAGAATGGGGGGTGTGGTATCCCAGGAGTTGTACATGCAAGCTTCTTGTTTGCCTATGTTATACCTTTGTGTACAAATACTTATGTATGGAACGTGGAAGCTTTGTAGCAACGTGTACGTGTTTGTGTTTATGCGTGATTGATTATTAGAAAGCAGCAATGAGTCTATGGAGGTTTGATAATGGTTGTCACATTGTGTCATGTGTTGGCCACAGCTGGCATAAGGGGTGTGTGTGTCAGCTGCCCCTGCGAAAGAGGGCGTCTTGCACCTGAGCCGTGGGGCCACCATGAATCTTATGTTTATTGTTTTTAGACTTGATATAACATTTGTTATTTTGGGTTTACTTTACATGATGGAATTATTTGAGCACTGTAATGCAGTATGTATATTGGGCAGCACTGCTTTTAATGCTGCAGTATCTGGAGGCGGCAGTACCGCATGTTACTTTCCCATTGTATGGCTTTGTTCTGTAGCCACTATATGGATCTGCATGAATCTTCTATTTAGGACCGTGTAACAGGGTCATTATACAGTGTATAACAATGGACTGCATATGGGATGATCCTGGCGAGAGTGTCACTGACATATGCTGGTGTTTAAGAAAAATGCTATTCGTTATGAAATTCATTGGAATTTTAGAAGAAAGTAATTTGTTTTGCTGTCCATATAATTAAACAAAAGTTCTATTCACAGCCATCAGGTAGACATTGAGAGACTGTCTCATTGGAAAGTGTCTTAAACTTTTATGAATCACCAGAAAACTTTACTAGTTTGGTAGGTGCCCCAGACTAGATAAACAGGCAATCCTCCCAAAACACTGCCACACTTGTCCATGGATTGTATCTGGTATTGCAGCTCAGCCTAATAACTCCCAGTAGATATCCCAGAGTCAACTCATCAACAGATGTGGCATTATTTGCAGAAGATGGGACCTTTATTCTTCCAAGGATCCATTAATCTTTGTCTCTAAACTGCAGCATGTTATAGCTCCATTTTTATACATGACTTACCGTAGCTTGTACTAGTCCAGGGGACGGTAACCTTCCATTTTCATACAGTATTAAGAGGCAGGGTCCCAGAGAAAATCAAAGCCTACCACCCCCTTGCCTAATAAAATGTCATTTACACTACTGGGGGATATTTCTTTTTAATTGGTGGACAGATTTAAAGATGTATGCGCACAGGCTCTTCAAAAATGTATACGCACAGGCTCTTCAAAAATGTATGCGCACAGGCTCTTCAAAAACATATGCGCACAGGCTATTCAAAAATATATATGTACACCTCCTGTCACTAAGAATGATACACTTTTGAATGGTTAAACCGTGGGGTCTGGGCTACATGAAAATGTTTTCCCCAATTCCTATCTCATTTTATTGTGGTACCAGAGTAAAGTTTACTTTATAGCTAAAAGTCTAATGAAGTTGGTTCCAGTTCAGTGCTGCAGTTTAAGGACCTATGGAAAGGTTGCTTTATACATGTGTGTCAGAAGTCAACACACTTGTATGATTAGTAGAGGGCTGGAGTTGCTTCTCCATTTTATATCTATGGCATCAAACTTAGTGGTTATGTACCCTACAAATGCCTTGGACCCTAGGTAACCACCCATGTTATAATCCGCTAATGCTCATTCTCCAATTGTTAGCGTTCCCAGTGATAAGACCATGACTATCCTGTAGATCCTATAATAAATTGTAGCATTCTCTGACACATGCTATATTTGTCAGGCATTCCTAGAAGCATTGGTGTGGCATTCATCATTCCTTGTACACCAGTTTTCAGCTACACAAGGAATAAAAAAGTTGAAGGAATTGCAAGTTTTTCCCCATTACGCTACCTACATTCCAAGTTGGCATGATGGTGCATGGAGGGCCAGTGTAAAGGATGGGTCAGGGCATGCCCTGGTTTTGCGCATTTATAATATTTACTTTTTTAGGTTATAGCAAAAATCTATGCGAAAAAGGATATTTCATAGAATTCATCTGGGCACACAACCGAGCAGGCCCAGCGCCAGCACCCGGCCAACCCGGGCAAGTGCCGGGGCCCCGGGGTACTGGAGGGGCCCACTCGGGCCCCCGGATCAATTGTACCAGTGTCGCTATAAGACACTGGTACAATTGATCACCATCCGGATCGATCACTTTTCTGCCTCTATGCTGCGCTGGTCGGGAGCGCAGTATAGAGGCAGAATCTAAAACTCACCTGTCCCGGTTCCCACGATGCAGCGCTCCGCAGGGTATGCGACGGCTCTGAAGCCGGCGCACATGATGACGTCATCGGATCACGTGTGCCGGCTTCAGAGCCGGCGCGAATGGGGGGCCCAGGCCGAAGACAGCTGCAGGCGCTGCTCCAGGGGAACCAGGAAAGGGGAATTCTTTTTTCTTTCCCGGAGGGTGGGGGGGTTCAGTGTGTCTGCAGGGAGAGGGGGAGGGGCCCACTAAGGCTCTGTCGCCCAGGGGCCCACTAAAACCTGGAGCCGGCCCTGCAACCGAGGATGGAGGCTCAAAGTATCAAAGCCTGGGATATCAAGACTGGCACACAATGAGGGAGATTCACTATGACTTCTCCACCAGTTTTCTGGCTTCTCCAACAAGCACCCTACTTAGGGCATGCCAGAGGGGAAAGCAAGGAGCTGGGTGGGCGAAGGGTAGGCAGGGGTGTGAACAACCAGCACACCAGGAGAAACTTTACCAAATAACACCACCAGTTAAAAACTGGTCTACAGGCCTGAATTGGAGAAGTTTGCTCCCATATTTACTAATAGACCGGAGCCTCTTAGTATATATGGGTACCGAAGCGCCAGCGGGGGTAGGTTTAAGATTGGCATTCAAAATGCCATTTTAAATGAGTTCCCCCCCTTTGTGTCCAACCTAGATAAATCCCCCCCCCCACTTACTAGGCACCATATGGCGGCATATAAAAGTAATTTCTTCTTGTCTGCAAAAGAAACCCTAATAATGAGTTTTTATTAAAGTGCATTTTATGTTTTATTATGTGTATTACTGTCAGCCTGCTTGGCAGATCTGGAAGCATACACTCTGCGACTGTGTACAATGCTGATGGTGTAGCATTCTTGTTATTTTGATGTGAACTGATGACGGTATGTCTAGCTTTATATTTACGTGTATACGAGGCTAGTGGTATGTCTCTGTGGAGATAATAATTTATGTGGATTTATATGTCTAAAGGCTAAAATGCTGAGCACTCACAGGAGTGGATCAATGAAAATTGATTATTAGTAAGAAAACATTAAGTGACAGATAATATGAAAGACTAGAAGGGCTTAAAACTGCCAGGAGGGGTAGACTCTCCCCCTGCGAGATGAGGTAACACCAGCCAGGATCTCTTGTAAGCTGGGGATCATGAGGGGGGGTACATAATAAATCGATTACTCCCAGCATGGCTTTGTTCTTATTTTCTTGCACTGTATAGGCTGTTATATACGTAAATTGTCTTACTGCTTAACCTAAATCATTTAAAGTAGATGAAGAAGAGCTGTTTTTATCACTAGACACATTTACGCATATCACTGAATTGGCAAATTTTTATGCAGTCCTATACATAGTGATATGTAAGCTGAGCTATGGGACATCTTACAAACCTGGTTCTCTGACAGATAGTATAATCATCAGTGATTAAACTCTTGCATTCTGGGATGTGGAGTTTGCTTGAGGGCCACAGACATGACTTCAAAGCTACGTTTTAATAAACGGAATATTGGAAAATTCTGTTTAAACTATTTTTTTTTGTATTCAAGGTTTGTCTCTCACCACCTAATAGTAATACAGGCAGTCCCCTACTTAAGGACACCCGACTTAAAGAATACCCCTAGTTAAAGACGGACCCCTCTGCCCACTGTGACCTCTGGTGAAGCTCTCTGAATGCTTTACTATAGTCCCAGACTGCAATGATCAGCTGTAAAGTGTCTATAATGAAGCTTTATTGATAATTCTTGGTCCCATTACAGCTAAAAATGTGAAACTCCAATTGTCACTGGGGCAAAACATTTTTTTTTGTCTGGAACTACAATTATAAAAGATACAGTTCTGACTAACATACAAATTCAACTTAAGAACAAACCTATGGAACCTATCTTGTACATAACCCGAGGACTGCCTGTAATAATCTTTATTTATATAGCACTTAACATATCATTGGTTACATAAGGAAGGAATATATACTGTATATGTACTGTATATGCTATCGATATGAAATTCTCATCAGATGTCTGCAACAACCCATCTAATTCACAGCAAAAGCTCTTCTATGGTAAGCATGCATACAACCCATGGCAGCTTCTGGAGCTCTTGGCTCTTGGACAACTCTTCTTTTCACTCCTTCGTCTGGGGGGTCCTGCTCTTGGCCAGATAATGGAAATTCTTCCTATTTTCGTATTATTGCTCCATCAGTAGTAGTTCACTAGTTCAGAAAATCTTCTGTAACCAATGTCCTCATTATGTTCTGCAATACGTCTGCAAAGGTATTAAGACAGCTCACTGGTTTTCTGTTCAATAAACTTTTATTAAAAGTAATTAGTGTCAACATACATAGACTTGTTATTGAGTCACAGTGAGATTTCAGAATATAAGCTTTCAAGGCATATACACACATAACTTTGGCTTGTCTAGCATTACATTCGCAGTACAAAATGAATTCCGCACTTCTCAAGCCGCTAATTATACCTAGATAATACTTGTCTCCTTTAGTGCAATGAGCAAGGAAACCGGAAAGAAACAGCTCACTGGTTTTACCCATCATGAGATGCTTTTTGTAGGCATCAGTTGAACCAGCTGTTATTATTCTTACTAAGTGGCTGGATTGCTTTCTAATTACTGACAGATTTTAGCCAGTGTCATGACTTTCCATGGCTTTTTGCACCTCAGTTTCTTTATTTGTTCAATACCTTTTCCTTGTGTCATTTCTCATTCTTACACATTACTTCAATAGTGAGCATATATGGTCTGATTTCTTGTGGATTGGATGAAAATCTGACCATTTTTAGAAATTTATTGGGGCAGATTTATCAAGCTATCTGAAAGTCAGAATATTTCTAGTTGCCCATGGCAACCAATCACAGCTCCACTTTAAACTATTCATGATCACTGGTAAAATGAAAGCTGAGCCGTGATTGGTTGCCATGGGCAACTAGAAATATTCCGACTTTCAGATAGCTTGATAAATCTGCCCCATCGACTTGAAAGATTAGTTACATTTTCAAAATTTGTTTCGTCAGACATAAAAAAATAATGAAGAGGGGTGGAGTAGACAGAGAGGGTTAGTTTAAAGAGGTAGTGTTTTAAGGCACATGATTTAGGAGACGTTTGAAACTTTGAAAGGTTTTTGAGATTGATTGTCTGGAATAGCACATTCACAGGAATTGATGCAACTTGTCAGAAGACTTCAGACTTCTGATACGGGCAGTCCCCGGGTTATGTACAAGATAGGTTCTGTAGGTTTGTTCTCTAGTTGAATTTGTATGTAAGTCGGAACTGTATATTTTATAATTGTAACTCCAGCCAAAATTTTTCTGGCCCCTGTGACAACTGGATTTTAAAATGTTGGGTTGTCATCAAAACCAAAGTTAACAATAAAGCTTAATTGAAGACACCCGTGATAACTATTATAACTGGTTATTGTAGCCTCAGGCTGAAGTACAGTAAATTACCAACATCCAGAGGTATGTTTGTAACTAGGGGCCGTCTGTAAGTTGAGTGTACTTAAAAAGGGGACTGCCTGTACAGCACTATGGCACTATGTAGAGCTGTGAAGGTCAAATTGATCAATTTTTTAAATTGTATTTAGAAGTTATCATTATAGTGACTGGCAAAAACCATTGGTCTAACCTTTAGACTTTAATATAAGCCAGCTGCAGGATACAGTAAATTGTAAATTGGCATTTAGTAATAGAAGTGTTTTAGAGGATTCCATGGTAAGGAAAGGGCAGATTCTAAAAATGCTTTTGAGGGCCATGCAGCATGAGCAGGCAAGTGATTAAATCAAGGGTCTAAAGACTGCGTGCCTGCTTTAACAGAGCTACTTATTTTTGAGAAGGAACAACCTCCCATCATTGTGTACCAGGCACACCTCTCTACTTTTAGCAGTGGCTTAAAGGGGTTGTCCAACATTAATAAAAATTTTACTGGGGACCTGGGGAAGGCGGACTGTGAAAAAAAATAAACCTATACTTACCTCTCTCATTGTTCTCGGTGTTCCGCACCACTGTCAGTCGCTGGTGACGGAAGTTGTCAGAAGACAGCCTCAAGCCCACCAGTAAAGTTTTTATTACTGTGGGGCAATCTCTTTAAACTTACTACAGCTTTTTCAAGTGAATGGGGCTGAGTTGCAACATTAGTAAATGCTGCTAGAGTAAGCTAACCCCTTTAAATGGCCGAAGGTTGCCAAGAGATCAATCCCCACTAATCTAATATTGACAACCTATCACAAGTCCTAGATAGTATAAAAGGTTACATATGATGTGTACATGCATGTGATTTACGTCTGAACACCCTCCTGGCTAGTCAGATCTTCCAAGAAGTCTTATATTGGTGTCCAACTAAATTTCCTTCATTTCTTCTACTCTGAGTACAATCCTTATACTGTCTAGCTAAATTTCTAGTTGTAATAACATGTTTAAAGGGTTATGTTTACAGCAAATGTAACAACTGTGATATTGGGGCTGAACATGGCGCCTTCTGAGGAATTTAAATGAGCAGCCGGAATGGAGAAGAGGCTGTTCAAAGATTTCTCTGTTTTTAATTAAATTTTCATAGACCTGAAGGAAGAGAGTCTTGTATGTTCTTCTGGAAGGGTTGATTTCAGACATGCATACATGGCAAAAATATTTCCAAAATGAAACATATAGGTAGCATGTAACCACTATAGCCAAAGGGTCTATATAAATAAAGATTAATAAAATTGATCCTGTCAGGGTCGCTAGGGAGAATGCTGGGACTTCTGGTTCTTCTGCTGGTGCTAGCAGCGTTCTCCGACCCCCGGCGCGTATCCGCGCAAACTTCACCTCTCGTCAGGGGCAGCGGCTGCTAAGATCTTGCGCTGTCTAGGAGTTGTGTTCGGAACTGCTGGGACTTGTGGTACCTCTGCATGATGCCTGGTTGTTCTGCACCATGAGGGGTTAATTCCCAGAAGCTATCCAGCTCCTATCAGGTTCTGGATGTGGAGTTCTGGCTGCATAAATTGCAGCTTCACTAGTCACCTGTGCCAGTGTTTGAAATCCCTTCATCACTCGCTCGCTGCATTAGGTTGACTTGCTCTGTATATGTGTTGTTGTGACCTCGGCTAGTTTTTGACCCTGTACCCTCTCCGGCTAGTTTACCATTCTTTTGTGTTTTATGTTTGTCACTCTGTTTGTGTTTCCCTTCCCACACTTATCCAGTGTATTTCGAGTCTTCAAGTAGTCGCCCCACGGTTTAGCGTGGGGGGGCTATAGGAAGGGACAGAGGTTGGGGCAAGCTCAGGGCACACTATCCCCTGTCTTCAGTGTTACCCAACCCTAACAGATCCGTTGTCAATGTAGCTGAATGCTACAATTATTAGCGCAATTCACATAAGCCAGTCATTTTATTATGTGTGTGTCTGAATGTGACATGTAACAATTCCCCCTCTGATTTTAGCAATTCTAAAAAATTTTAATTGCGTCCCCCGTCTTTTTACAGTGTTTTATGTCGGTGCTCCGGGGCAAAGTATTGTAATTTTTTTAGGAGCCAGGCTGCTTGTGGCCTCTAGTGAAGCTGTCATTATGTCAGTGACAAATGTCGACTAGTAATGAAGTGGCCAATAAAAGACTTGTTAACACAGGAATTAATAAAGCTCCTCAACCCATGGCTCCTGTGGGGTATTGAGAACTAATTTGCAAGTCTAATTTAAAGGGTATGTCCCACCTCTGAAACTGATTTACAACAATAAATAAATAATGTACAACCGAATGAAGCTTTGATTGAAAATCCATTACATAGCTAGAATGTTGACTTTTTTAGTCTTCATGGCTGCAGACTACAGAGAAACCATGTGTATTCTAGTTATACCCTATTCAACTTGTCCCTGCTGTTCATTAAAAAGCTTAAAGATTAAGCTATTTTAATAGTTTACAGCTCGTGTAAGTCATTCATCTAACTTTCTTACATTTCTCTCTGTGAGGACCCTTTCTCACACACGTATATGGCGGCCATATGTCAGCTATAGAAGTGTGTTGTGTACAGCACAGTACGGTGAGCACACATGTCGTGTCAGCATACCGTGACATTGCCAGAAAAAAGATAGAGATTCCTCTATCTTTTGCCGTACCTACACCTTGGCTGCATGTCTCCCTATGAAGAGGGGAGGGGTGAGGAGCGCTCACCTTTCCAGTCATAAGTATGCTACGCCTGGGTCCCGACTCGCACATAGCATACGTGTGTGTGAATGGAGGCTTGTTGAGACTTACAGTAGGATGCTCCTCAGAAAGAACATTTACTTCAGAAGGCACTGGCATAACATATATAACACTCTGCCAGGACTTCAGTTGTAGTATAAGGTGATAGGAGAAGGAGGAGGCGCTTATGGACATAGGAATGCCCCTTAAAGAGTCATAGTTCTTTTATTGCAATAGTTGGTAAATAAAAGGAATTCTTTCATAAAGCCAACCACTGGTTTCAAACAATTTTAGGGAACATAGTACGGGTGATCCCCGACTTAAGAACACCAGACTTACAGACGACCCCTAGTTACAAACGGACCTCTGGATGTTGGTAATGTACTGTAATTTAGCCTTAGGCTACAATAAACAACTATAACAGTTATTAAAGGCGTCTGTAATTAACCTTTATTATTAATCCTGGTTCTTATGACAATCCAACATCTTTAAAATCCAATTGTCACAGAGACCAAAAAAATTTTGACTGGGGTTACAATTACAAAATAGACAGTTCCAACTTACATACAAATTCAACTTAAGAACAAACCTACAGAACCTATCTTGTACGTAACCTGGGGACTGCCTGTATAAAGTAATACCCCAAGTAATACCCCAAAGTAATAGTGGGTATCTGGGGTGATTAGTGGGGTAGAATCTGATTTGGAATCCCAGTGAAAATAAACTTTATGTACCAAATGTCCTGTGAGCCATTTACCAATATCCCAGTGTACAGAGTGTATATGTATACTGTACATTTACAGTGTAAACAACATAGATTATGTATTCTGACATTGTTATACTCGCAGGATAATGTTCTCACAAGTTTTTTCCTACTTTCTATTCCTAATTTATGCAGGGAGAAATTCTTCTCCTGTAAATGGGAAATCTTGAGCTCCATAGCCAGTGAAAACAACCATCATCTAATAATACCAGAGCGGCTGCATGCTTAGGTTTTCATTTTCTTTTATAAATTTCATTAAAATGAATGTCACAGGAATAAACACTAAAACCATAAAAAGACCCCTATCACAGGGGGTCACACATGCACATCACACAGTCACACATGCACGTTACTAGACCATTCACTGTTATGGTACTTCCAGCAGAGATACTCAACTATTTTCAGAAGTCCTATAGAAGTCCTGCGTGGCATGCAATCATCTGACAGCCCATTTAAAGCCCAGCACTAATCCCGTGGATTAGGATATTTGCTTATAGTGTAATAACTCCTTTAATTGATTGTATGTGTAATGTGTTTAGCTCACCTGCATTTGATGTTATTGTACAGATGTACCTTTTTATAGACATATGTAGCTATTTCTATCCCCAGATTCACCCATAAAGTATTCATTCTTTTGATAAGTTTCCTAGAAGTCCCATAATGCCTTGTATGTACCTTCTGACTGGCCCTGCCACCAGTGTCTCAATGCATTGTGCACTCTCCTTTCACCTTGTACCATATACCTAATAGGTCTGCCTACAGTGAACTCAGTTCAGCAGTAAGTACAGACGGTCCCCTACTTAAGAACACCCGACTTACAGACGACCCCTAGTTACAAACGGACTGGTAATTGGTAATTTACTGTACTTTAGCCTAAGGCTACAATAAACAGCTATTACAGTTATCACAGGTGTTTGCAATTAAGATATTGGGGCAAATTTACTTACCCGGTCCATTCGCGTTCCAGCGGCGGCTTCTCCGCTCTGGATTCGGGTCCGGCCGGGATTTAATAAGGTAGTTCTTCCGCCGTCCACCAGGTGGCGCTGCTGCGCTGAAAGTAAACTCATCGCGCCGGAATGCACCGAGCTGGACCAGGTGAAGGTAAGCGGTCCTTATGCGACACATTTTCGGTTTTTAAATGCGGCGGTTTTTCCGAATACGTCGGGTTTTCGTTCGGCCACGCCCCCCGATTTCCGTCGCGCGCATGCCAGCGCCGATGCGCCACAATCCGATCGCGTGCGCCAAAATCCCGGGGCAATTTAAGTACAAGCGGCGCAAAACGGAAATATTCGGGTAACACGTCGGGAAAACGCGAATCGGGCCCTTAATAAATGACCCCCATTATGTTATTCCTGGTTCTGACAACCCAACATTTTTAAAAATCCAATTGTCACAGAGACCAAAAATAATTTGTCTGGGGTAACAATAATAAAGTATACGGTTCCAACTTACATATAAATTCAACTTAAGAACAAACCTACAGAACCTATCTTGTCCATAACCCAAGGACTGCCTGTATACACTGAGGCGTCTCTAGGCTTCTCTTACTGCTAATATAGAAAAGGAAGATGGTTATTATATATTGCTTACCCAAAACTGTGAGGTTACCAGGAAAATCCATCAGTATAGGGCAAAAAGGTTGTTATTATTGCTAGCTAATAATTAATATTGTTACTGCCCCATCCCTGTTACAGTTGTGGTTATATGGCAAAAACTTGGAATAACCTGTATGACCTGTTAACTAGCCAAAGCAGTTCCCTACACAGTACAGATGAGATACAATGACATTGAAACAGTGCTGTCTAAAGTTGGATATCTATTCCTGCTTAAAAAACATTACAGGTTGGATTTGTTAACCAAAGTTATGTCTCAAGGCTTTTTGAAAGTCGGGCACCAGAATTACCCAGATTTCTCAGCAGCGCATCAATGTTCTTTAAAGGAAACCTACCACTTGTAGTGGCAGGTTTCTGATGGAAATACCGGGCACCAGCTCAGGGTGAGCTGGTGCCGGAGCTTATTTTTGTTAGCGTTTTAAACCGCGGTATCGCGGTTTAAAACACTTTTTAAACTTTATAGCCGGCGCAGGCAGGTATGCGCTCGGCGCTTACCGTGCGCGCGGCTACATAGGAAGTGAATGAGAGCCGCGCGCATGGTAAGCGCCGAGCGCGTACCTGCCTGCGCCGGCTATAAAGTTTTAAAAAGCGTTTTAAACCGCGATTTAAAACACTAACGAAAATAAGCTCACCCTGAGCTGGTGCCCGGTATTTCCATCAGAAACCTGCCACTACAAGTGGTAGGTTTCCTTTAAGACTCTGTGTGCCTACAAGGGCAATCCCCTGAAAGAGTCTGATTCACCTTCCTGACTCATAGCATTATGAGAGGAACCATTATGTGATAATATGCATTTAGAGGACAAACTTAAAGTAGAACATTGGATGAACAGCAGTTCTTGATAGTAAATTTCTATTAAACAGAATAAGTAGAGCTATCAAAATCAAGCATGGATAAACAAGGGACACTTACTCATAGATCCTGGCACTTTTAAACACTAATGACCGTATAAAGTTCTGGTGGATGTATCCAGAGCCCCTCAGTGCTGCAGATGCACAGGCTGTTACAATGAGCAGAACATATATCACCCTCCTCCTGCTATCTACCTCTTCCCTCTGCCTGTATACAGGGGGAGGGGAGACCTGCTTTGCTCATTGTAACAGTGAGTGAAAACACATCACTGAGGGGCTCTGAAAGCATCCCCCGGAGGAGCCCATCAGAGTAATTAGCATAATTTTAAAAGTTTATTTTAGAAGGAAGAGGAGTTCATGGTTAACACATATACGAGGATTACCCCAGTCACGGTGCCTGGATCTATGAGTAAGTGTCCCTGGTTTGTCATGCTTGATTTTGATGGTAGATTTCAAAATATCATATCACATCTCAACCCTCCTCCCTGGCCACTCCCATAGGACTAGGAATGAAGAACTGCATACAGATAGGTAAACTTTGATCTAACATATCTTTTTTCGGAAAAAAAATCCAACTCTTTGGTAATATGTACACTATTCTCTATGGGGAAATGGTGGAGGCAGAAAAAGGGCTTCTGATGACAGGTTCCCTTTAATAGACAGTCCTGGGCAGACCTGTTTCTTTCTCTGAATATAAACATAGAACATAGTCGACCACGTGAAAGCTGATATATTTAAATTAGTGAGAAACAGAAAAGTACAGTGTATTACCTACTAAAATAAAAAAAACATTTTCCACAAAATCTTTGTTGTCAGTACCTTAGACATGAGAAATCTCTCTATATTGTATTAACGCAAATACATGAATTGCATACTGTACACACATATATATATATACACTCACCGGCCACTTTATTAGGTACACCTGTCCAACTGCTCGTTAACACTTAATTTCTAATCAGCCAATCACATGGCGGCAACTCAGTGCATTTAGGCATGTAGACATGGTCAAGACAATCTCCTGCAGTTCAAACCGAGCATCAGTATGGGGAAGAAAGGTGATTTGAGTGCCTTTGAACGTGGCATGGTTGTTGGTGCCAGAAGGGCTGGTCTGAGTATTTCAGAAACTGCTGATTTACTGGGATTTTCACGCACAACCATCTCTAGGGTTTACAGAGAATGGTCCGAAAAAGAAAAAACATCCAGTGAGAGGCATTTCTGTGGGTGGAAATGCCTTGTTGATGCCAGAGGTCAGAGGAGAATGGGCAGACTGGTTCGAGCTGATAGAAAGGCAACAGTGACTCAAATCGCCACCCGTTACAACCAAGGTAGGCAGAAGAGCATCTCTGAACGCACAGTATGTCGAACTTTGAGGCAGATGGGCTACAGCAGCAGAAGAGCACACCGGGTGCCACTCCTTTCAGCTAAGAACAGGAAACTGAGGCTACAATTTGCACAAGCTCATCGAAATTGGACAGTAGAAGATTGGAAAAACGTTGCCTGGTCTGATGAGTCTCGATTTCTGCTGCGACATTCGGATGGTAGGTTCTGAATTTGGCGTCAACAACATGAAAGCATGGATCCATCCTGCCTTGTATCAACGGTTCAGGCTGGTGGTGGTGGTGTCATGGTGTGGGGAATATTTTCTTGGAACTCTTTGGGCCCCTTGGTACCATTTGAGCATTGTTGCAACGCCACAGCCTACCTGAGTATTGTTGCTGACCATGTCCATCCCTTTATGACCACAATGTACCCAACATCTGATGGCTACTTTCAGCAGGATAATGCGCCATGTCATAAAGCTAGAATCATCTCAGACTGGTTTCTTGAACATGACAATGAGGTCACTGTACTCAAATGGCCTCCACAGTCACCAGATCTCAATCCAATAGAGCAGGGGTCTCAAACTCAATTTACCTGGGGGCCGCTGGAGGTAGATTCTGGGTAAGGCTGGGCCGCAGTATGGCAATATATGGGAATTTTCCTCCTCATTCATTACAATGTGCTATCAGCACATTGTAATGAAGGGGTTAAAACGAAATAGCCTCGGGTCTTCGGAAGACCCGAGGCTACCATGGAGACGGATCGCCGCCCCCCGATGACGTCACGGGGAGCGGCGATCCCAGGTAAGATGGCGGCGCCCATGCGCCGCTATCTTTTTGAGGCTGCCGGCAGCTTTGCCGGCAGCCATCGCTGTGAAAACACCCGCGATCGGTACTAGCACCGATCGCGGGTGTTACCGGTAAGCCTTTGCTGCAATATGCAGCAAAGGCTTACCGGCTATGGAGAGGGCTCGGCCCGTGAGCCCTCTCCATGCAGCGCGGCCTGCCCTCTCCATGCAGGTGGGGGCCGCAAAATATTGTCCCGCGGGCCGCAGTTGGCCCACGGGCCGCGAGTTTGAGACCCCTGCAATAGAGCATCTTTGGGATGTGGTGGAACGGGAGATTCGCATCATGGATGTGCAGCCGACAAATCTGCGGCAACTGTGTGATGCCATCATGTCAATATGGCCCAAAATCTCTGAGGAATGCTTCCAGCACCTTGTTGAATCTATGCCACGAAGAATTGAGGTAGTTCTGAAGGCAAAATGGGGTCCAACCCGTTACTAGCATGTTGTACCTAATAAAGTGGCCGGTGAGTGTATATAATAATGAAAATATGGATAGAAGAACTTTGTAATAGCTTTCCTTGTTTTGGGACCAGCATGGCTTGTCTCTCCACTCTCTGCATTGTTTACATGTCTCACTCACCCGCCACTGGCGTAGAACACTTCCCATACTTCGCTCTTTATAATTTTCAGTAAAAACAATCACCTTGACCACATCCACAAATGTCCTCATTTATACACAGAGTAGCTCCTATACTAGACTGCTTTCTCCCTGCAGACAAAGACGTAGGGTCCGCCTTGGAAAATTTCTCAGTCAAGCATTTACTAACTGTGCCCAAAACATCTCATCTCTTTAAATCCCAGGGGATCATAAAGCTACGGTTATTTTCTTTTACAGTTCTAGAATGTGAATAGCAATGTGGTACCAGGTTGTCATTCCAAGACTGCAGAGCCGCAGCAGGAGGGCCGCATGTGCTGCCAAGTAGAATGTTTCTGTTACGGAAGATGAGACTTCATGGAATATCGTTAAATGCGCCCATCTACAGGGAAGGATGTGATAAAAAGTGCCGCAATAAAAGCAAATCACTAAAAAGATATTTTCCCTCAAGAACCGCATGCTGTCTACAATATGTTAACATGTTCTCAGAATGACAGTGTCATAATGGAGAATCGCAGTACATACACAGAGGATGTCAGGTCCTTGTACAAGCTCTCCTAGCCAAACAATGATTCTTCTCCAGACAAAATCTCAAATTGAATATATTCTGTCCTGTAAGGATGAGTAAATATGTCAGAATCCAAGATATGCACTAACCCTGGATGTTGATGAATGTTGCAAATTGATTCCTATGTTCTAGCTAAAGTGGATCTGTTCTTGTTGTGCTTGTCTAGGTCCAATGTCCACCTGTCTCTGCCCCTTTACACACACATGTACAATGTGTATTGTAACAAAACACAGGAGATTACAATATAAAAGGAGCATGCACATAGCAGAGACTTACAGCAGGCGCTGGTACCCGTGGTTTTACTTATGTATGAACATGAGCAGATACGATTTATGCACAGACATCCTCATGCTGGGAGTCGTTTACAGACCTATGAGCACGCTATATACAGTGATATACTGAGTATGTGATAGTATACGGTAAAGACATTCCAAAAATCAGACTACACTCTTCGATTCCCAGCATGGTGTAACCTAGGCAGTTCTTTACTGCGAAGATGCTGACACAGCGTGCTGCTGTTCTTGTCCACGTGTTCCCACACACTCTCGCCTCCCCTTCTCATTTATTACCTCGGACCATTGAATACGTATATTCTCCCCACCCATCTCCTACCAGACAACACCCTCACCAGCCTTCCAATTATGTTCCAGAATTAGTTTGATAGGTGCACGGTGCTGCCTGACTGCAACCCAGGATTGGGTGAGGCAGGAGTAGTCTGGATTGGCTCCATGAGACACCCCTAGGCGCTCTCATTGGAGACTGTCCCCATCTCGTGTTGAGAGGCAGGGAGCGTCTCTGTCCAGAGTGTTGTCAGACAGAGGTCAGCCCATGGGGAGGCAGGCGGCTGGCTGGAAGGCATCTTTTATTTATAATGTTTGGGTGCTGTGTGCTACTCTCAGAAACCCTGCAATACCTCCCTCTATAAGAAGCTCCAATCGTCTGCTGCACACAGACCTGTCTCACCAATGATATGCCATTGGTACAGTAATCAGCCAATACCCACACTATTCCATTGGTAGGTATAGAGCTATTACTGGCTGATTGGTAGCAAAGTATATGGGCACAGGTGTTGCTGGGAGATGTTGGGAGGCAGAGCAATGTCTTTTTAGAGAAACTCAACTTTGCAAAGACGACAAACTTCACGTCACATCCTTCTATTCCCTAATGTACTTCTCTACATACTGCACAGGTTCCATCCTATTGACTGTGATGCGCCCAACTTATCCTTTAGTTATCCTTGTCCTCAATGCATAACAATTTTTTCTATCATGTGTCTGCATAATTTTGTGACCAGGAATTTTCACTCTTCCTTTTAAACTTACATTATTTGCATATGTTACATTGTTGGCTTTTTCTGTATCCAAGATATAATCATGAATAATATAAAATAATATTACTTATTTTCTTATATAATGCCAACATATTCTGTAGTGCTGTACATGTGGTTATTTTGGCCATTAGGACCACAATTTGTGTGTGTATACATGTTGTTTTATGTAACATTTTGTTAAAGAATATTTAGTATAACTGTAACAAAAATATTGTTCTCATCTAAACATATATATTCAGGTGACATAGCATCTTATATACTAGTAACCTGGAGTGTTAACTAGTATCAAATTATGTTAATTAACCTGAAGGGCTCTGGCGCCGCTCAGTGCTGCAGTTTCACAGGCAGTTACAATGAGCAAAATGTTCACCCAACCGCCTGCTCTCTCTCACGGTGTCACGGTGCCTTGATCTATAAGTAAGTGTCCATGGTTTATCATTAAGGATTTGGATGGCAGATTTCCTTTAAGTAGGTACAGCCAGAAAAAACTGCAGGACTATGGCAGTGAGAGAGTTCATAAGGGACACTATGCGTCCCCTTACACAATTAGTTCCAGGGGGCTCCAACATATCAAACATTGTTTGTATAGAAAAGCAGACTCTTTCAAGAGGCTTTGGCCTCTATCAATATAATGGAGAATATGGGTCAGTATTACATGTGCCAGGAAATTTGTCAGTGCATACTTTAAATAGAGAAAGGACACATAAATTACATTTGTAAGAAGTTATATTTTATTGTATTTATTTACATATACAGGCAGTCCCTGGGTTACGTACAAGATAGATTCCATAGGTTTGTTCTTAATTTATATTTGTATGCAAGTTGAAGCTGTATATTGCCCCAGCGACAATTGGAGTTTCCAATTTTTTTGAAGTAACGGGACCAAGGATTATCAATAAAGATTCATTACAGATACTTTACAGCTGATTATTGCAGTCTGGGACTAAAAAAAAGCATTGAGAGAGTTTCACCAGAGGTCACAGTGGGCAGAAGGGTCCTTCTTTAACTAGGGGTATTCTTTAAGTCGGGTGTCCTTAAGTACGGGACTTCCTGTATTATTAGCATTTTAGCCTGGGACTATAGTAAAGCATCACCAGAGGTCACAGTGGGCAGAGGGGTCCATCTTTAACTAGGGGTGATCTGTAAGTCGTTGTGTCCTTAAGTAGGTTACCGCCTGTAATGTACCATAATCCTGTTGGTGTGATTATCTACATGTTTTCATGTCGATGAGATTTGGGCAGGCTGTATACTACAGGGGCTGGGCAGGCTGTGTACTACAGGGGGCCTGGCTGGCTCTATACTACAGGGGGCTGGGCAGGCTGTATACTACAGTGGCTAGGCAGGCTGTATACTACATGGGGTTGGCTGGCTGTATACTACAGGGGCTGGGCAGGCTGTATACTACAGGGGGGCTGGCAGGCTGTATACTACAGGGGCTAGGCAGGCTATATACTACAGGGGCTGGGCAGGCTGTATACTACAGGGGTTAGGCAGGCTGTATACTACAGGGGCTGGCAGACTATATAGTACAGGGGGCTTGTTGGCTATATACTGGGAGGCTGTGACCAATGCATTTCCCACCCTCGGCTTATACTCAAATCAATAGGTTTCCCCAGATTTTGTGTTGAAATTAGGGGTCTTGGCTTATACTTGGGTCGGCTTATACTCGAGTATATAGGTATACATTTCCCTATCCAGTTCATGCCTTGACTGGAGTAATGATGCACAAAACAATTTCCCAATGGGATTAATCAAGTTTTTTTCTATTCTTTTTTATTTTTATTTTTATCCCAAAAGCATAGTGTAAAATCCAGACAGAAAATCACAAATCTGTAATGTGTTTGGCGTTAATGGATTTCTCTACAGGTGTCCGCCTGCTCTAGTTGATGCCAGTACTCTGGCCACTTCAGTAAGTTGTGGATATAGTGCAGATCTGCAGCTCCGTCCTGTAGAAAAAGTGTCGGCTGGGTAATGCTCTGCAGATGTTCGTGGATGATTTGCTGCTTGGCTTTATTTTGCAGTCCCAGCAGCTGCACTAATAACAAAATTAGAGGAACACCGATCTTTATATCCTCCTCTTCCTGGAGAGGTTGAGTGCCTCAGTCAGCACTATGGGTTAGGTGGAGACATGTTCCATACTAAGAATTATGGCTTACACCCCGGTCAGGACAGCGCTCCAATGTAATTGGATAAGGGACAGGGGTGTTGTGGGGCAGAATTCAGCACTGCAGTAACATGGGGTGAGATGGGCAGGAATATATACGGCTGGGCTGTGGGATAGACGCTGTGTACAGCACTAGTGTAAGGAGAAGCAGCATGCAGTGTGTGCCAGAAGATGTATCTAGGGCATTATATCTGTCCTGCCCAGTACAGGCATAAAGAGAAGTAATAAGAAACCCTGTATAATCATAGTACCACAATGATCTGTCTATTGGATACTTTATCATAATTATGACATCACTGCATTATTGTGACATCACAAGTGTATAGTCTAGATATTAGTATTATTATACTTGTTTTATATTCAATACAATACAACTTTATTGATCCCCTGGGGGGAAGGGGGAATAAACCTTTATTATGTAAGGTTATAGCTGAGCTGGTGGTATTATGTGAATGTATAAGGGTCGCACTGCAGTATTCACGTGTCGCAGGGAAGAATTGTGTGAGAATAAGGGCTGGGCATATAATGATGAAGAAGTTTGTTGTTTTTTTTTTTTCTAACTTGCTTTTCATGTCTGACTAGAGACATCGCTCTGCCTCCCAACATCTCCCAGCAACACCTGTGCCAAGCTCGGCCTTCACCAATCAGCACTGAGAACCCTCATGTGCCGACCAATCAGGCTACAGCAAAGTTAGCTGTTTTCATGTGTAATGCCCTCTGATTGGTGGAGGTGGGCTGGAAGGGCAGCTGATTGGCTGCTGTTTGTGCATGGGGGGAAATTTGCAGGGTTTCTGTGAGTAGACAGGAAGCCTAAGAGCACAGGAACATTGAACGTCTAATATTAACCCTTCTGACCACAGAACAGGAATAAATGTTCTGCCGCTTTCCTAAGCTGAAGCTGCTGGAAAATCACAGCTCAGTGGATAGATTCTATAAAATGGATTCATATGAAATAATCTGATAGATAATGCCATATATGATAACTATATGTACAATACAATTTTGTAAAAATTGGTTAAAATATTCCTTTTACAAATCAGATGTCTATAGGCTTTTTAGAAGCATATACAGTAGTACTGGGTAGAATCTGTAGGGTTGTCTCATTTGCAACATCGCTAATCAAGAGTGTGATCTACTAAGGAAATAGGCTTTTTAACCCTTAAATGACCAAAAAGAAGGTCCTGCCTGACTGGAAACGTTTAAAAGACGATGCTAATTTTATTAATAGAAATCATTAAAACATGTAGGACTAGTCCTATGTAAACAATTATACTTTTCAGGCATTGGCCAGCAGTGTTGGACTAGTATAGTGGTCCTAACTTCAGGACAGCCCTGTTATGGGAATTGTATTGCACTGTCCCGATTGTGCGAGCCACAAGTGGTCTAATGTAAAGTGCTCGTAGTGGCTAACAGTAGACCTAAGTAAAGGCACTAGTGGTTGACGATGGCCTCATTTATATACACATACTGCTAGTTACACCTAATGCGTTTCTGCATCCCAACATTTGCATTAGGATGCGTCCTCAGAGGTGCTTATTCTTATAGGATGGAATTCTTAGATAATTTGTAACATCCCTAGCATTCCCCCCCTTGGCATTGTAACAGGCCGTCACGCGGCCGCTACATGCTGGGGGTTATAAGTGGTTAACTCCGCCCCTTCCCGGGAACCGACGGTGGGGCGTATGTAAAACCCGGCTCCAAGTTGATCAGAAACTGATCCAACTTAAGGTCCGTCGCGTGCCAGGATCAGGATTACCCACCTTCTCCGGGTTCCTCGATCTGTATGACGCGCGGGACTCATCTCACCAATGTGTCGCGTCGCACCGCGTCACAGGGACGCGTCACATGGTGTCACGTGAGTAGTCACATGATCAGTGGATCATGTGTCTTATTGCTATGGAGACGAATAAAAGCAGGATTTCTCGTATATGGCAGGTAAGATATGGGGTTAAATAAAACGAGATGGCACTGGGTGCTAAATAAACAATACTCAAAGCCTGAAGGACTCAACTGGTTGTATACATGGTCAATAATATATCATGTTGTACAATGCGACAGTAGGAGGTTTGGGATCACTAAGTGCATTGTATTGTTATTGATGTTGTATAATTTGGGTATCAAGATGTTAATGTGATGTATCCATACAACAGTGATACCCAGGGGTATAGATTTATGGTTACTCATAGGAGACTGTAAAATATATAAAGTTTGGCATGTATGGTCCGAGTGACCCAATCTATATGGTAAAGTAAAGAAAGTAGAAGTCCAGTAGTGGTGAAAAGGAAACCTCTTATATAAAACAGGCATATGGGACATGGTCATTTAGCCCTCTTGGTTTCACTGTGCCCAAAGTGAAAATCCATCGGGATTCCCTTTGGCACACCAATTTGTCATAGTCGCCGCCTCTAGTTAGAGGGTTTACAGTTTCTATACCCTGGAAACTGATCACTTCTGGGCGTCCTTGGTGATGTTCCCAAACATGTCTCGCAATCGGGGTGTCTTGTTTATTAATGATATCTCTGATGTGTTCTCCTATCCTGGTACGTAACTCACGGATTGTTTTCCCGACATATTGGATGGAGCAACTGCAGGTAAGTAGGTAAATCACTCCCGTGCTTCTGCAGGAGATAAACTTCTTAATGGAGAATGTTTTATCGGTGTTGGAACTGGAGAAGCTGGATCCTTCTCGAATGTATTTACAGTTCTGACATCTTTTGCATTTAAAGGTACCTAGAGGGGGTTTAGGAAGCCAGGTCGATTTAGTGATTGGCATAAGGTGACTATGTACCAGATTGTCACCTAAATTTCTGCCTCTACGGAAAGTAATTTGTGGTACATCACCAATTGAGTTACCGATGTCTGGGTCTCGTTGGAGAATACCCCAGAACATTTGAAGAGTTTGTCGGACCATCTTGTGTCCTGCATCATAGGTCCCTATTATTTGGGTCTGAGATTCCGTAGTGTTTTTTGGTCGAGGATTTAGAAGGTCATTTCTGTTTGTGCCAAGTGCATGTTGGTAAGCATTCCGTAATACCCAATCAGGGTATCCCCGTTGGCGGAATCGCCGATGTAGATCATTTGAGGAAGAGATGAAGTCTGGAAGGAGTGTGTTGTTCCTTCTAGCTCTCAAGAACTGCCCTTTTGGTATGCCTTTTAACAGCGATTTGGGATGGTGGCTCTGCCACCATAGTAAATTGTTTGTCGCTGTCGGTTTCCTGTACATGTGGGTGGTTAAAAGGCCTGCGTCTGATTTCTTGATAATCAGGTCCAAGAAGGTAATCTGATGTTTTTGAAATTCTGATGTGAAATAGCCCTATTTCATTAACATTCAGACAGGCCACAAAGTCTTTGTACTCATCTGCAGTGCCTTTCCACAGAATAAGCACGTCGTCTATAAATCGTAGCCAAAGTGTTATGTTGTGGGTCCACTTGTCCATGTGTTCACTGAACACTACCTCCTTCTCCCACCAGCCCAGGAAGAGGTTTGCATATGTGGGAGCAAACATATCTCATGGTCATACATACCCTTTGGTCTTAAATATCCTGTGGTCCAGAAAAGTTCAATCCTTGTCTCATCAAACCAGAGAATCTTATTTTTTTTTTGTACACTGTATGTCTTGCACTGAGGAGACAGTTCTGTCGGCACACTCTGCGATAAATTTGGGAGTGCCGTAGATAGACAATTTTATAAAGTGCTGCAGTATAACAAGGTGTTTAGACATTGTGTGTCCTCTATAGATTCTATCAAGAACAGTGACACACATGTTATATTGGTATTGCAGCTCTGAATCATTCTCTACAGTTGCTCATGTGATAAATGGGCATCACAAGTTTATGAAGCGGAAGTAGAGCTCATCACTTTATAAGTGGTCTGACACCTAAGTGTGGAATAGGTGTCAGACCTCCAATCTCATAAAGATTAATGTAAAAGTATCATCCTGTGACCACATATTAAAGATTAACGTGTATTATGAAATACTATAGTATTAAAGATTATATAGTCACAGAAGCAACTTCTAAAATGTGAGTTTTCAATTTTAAAAAATTGCCTAAAACCATTGAAGATGTATCCTGGTAATCACATACAGTTTCCGTGCCAACGCTAGCAGTGATAAATGAGGTAATGACTAAATGTGTTGTATTTGTGGCAGAAAACACAAATCCAAATAACAAATATAATTTGAAATAATGTCACACTCACCTTTAAAGAGGCTGTTTTATTAAAGGTTGCAATAAATGAAATCTACCCTCACATTCGGGCATAATAAAGCAGCATCAATAACATGTGTATCTATGTGCCCCTATTCCAGCTGTGTCTGTATCTTTATGGGTCCTTTCCACTGCAAAATAAAGTTGTAAAAATATGTTAATGAAGCAGAAGTGCTCTGGGGCGTCACCTTCCAGGCTCTGGCTTCACACCTCCTGTAGCACTTTTTAAAAGGGGTTGTCCAAGAGCCGGTTGGTGACCAGGTGGGGGTTACTGGCTAGCCGAGATTGGACTGATGATGTGCCTGGTACAGGCTACGAAACGCGTCTCCATATTTTTATACAATATTGGGGCAGATTTACTTACCTGGTCCCATCGCTATCCCGCGGTGCATTGTCCGACGAGGATTCGGGTCCGTTGCGATTCACTAAGATCGTGCGTCCGAGTTCCTGCATGTGTCACTGCTGCGCCGAGGTCCGCCGGAGTTCACCTGCTTCTTCCCGGTGCATGTGAGTGCTTGATTTTGCGACACAAATCCTTTTTTAAATTCTGTGGTTTGTCCGTATCCGTCAGGGTTGTCTGATGGCCTGCCCCCCCACCCCCCCACTCGATTTCTGTTGTGTGCACCAAGCTGGCACCGATGCGCCAAAATCTGATCGGGTGCGCCAAAAGCCCGGGGCAATTTGGCGCAAAATGGAAATATTTGGGAAACCCTTTTTGCAAGGAGCTATACACCGACAACCCCTGGATTTACATAGAGTTCCTGACACAGTGATGGGCACAAGTATGTAGCCGCTGTATGGTGCCCGTGTATAATTACAGTCAGCAGCTCACGTTATTACCAATGTTAGGCTACTAGAGTTCAGTAATGTGCGAATGTGAAAGCACAAGATTTGATGCAAAATGGTTTTGATGAAACATGTGAAACGCAAAGTTGCTTTGGTTACCCAGTTGTTTTATAGGAGATATTTTAATAGTAGTTATTTCATAGTATTTATAGAAATGATGGGGTACTGCTTAAAATCGCTATTAAAATAACCCAAAGTATTGGTGAATTGTTTAAAGCCTTCAAGGTGACTACGTTTTCAACAAACTTTGCATTAATCAGCAGTACAAGTGACTACAAGAAACTCTGTAATATATCTTAAACTGATCCCTTGTTCACTTACTTTAGGTTGTATAATTTTCCGCCCTTCCCTCCTAATCTGCTGAAATGTATATGAGTTCGATCTTGCTAGTGTCAAGACCAAAGTTCACTGAGGTTTTAGATTAACATAGAACTCTATGCAGTATGTAGAGGGAACAGTGAGTCACAGAAGTAAAATCTCCTCCCATCAGCTGAAAGTGCACTGCAAAATCACAGACAGCAGAGATGTCAGCTGCTGGAAAATGAAGCCACATACTGAGACAGAGATATTTTACACACTAGACTTCATCTTTAACATCCTCACAAAATTATAGGTAGGAGAATACAAGGATAGTTTGTATATGGTAAAGTGCAACTTTACAATTCTGCCATACAGGAGTGCCACATGTGCCACCTCTCCTCTCATAGTTGTCCATTGCACTAATGTAGCTGGATTCATCAATTGCTTCCTAAGTGAACACAATAGAGTAAATGAACCCGTTTTCCTTGGTATGATGTGTGAAATTGGAAAACCTAGCTCCTTTACAATAAGACTTTTTTGGTATCATGCAAAATGTCATGCAGCTCGCCACTCACCCCATACTCAACTCAAAATATCTTCATCTGGGACAAAAATTTGGCATTTATGGAATGAATAAAGACCTACAGTTAATAGTGGGTTACCCACAATTTGAAAAATGCTTGATAAAGACTCCATGTGGGAGAGAGCTGTCCTGGAAATTCCATAGAAATGGAGGACTGCTCAAGAGGCATTTGTGGCTCCCATTTGGTGATCAGTGTAACCTATAGTTCAGATTTCCAATTTTTAATATGTCTGTCTAAAACAAAGCCAGTGGGAGAAATAGGAATCTAGAGTGACGGCCATTTGGCCCTAAACATCTCTGGCCACCTCTTCCTATTGAATCATCATAGACTTTGTTGTTATCCTTGTGTCTACGGGAAATTTTATCAGTAACAAAATTAGTCAAATAGGTATCTGGTAATTAAGTTATAAGTGATTGGTTCCAAAATCAGCTCCACAAATTTATACTTCTGTTGTTCCTTTGCAACCCTGGTGTAAAAGGGGATGCTTTTTGTGTTACAGCCTGGGGACTATAGAGGGTTCTCTAGTACTCAGGAGCAAAATACATTCTTGCATCTATTATAGATTCTGCATCTACCATGAGCGAGTTGAGGCAGTGGCCTCAGGGTGTTAGTAAATCTGCTGCCCTAAATGTCTGTGCTTCTTTAAAAGTCCCTAGCAGCGATCTCACAGCAGAATGTACACATAGGTAGAGCGAGTCTCATGCTGCAGTGCTGGTTTCTAGACACAGATGGCAGAGGGAAAGTGTCTGCATCCAGGCTGTAAGTATGAGGGGCAGACTCTCTACTTTACAGTTTCATCCCAGTTCGGTTTGCTGTTGGGGTGTGCAACATGGTACATGATGTTGTACAAATATAGTAACTATATGAAGTATACAAACAGATTTAGTGTATAATGTTAGTGGGACCTTTATTAAATGTAATTTGTAATAGGTATATATGTGGACATATTTAGAGCAGCAGAAAGTCCATGTCTGCACAGTGTAAGAGGAGGGATGCAAAGCCCAGAGGTCCAGGCATTAGTTAATACATACAGAGAACCAGGCAGCACTTTGATGTCCAAGTCGCAGTTACAAAATTAATTGTACGTGTGGCCATATTTCAGTGTGTTACACCTTTTTTCAAGGCTTGCTACACATCCAATAAACTTTACCTTTTATTGTGACTTGGACATTGGAGTGCTGCCTACTTCTCTGCATGGACATATTTATATACATACCACATACATACAAACATACCAGTATATATGGGGGGACGGGGCGTACCACTTAATTGTGTGCTGCCCTGGATTCATTGGTTTCTTCCCACACACCAAACATTTATTAAAGGTTTGATTGGTTTGTTAATAAAATTGGGAAATCTGTAGAGAGTATAGATTGTAAATTCCACTGGAATCGTGCTATATAAGCACAGCCCGCTTTGGAGGTTAGAGGAAACCTACCATCACGAATCTGCCTAATAAGGTAGATCCAATGGCAGGTTCCTTTACTAGGAACAAGTCCTATACCTTTTTATTTCAATACCTTGAGTGGTCGATATCTTGTATATATTTTGTAAATGTGCAAATTATATGAAGGGGCGTACTGGGGCGTGGAGCGGAACTCCATGCCCCAGTAGCCTCTTTGTTGCCCTCATACCCTATCTTCAGCGCACACTTGTCCGAGAAGCAAATGAGTTTGTGCATGAGCGGACTCTCAAGGCGGCGGGGTCTTGGCTCCCAAGCCCGGGCTACTGTGCATGCTCAGACCCATCATCTTTTCGGCCTGAAGATAGGGTAGGAGGGCTACAAATAATCTACTGGGACATGGGGCTTCTTCATGTTATTTGGATATATACAAAATAAACTTTTTATCAGGATATCGGCCACTCAAGATTTTGAAATAAAGTATAGGACTTGTTCCTAGTAAAGAAACCTGCCATTGGATCTAACTTATTAGGTAGATCCGTGATGGTAGGTTTACTTTAAAAGACATGGCTGCTAAAAGAGCGCCACACCTGACTATAGCTTGTACTGGTATTTCAACTAAGCTAAATCAAGATGAATCAAGCTAAGTTGCAATACTGGCAAAAACCATGAGACTGTTTAAACAACATCATAAATATTCAGAATTAGCGGCATTTACTGAATTTAGGTTCATTTAGCTTAGTAAATTTACCCTAATTTTTTTCCAGCATTTCAGGTAAGTCACAGGGGGACATTTATTCATGGTGTCATATGGGGCATATTTATGAAGCCCTGATATAATCGCAAACACTAGCTTATTGGTAGCGATTATTTGCCCCAATCCGCCACCCCACTCACTGCCGCCGGCGACTTTGCACGAGTGCCGGCGTATTATAAATATCCCCCATAGCATCTGTATTTTAGACGCACAAATTGTGATGTCATTTATACTAGGATGTTAGATTGTGGTGCAATGGGGTTAATGAATTGGCACATGACCAAAAATGGTCTGAACTAACTCCACATTCATGAAGGTGAGAAACCACACTGGGACGTATAAGACCCACGTTGTCAGGCCACGGCTCATGGCTCACCAAGCAAGGCTTCAATTCTCCCACTGGGGGGGACCGCTATGTGACTCGGATAGTCTCAACCCATCAGCTCCGGAGAGTACACCGACCACCCGATTCGACTCCAGCCACAACCGTCCCATGTGCTCCCTCTTTCCCAGATATAGCAACTCACAGGTATACCGAGCCTAGCTGCCTCCGATGAGAGAGGAGGACCGAAAGCCAATGATCCAGGCGCCTGTACAGCTGTTTGGCTGTTCGTCAGCACGTCACACGCTCCGCCCAACTGCACCCATCACACATTCAAAAAATTTTCAGGAACCTATAAGTGCAGGAAACGTGTAGGGATTCGACAACTGTGCCCAAATTGTCCGAAGAAAAAAAGTAAAAGGACTGAGAACCGGAAAACTACTGTTTGTAAATATTCCAAAAGCAACTATGGGCCCAAGGCCATCAAAAAACTAGCATAAAGATTATAATAAATGCCCCTAATAGTGTTAGATATCTAGCACATGGCTGGGTAAATGCATGGGGGGCGGGTATTCAACAATTTTGGCTCCGGGTCCCTTTTTTTTGGCACACAAATTTTGCGGTAATTTACACTGGGATGTAAGATTTTGGTGGAAGGGGTTATTGAATTGGCACACGACTAAACAATGAACTCCACATTTGGTAACCTATAAGTGCAGGAAAAGTGTGCCTAAATTGTACGGCCCAAAAAGTCATGAGAGTCAGGAAAACTATTCTTTGTGGTACCAATAGTTCATAAATATGGCTCAGGCATTCCAAAAGCAATTCCACATTTATGAAGGTGAATAAAACTCCATAGACCAGTTTTTGTAGCTCTAAGAGTGTGCCAAAAATTGTGACCCCCCCCAACCCCCCACCAAAAAACCCCACTTCATTAATTAGATGCAACAGGAGCAGCATGGGGGGGAAAAACAACATAAAAACTGTGGGAGAGTCAATAATGAATGCTCCCCATGTTGTCTTAAGACAAATGTCCTGGATGCTAAGTCAATTGACAGAATGCATTTATATTAGGGAATTTAATATATGATATTTCTATGAATTCTAGATATTTAGCATGACTCGCTTAGAGCTGAGATGCTAACCCTAGAAGGATGCTGACACAGATAGTAAGGCACCAGTATACACACATAGTATAAATCTCTGTCTCTGTGCTGTCAGAGCTATCTTTAGCTCTGACTTCATGCACTGCTGCTAGGATGCGTCTCCTTGGCAACGCCGCAGCGTGCTCCATCCCATAATATTCTTGTGCATTCGCTTTTAGGCAATCATGTGACCTACAGGAAAGAAGCCAGGAGACATGATGTCCCACAGGAGATAGAGCTCTACACACCGCTCAAACAAATCACATACGTCTAATTCAAGCCGTTTACAAAGATAGATGCTCGATGGAGGAGGTTTTTTTTTTATAAATCTTTCAGGTGTTTATAGCCACAAATAAACAGAATATATGAGCACATTGTAATCCCAGGTCCTTACTGAGATCATCATCCCAAAGACAATGTCGAACATAATAATAAGAAGCAGAGGCATTGCCTGTGTCCTAGTGAAAAATCTGTACCAGTCCCTCAACTATTAGGTATCATCTATAGAACTGGTCTCTTGGGGTAGAAACACTTTAAGGGCCCCTAAAAGCTTTGGGGCCAGTTCCCGCCGGGTTACGCCTCTTTGTATGAAATATGCTTTCAAACAACATCCTTGCATCAGTAAAGCTGATGCCAGCTACCCATTATTTATATAGAACCAATGAACAGACCCTCGCGAGCGACCCAAAATTTTTCTATTCAAGATATACACAACTTATGGTCCATTTTATAGGTAGTCCTTTAGGGAAGGTTTTTGAAGTGTGGAGGAAACAAGAAAATTAAATTTAAATGTTCCAACGTCAGGTAATGTATACAGACATCCAAGGTCAAGATGCAACCTTACCAACCACAGAGAATATGGCCAATAAACCAACTTTTTACTAACGCCTCATACAGACCTGTGCAACGAGAAACAGAATTTTGGTCCAAGACATATCCAAATTTTGGTCTTTTTACCATTTACATTGTGAAGTCTGAAATCCCCTCCACCATGTTAAATCCATAACAAAGGGAGATTTGTGGGGGATATTTATGAAACTGTCTTCATCAGAATTGTAATGTAAGTTACATATATGATCGGGCTCAGATTGGCCCACAGGCTAACAGGTGGATCCACCGGTGGGCCCCCAAGTTAGGTGGGGCCCCAGGCCCTGCACAAGTATTTCTGGACAAGGTACCCTCTCCGTAATTTATACATATACATATTTAGCATAGAGCATCTCAACTATTCTCTGTACTTATATGATTATATTAATATATGTAATATCATGTAACAAACTTATACCTGTGGTGGGCCCCAGTGGAAGATTTTACTGGTGGGCCCAAGGTATCCCAGTCCGACACTGTATATGATGATCTTGAGGACCTACCTTCCATCCATCCATAATGATGTTTCATCAATAAAATCTAATAATCCTTCATATTTGTGAAACACCCTATAAAAAATACATCACAGTGTCAAGTGCTTGATCAATTCACATGATATTTGGGGCTCATTATAATGTGTTAGACCTGGGCCCCAGGTTAGAAACAAGATGGTTTATTCACTTGAAGCCTTGCTACAGTGTCTTCAGTAATGCTTAATGACTATTTTTACTGTGAGAACCTGGGCCGATAGGAGAAATCTCTGGTACTGTAGTGGGCCGGCCCATCCTTGATTAAGTGTGTGAAATTCTCTACTGTCTTTGTTGCCACTAGCAACTAATAAGCACTGCTTTTAGGTTTCAACAGTTGGACCTGAAATTAAGAGTACATTCACACGACGGTATGCCTGCTGGGCACGCATACTGCTATGCGCTAAAGAGGAGAAGGAGGTGACCCCTCCATAGAAAACAGCAGTGCACGGCTGCACACGCGGTAAAAGATAGAGCATGTGTTCGCAAATATGCGGCCACATAAACATCACCACAGACGGGCGTGTGAATTAGGCCTAAAGCTGTAATGTAATGGATTGCCATAGAGTTGCCAGTCAGCTACCCCTAATTCTAGCTCAGTGAGATGAACTCCCTCTAGTGGTGTACAGCTTGCCAACTTTTAACTCAGTGCTTTTACCAAAGGCTGTGCGCCAGTTTTCTGTCGGACTTTGCACGTCGGCCACTTTATTAGGTACACCTGTCCAACTGCTCGTTAACACTTAATTTCTAATCAGCCAATCACATGGCGGCAACTCAGTGCATTTAGGCATGTAGACATGGTCAAGACAATCTCCTGCAGTTCAAACCGAGCATCAGTATGGGGAAGAAAGGTGATTTGAGTGCCTTTGAACGTGGCATGGTTGTTGGTGCCAGAAGGGCTGGTCTGAGTATTTCAGAAACTGCTGATTTACTGGGATTTTCATGCACAACCATCTCTAGGGTTTAAGAGAATGATCCGAAAAAGAAAAAACATCCAGTGAGCTGCAGTTCTGTGGGTGGAAATGACTTGTTGATGCCAGAGGTCAGAGGAGAATGGGCAGACTGGTTCGAGCTGATAGAAAGGCAACAGTGACTCAAATCGCCACCCGTTACAACCAAGGTAGACAGAAGAGCATCTCTGAACGCACAGTACGTCGAACTTTGAGGCAGATGGGCTACAGCAGCAGAAGACCACACCGGGTGCCACTCCTTTCAGCTAAGAACAGGAAACTGACGCTACAATTTGCACAAGCTCATCGAAATTGGACAGTAGAAGATTGGAAAAACGTTGCCTGGTCTGATGAGTCTCGATTTCTTGAGATTCTCGAGGGTCAGAATTTGGCATCAACAACATGAAAGCATGGATCCATCCTGCCTTGTATCAACGGTTCAGGCTGGTGGTGGTGGTGTTATGGTGTGGGGAATATTTTCTTGGCACTCTTTGGGCCCCTTGGTAGCATTTGAGCATCATTGCAATGCCACAGCCTACCTGAGTATTGTTGCTGACCATGTCCATCCCTTTATGACCACAATGTACCCAACATCTGATGGCTACTTTCAGCAGGACAATGCACCATGTCATAAAGCTGGAATCATCTCAGACTGGTTTCTTGAACATGACAATGAGTTCACTGTACTCAAATGGCCTCCACAGTCACCAGATCTCAATCCAATAGAGCATCTTTGGGATGTTTTGGAACGGGAGATTCGCATCATGGACGTACAGCCGACAAATCTGCGGCAACTGTGTGATGCCATTATGTCAATATGGACCAAAATCTCTGAGGAATGCTTCCAGCACCTTGTTGAATCTATGCCACGAAGAATTGAGGCAGTTCTGAAGGCAAAAGGGGGTCCAACCCGTTACTAGCATGGTGTACCTAATAAAGTGGCCGGTGAGTGTATTATTAAAAAAAAACATTTTTGACTATGAAGATCCTTTTTAGGTTATCTGCTAATTTTCCAGTGGGAGTCCCATTACTCCTTACTTTTTTGATTATTAGTCATGTCAATTGCACATCCATCCAAGGTTTGTATTTTAAGAGGCTAGAAAGGGTGAGGGTTTATATTTGATACTTGTATGTAACCTGGACAAGATCTTAAATTCATTTCCAGTCCAATTCAAAAGTTACAGTTAAACTGAGTAAAATATGCAATCCAATTACCGCTAATTCCTTGTACCTGCCACACACTCATCTCCCAGGCTTAATCTACAATGGATGTTAAATAAGATATAATCCAGTATGTCCTCAGGCAGAGAGGAGCATGTCTGTCACCGGCTTGTTCTACACTGAAGGGCACAGACCATATTTGTATCCGAAATAAAGATCAAAGCTGCATTATTATCATTAAATACAGTAAAGCCATGTGGTAATATGGTGGTACAGTGTTATCGATGATAGAAGTCAGAGGTAACTATGCCAGTTATGGATGCAATGGTTTATAATCTCATTTCTGTTTTATTTAATTATTTCTGTAATTGACTGCATTGACAATTGCAAAACAGAATGACAGAACTTCACTTTGCGCTATGATTATTTTTATATCTGGAGATTGATTAGACTAAAACTTACTTTACTCATGTAGTTCAGCTTCTCATAATCATAAAAATGCTTACAGATAATCTATCACGATGACAAACCTCTCTGAGAAGGGATATCTTAAAGGGAACTGGTCACCATATATTAAACTACCAGCCTTTCTAGAATTCCCTCTTTTCTCTAAAATCTCACCCGTTTACTTCATAGTCATCCGAAAATAAGCAGAAAAGTGTCATATTTGACTGTGAGTTAAGTTTAGAGGCTGCAGGGGGGACCCCTATCTTGGGCTCTATAGCACCTAGTAACTTGCTTTTGGTGTCAAATCAGATTATATCATGTTTGTGGTTCTGTGTCCTTCGAAACCAGAAATACAGGTACTGTAGTTAAAGGAAAACTAGCAGAATCAAGCATGGATAAACACACAAGACATTGTGACTGTGGTAATCTTATATTTGTTATCCATGGCAAATAACCCATAGTGTGAAAATAATTTTTTCCAATCAAAAATTGACAATGAGAATATATTCATCGTTCAAAATCCCATCTGAAGAACATATTGGGGCTCATTTACTTAAAACGAAAGTCTGGATGTCCAACGAAAGTGCGTCCACGGGACCCTTAGTAAATAAGCTCCATTGTTATTACTTCGTGATTACATGATGAGCAGTTTGTACACCTAAACATAACTCCATGTGTATTTACACCAGATATTTTTTTTATTAAAGTTTTACTGATTTTACACAAAAAGGTAAACATTACAAGTACAGACACATTACAATACATAACGTTACATTTACACAACATTCTGACCCTATTCTATGGTACATTAATTATAGAAATTCTTTCTCTTGAGTTGGCCAGTTGTAGTCTATAACCTTCAGCTTCTACATAGGAGAAGCATGGAGAGTCAGTTTCTTGAAGTATAGACCAGCCTAACCTAATAAAATGGCTTTTTGGGATAAATCATGTGTTTTTGTTAAAATAATCTCCATAAAAAGATCAATATAAATAAAGTTTAATTACCTGCAGAACACATTTGGGATCCATCACACCCACATGATGTAAACCTATTCTCATATTTCCTTGAAAACAGTGCCTATCATTGTTTCATTGCTAACATATTACTCATCTCTCACATCTCTTGACATTGAAAGCACACAATGCATCATCCAAGTCTTCATAGTTCATGTGTTGCTTAGATACATGTTGCACATTGCTTATTATACAGCAGTTCTGATATGAAAAATAAAACTCATAACTTCAGTGTGAGACAAAAAGCTTAACTGAATTAGATGGGAAGTAATAAAAAAAAACTGTAGATCTTTAATGGGGTTGTACATGGATTTTAATAAATCCTCAAGATGGGTCACCAATATCTTTAAGGTGAGAGGCCAACCCCTGGGCTTTGAACTGAACAGCTGTTCCGGCCAAAGAAAGTTGGCTCCATGCTCTGTGTAATGGCCCTGAAGCTGTAATGGTGTGATTGACTTTTATTGAAGTGGATTGGAACCATGTCTATGGTTACAACTTTCAGCCACTTCAAAGATCACTAAGGCAACTGCTTCCAGATCTGTGCTCTGTATTTTGCTGGGATGAAACAGCCAGATGTTGCATGTGGACCAGGAATAAAACTTCCTGGATAATTCCCAGACATATACATGAAAACAAAGGTCCTCCATTTTTTTTATTGTAGTGCATCATTTAGGTGGGTCTGACAACTGAAAAATAAAAAACTTATCCCATCTTTAAGAAAATGTGGAGTGAGCTTCAATTAACTGGCCCAGCCAGGACACCATAGAAAGAATCTATGCAACCACATACGTGTTCTATGTAGCTTGCAGTGCATAAGGCATTGAGAATCAGCTATCTATGGGAAGGTCATCAATATATACACTGCTCAAAAAATAAAAAGAACACTAAAATACCAAATCCTAGATATTAATATCAATCAATATTCTTTATTCATTAAACAGTGATATGTGTTGAGAACAATAAAACATAAAAATGATCAATAAAAATTAATGAAATCCCATGGAGGTCTGGATTTGGAATGATACTCAAAGTCAAAGTTTAAAATCAAATTTCAGGCTGCTTCAACTTTAGTGGAACTGCCTCATGACAAGGAAATTAGGCTCAGTAGCGTGTGTGGCCTCCACGTGCCTGTATGACCTCTCTAGGCTCCTTAACATTCTCCTGATGAGGAAGCCTATAATTCAACTGTGGGATCTCTTAGACCTGGATTGGAGCATCCTTCACATCCTGGACAGTCTATGATGCCGTGTGGCGTTGGGGATAGAACGAGACATGATGTCCCAGATGTGCTCGATTGGATTCAGGTCTGAAGAAAGGGCAAGCCAGTCCATAGCATCAATGCTGTCATCATACAGGCAATGCTGACAGGTCTAGAACTTTCATGTACTAGGGCTCACTGCTCCTGAATATGGTCTCACAATGGGTCTGAGGATCTCATTCCAGTAGCTAATGCATCCCTCCAAAGAAGTTCCACACCATTACTTACCCACAGTCAAACTGGGCATGCTGGAGGATTGTTCTCCTCAGCAACTCCATACTCATGTCTGTCCTATGCTCAGGGTGAACCTGCCTTCATTCGCGAAGAGCACAGGGCACCAATGTAAAAATTTGACAATCTTGTTGCTCTCTGGCAAACGCTAACGCCCTACACGGTGTTGGGCTGTAAGCAGTGGATTAGTGGATTCTATTCTTTAGCTCCTCAGTTGTTATAAAGCCAACATACACTCACCACCTTCAGCTATTACTATTACTTAGTGTTGTGGTTTTCCAACAGTTGGCAGCTCACAGGTCCACTGGTGATTATTAGGCTTCATTATTTCCCTTCACGAAGTTAATTTCCAATTCCAGCTACAGATGAGCCTCCTAGCCAGGGCTTTTCAGCATATTTATTCATGACCTTAAGCATGCTGGGATCTTAATTGATTAGTAGGCAAGTCACACCTTTATCACTAGGTTTCTATTTTTTCCCATTGCGTTGGTGTTTGTGCACACATGTGCTTTAGTGTATGCATCAAGCCTTACTTCAATAATACCCACAACACTGTGTTTAAATGGAAAGTTAAGGGTTACATATCCCTGCCCTTCTGTCAGGGAAAGTTTGAGCATTTTTCTTGAAAAAAACCCCGAAAGGGTGCATATGTTTTCTATGGAAGTTACACTGATTTGTGCATTTAATAAGAAGGTGATAAAAAAATTTGATACAGATGACCAGTAGCCACAATACATCTCTGATCAGGGGTATAAGACGTTACCATGGGGAAAATTTGGAATGGTGCAAAACTACTCCATAACAATTTCTACAGCAAGTACACAACGTCATGAGATTACGGTTATATGAGTACAAATAATAATGTTGGTACACGAATAAGGAACAGAATGATGGAAGTACAAGGATAATGCACACAATAGCACAGGGGATGCACAAAGTAATGTCCCAGCACTTCAATCATGCACACTGTGCTGACACAAAAGCTGACTTTATGCACACAGTGATGTCACAACAGCGGAGATATATATATTGTGATATCACAGTTCAATATAACACACACAGTGATGTCACAAGAGCCGGGATAATGCACGTATTGACATTACAAGAGCGGGGTAAACAGCTTGCACACAAAATGATGTCACAGTTGAGGCATAATGCACATAGCGATGTCACAATACAGGTATAATGCACACAATGATGTCACAGTACAGGTATAATACACACAGTGATGTCACAGTACAGGGATAATACACACAGCGATGTTACAGTACAGGTATAATACACACAATGATGTCTCTGTACAGGGATAATACACACTGTGATGTCACAGTACAGGGCTAATACACACAGTGATGTCACAGTACAGAGATAATACACACAGTGATGTCACAGTACAGGGATAATACACACAGTGATGTCACAGTACAGGTATAATGCACACAATGATGTCACAGTACAGGGATAATACACGGAGCGATGTCACAGTACAGGGATAATACACGCAGTGATGTCACAGTACAGGCATAATACATACAGTGATGTCACAGTACAGGGATAATACACGCAGTGATGTCACAGTACAGGCATAATACACACAGTGATGTCACAGTACAGGGAATAATACACACAGTGATGTCACAGTACAGGGATAATACACACAGCGATGTCACAGTACAGGGATAATACACGCAGTGATGTCACAGTACAGGTATACTGCACACAATGATGTCACAGTACAGGGATAATACACACAGCGATGTCACAGTACAGGGGTAATACACACAGTGATGTCACAGTACAGGGATAATACACACAGTGATGTCACAGTACAGGGATAATGCACACAATGAGGTCACAGTACAGGGATATTTTACACAATGATGTCACAATACAGGGATAATACACACAGTGATGCCAAAATACAGATACAACAGCTCCGTTACAATACACAGATAAGTGCATACTTAAGGATACTTAAAACAGCGATATCACAATACATAGATAAGGCATATGGTGACAATGTGACGCTAGTAGAATAATGTGCACAGTGATGTCATGGCACAAGTATAGACAATCAGCAATGACACAGAACAGGGATAATATACACAGTGATGTCAAAGGGAAGGGGTAATACATACCCTAGTATAGTGATAAAGCGTGTGTACAATATAATAGAATTTTGGATAAAAACATATTATTATGTCACACACAGGAATAATGATAACAGTAATAATCCAAACATGTAATGTTGTAGAGAAGAAATAAAGCACATAGGAATGGGTTTAATTTTTCATTGTCTGTAGTCGTTACTAATTGCTCTTCATGTGTAGTGATGGGCCCTATGGCAGGTACAAGTTGCGATGTCTGCTACCATGGTACTTGTGACCATGTCTGTAACCAATGAAGAATTACCTCTAATTATCAATGTCACACTCCACATGATCAGCCATGATCAGATATGTGAATGTAGATGTAATAACCAACTATATTAGTTGTAATTTTCGCATCTAAGAATCTGCAATATCTTTGAATGAACACACCATTAGTCTGTCATATGTGTATACCCATATCTTGGTTGGCTACAGTCTCCTGTTCCCTAGTTTATCATAGCAAACAGCCCCCTCACACCTTACAGATTAATTAGATACAGCCCCCCCTCACCCCCATGGCTTCCTTATGTACAGCCTTGTGTGCCCCCCCCCCCCCAGTAGCTCTGGGCCCGGGCACTTGCCCAGGTATACCCGGTGTTGGCGCCGCCCTGTCTTAGAGCCCAGGGGAAAATAGGGGATCTACATCAAATGTAAAATGTAACCAGACCAGATCTGGTTTTCTCATGGACTGCTACCATGTCACTTGTCTCCATCTTGTGGCTCCAGATTTTGCAATACTACAACCTCCAGGCTGTAAGGTCATACTAAGAGTTGCAGTTGTGCAATAGAGATAATGATGGAAATCCGGGTTAGTGACCATAGTTATCTATCAGTGATTCAGGCACATGGCTTTACAATATAAAAGCAGGTATGTACATGGGATTTCTCACACCTCAACCTCCGGAGGCTTCTCCAATGCTCTTTGGAGTAATGTTATTGACGTCATATGAACCTTTAATACAGATTAGTTTATTTACTTCATACTATGATAGTATTAGTTGGAGCTTATTTTGCATGAATTATTAAGTTTTATATGTGAACATCGTAAAGTTATATCATCGCGTTATATTATATAAGAAGGGTTGTTCTCCCTCCATAATAACTACTCCCACAACATCTGTTATTTTGCTGTTTTCAACGAAGTGGCATGTGAGAAGTGCCAGGCTGGATCCCTTGTGCCACACCTCACTCCATTATGCCACATGCTGTTTATTATATATTTACATTGGGTATTTGACAGCTAAATCGAGTAAAGTAAATGTTTGCAGGTAGAATGTAATTAGTGTAGTAAGCACAGATATTCTTGGAGGTTTCGTTTTTTTAACGTTGAAGAAGACTCTAGAAACAGTGGCACTCTTCTGCCAGGTTGTCTCTGGTATTTTATCTCAGCCCTGAGATCCTGAGAAAAGCAAAACCTCAACCAAAAATGTTAAAAGTTGTGTCCGTTGGAATTTGAGAATGCAAAAGTAAATCTACGGTATGTGTTTGTAATTTAAAAAGGACCTGTCAAGGTGATTTGGGACACTTAACCACCCACGTCCTAATGGACTGGTGATTTACTGTCCCAAATCGCCATTTAGCAAGTCCCAATGTTCTTTTATTAAAATAAAAAAATGTGTATACTTACCTTGGTCCAGCGCTCTCCACCCCTGCGCAGTGAAGCCAGTGTACTACACCTTGGCTTCATTGTGCATGTGCCGTGGTTACTATGAAGCCGGAGTGTTCTGCTTCAGCTTCACTGAAGTACTGGGCAGGCACAGGGAGCACAAGAGATGGGATAGGTCCATATGGACATGTGGGTTGTTTAGTGTCCCAAATCGCCCTTACAGATCCTCTTTAAAGAAAACCTTTCTTCTACTTTTACTCCACTAAATTACTAGCACCCTCAGGAAGGGTATGATATATGCTTTCCCTCTTTTATGTGTAATCTCACCTATTTACCTATAAAAAAATCTCCCCCAAAGGCATGTGGGATAGAGCAGAAAACTGTTATTTGCCAGAGAAGAGTCAGGCTGAGAGGCTTCTGTAGCTTACAGAACAAGAAGCCTGGTGCGATTTTAATGATGAGATTCTATTTTAATCTGATACCAGAACCGTGGTTCTGCTATAGAGACCAAGGTTTAGGCTTTTACATTAATTCTCCTCCTACAGCCTCCAAGAATGACTCAGGAGACAATTTTCTGCTTCTTTTTACATGATTTCGTAGGAGATTTTTATATAGCTAAAGAGATTTGACATAAAAGAGGCAATGTTAGAAAGGATATATCATACCCTATGTGACAGGGCTGCTGGTTTAGTTTGGTAAAAGCTGGTGAAATGATTCCCTTTATGACTCCATAAACTGTGGGCTATGTATCTGTATGGGGCACCGTCAGCTCTGCTACTAGAATGTCAATGTACCCACACATCTTTAGATTGTTTTCTATTGGTGTCTTTACAAGTTGGCTGCTTCAATATGCTTCTGGATTGTCCAGCTGGCTTCTGAATTCTCTGGTAATGTGTCTACCTCCAGTTTAGGCTATAATGGAGTACATTATATACCCTTGTTTAGGGCTATAATGCAATACTGAACATGTGCCAGGCATAATTTCTGTAAAGGAATAAAAAAAAACAAAAAACATAAATTTGTTCATAGTTCAGGACATTTACGTATATAGCTACTCCTTCAAGTTAATGGATTATTTTTTGGATTATCTAGAGAATTTAAAGTCAATGTCATTAGCTACTAGTTTGCAGGTTGGAGCTGCAGAGGATTTTCTTCTCTTGCTGCTATAGTTTTTACTGGACTTAGTTTTACTTTGCCTTCTCCTTTTATCTGTTTTAGGCCACTCAATTATACTATGGAGGAAGGGGTACAAACAAGTCTTATAAGGGGGTGACTCATAAGAGTACAAGATGGGAACAGAGGAAAAAGCAAAATGGAGCAACCCTTATAGACTTTATAATCAGGGCCGATACAAGGAATTTTGGGGCCCCTGACTGATAACATTCATGGGCCTCCCCCCACACTTTAGTTCTCATCTTATTTTATTATGCCACATTGCATATAAGAGCTTTATAAATTAATTCTCCTATACACAGTTCCCTGGAATGAATTATAGCAAGTACAGCACCTCCAATTTATTAAATACACTGCACCCTTTGAACTGATTATATACGGCACCCCTAATTTATTCATTAAAGGTGTGTTCATATGACATAATGTGCAAAATGCATTAACAATGCATATAAAGTGTATACTATATGTAGCCCAGCACATGTCTCTCAGTATATAGGTAGCAACAGAACATAACCCCTGTAGATAGGTATTCATAGGACACGCCCCACAGTAGACATATAGTCACAGCACATACCCCCCAGGAGAGAGCTAGCCACAGCACATACCCCCTAGTAGATAGGTAGCCACATGGCTACCTATCACACAGCTGCTTTCTTCCAAAAATATCTCCACACCTGGCCATGGCTAGTGCATAGTGTTACAACTAAGATCCATTCATATCTATACCGCCGAGATGCAACACCAGCACGAACCATTGTCAGGAGCTGTTTTTGGAAAAAAAGCTGCCATGTTTTTAAACCTTCAGACAACCCTTTTAAGCTTTTCACCACATGTATTATGTGGTATTATCTGGTTTGGATACATTTTTCACGGTGCAGTGTAAGTTAATAGATAGCATATTCTTAGACTAGACCATGTAAAGATGAGATTCATTTTCTTAGCTAGCATTATCCAATTTGATGTCTAGAAAATATGAGTAAATGTGCCGCATATAAAAACTAGCAATATGTGCTTTTGTAGTATTTGCTGACTTTCATAGTAGTATGTAAGAGATTTTAAAAGAATGTGTAAATTTTTTGCACAGAAATTTTTTCAGTGACCGTGTATAATGTTGCGGGGCTTTATAACCAAGTTCCACTCCAAAAATTCCCCCTCTCCCTAACTCGTAAGTAATGAGACCTGTGTGTAGCGTAGGCTGAACGCAGCCTTCTCCCTCCCTCCCAGCTCCATCAGCCTTTCTCCTCCTCCTCTCTCCACTTCTATCCCTCCTTCCACCATCTCCCTCTCCCAGGTCCCTCCTCTTACACAGCGGTCCTGTAAGATGGTGATGTCAGGGGTGCAGACACAGCTGCCTCTCTTTCCTTCACCTTCAGCCAAGATGTGCCATCCTGATAAGAGCCAGGGACCAGACAGCCTCCCTGCCCGGTGCCACTTCCATCCTGACTGAGCTGCTGATTGGCTGCTAGGGATAACAGAGGGGGCACAATTGATAAAATAATAAGGTGGAGGGGGAGGTAGTGAGGGAAAACAACGAGGAGGAGGGGAGTGAGGAACACACAGGAAAGAAACCACAGAGAAGGAACAGGTACTGGAGACATTCACTTCAGGGGCTGAATTCTTCACATGTGTGCACATGGCACAGAGCCGACCGGTGCCAAGGGTAAGAGTACAGGGCATGTAAGGACAGGGGATGCACTGGACATGCGTAGTATATAGTATACACATTGCTGATTATTAATGTCATCATGCAAATATAAAATAGCGTATAACTAAACCTTGTCAGGAAGGTGGTCCAAGACTGACAGCATAGCAATGCATGAGAAATAATATACAGCAGCAGGTGCAGCAATGCGCTAAGTATATACTAGATTATCCATACTATATATCACATTATATTATACCTCTATGTACGTGAAAAGCACATTAGATCTATAGGGGGAGATTGCATATAGGTAATTGAACCCTACCAATAAAGAGCCTAGGTAGAGAAAAGCAGGAATCTCAGAAGTGAAGTAAAGACCATAAATACATCACAGAGGATTTGATTGTTTGGCACCAGAGACGGCTGGTAAATGGATTACACCTACAGTTTGGGGTGGGCAGTGTGTGTGTCCATGCAGGGGGATGAAGCAATCTCTGCACTAGGGATGTGAGACTCTGGCTGGGAAGGATCCTGTGCCCCCACAACTGGATGATCAGGTACTGCTATATGATGTCAGTGGTAATGCAGTGTGATTGTATTGTACAGCCATTGCATCATACATGTATAGATGTACGCTGCAGATGGCATGTGGAATAGCCTGTGTATACTGAGGAGGGTATGTTTATCAACATTGACCTAGAAAAGATGCAGCATGCATGTGTTATTTACTATACACCTATAGTAACTAAATGTGAGCCCTCGCGGAGGACTGATGTGCTGTTTGTTTATAGCATGTATAGGTACACATATAATATACGACAAATTCTGTTCACTGGATGTGTGGATTCTGTACATTGGGGACTGCTAGCTTTTATGCAACATATGTATGTATCGACAACACATGTATATATGTGAAATGTTAAAGTGTGCATGCAGGGAACGTGTATTATGCTTTATAGTGGAATATTATGTAAGGCATGCTACACATACACATACTCATATATATATATATATATATATATATATATATATATATATATATCTGTTCAATTGTGTGTGAATTGTGGGCAGACCAGGTATATGTGAAATGTTATGGTGAGCAATGTAAATGTGTGTCATGCATAACATTGGATGTTTGTAAATTATCGAGAGCATCTATCTATATTTCTATCTATCTATCTATCTATCTCAATTCATTGACACATAAACTGTGGGCACCACATTGATATAACATGTAAATGCTAAATGTTATGGTGTACAACATGCATTATGTAGAATGGTTTTACACACTACGTAGAGCATACTTTATATACATCTATCTATCTACAGTATCTATTTGTTCATCAATGCAAAAATTTTTGTACAACCCATGTGTATAGCCATTTAAATGCGACATGTTATGGTGTGCAATGTATATGTGAGTTATACATTACATTGGATGTTTGTAATTTATGGAGAGCATTATCTATCTATCTATCTATCTATCTATCTATCTATCTATCTATCTATCTATCTATCTATCATGTGTCTATTTTTCTATCTATCATATGTCTATTTATTCATCCATGCATATATACCCTGTATATACAAAATGCTATATTGCAGCGTATATGTGCAATATGCATTACATCTCTATTTATCTAGATGTTCATACATGCATAAATTGTGGCTAACCCATGTATATACCATGTATATCTGAAATGTTGGTGTGCAATGTGCATTGTGCTTTATACTGGATGTTTGTAAATTACGGAGAGCATATTCTATTATTATTATTATTATTATATATTCATTTATAGGGCACCATTCATTCCAATGTGATGTACAATCAATAAGGGCTGAGTGAGTAGCACATCTGCCTTGCAGCACTGGGGTCCTGGGTTCGAATCCCACCCAGGTCAACATCTGCAAAGAGTTTGTATGTTCTCTCCGTGTTTGCGTGGGTTTCCTCCGGGTACTCCGGTTTCCTCCCACACTTCAAAAAAACATACTGTTAGGTTGTTTAGATTGTGAGCCCCATTGGGGACAGGGACCAATTTCACATGCTTGTGCAGCGCTGCGTAACCTGTGTGCGCTATATAAATAAAGAATTAAAAAAAAAAAGGGGTTCACATACATTACATTATATACTGTATATATATATATCCATTGATGCATAAGCATGTATACATCATTTCTAAGCAGAATGTTATGATCTGCAATGTATATGTGCACTATGCATCATATTGTATGTTTGTACGGAGAGCAAATTTTATCCATCTATCTATTTATCCATCCATGTATAAATTATGAACAACACATTGTATATGTGACGTCTTTTGTAATGTACAATATTGCAGTATTAGTTTTCTAAATTGTATACCTTTATTGTACGATGATAATGATACATTCGCCTTGAAGGATACTGTTTGACCTCTATGACTATTTGCGGTGTTTTATCATAACAATTGTTTTGTCCGCATATGTTGTATATATAGAGCTTAGAGTACACAGACCTCACATGTGCATGCATTATTAGTCCTCATCTACAACATTACAACCAATGCCTGTAAGATAATCAATATTAATATACAAATCTCATATTAATATCTCTCTGTATTCATAAAGAAAATGTAAACATCAGCCATAAACTAGGGACACAGTAAATCCCTGAGTATATTTAATGTATGAGCATTTACTCCTTTCCTGGTGATGTAATTAGCTTTTTATAACCCTCTACCCATTGTACGTGTGCAGTGCCATTGTTGTTTTTTGCTTGACTTGTGTTAAGGAGAGAAGCAGCACAAGTGTGCCCAAGAGTGCCAAGTCTGTCCTGGTACTGAACGTGTGTTACCCACTCTGGCCCTCTATGGGCAGCTGCCTGGGGTTGTGCAGATGGCAGGCATATTTCTGCCATGTGAATGGATCACTGTGAGTAGGAGGTAGCAGGTGCTTGGCTTGCTGGGTACATTACTCTACTCTTCTAAATGTCTGTGTATGTTGTTTCAGGAATGGCATCACTAAATAGTACTAAAATATAAATACAATAAACTCTATAACCCATCTTAGGATTGAAGCAGTGTATTGTGTATTCATGAATATGATGTATACTCATTGTACTATTGTAGTAAATAATCTTTTAGTATGTTTCCTCCTAATACTGAGGATTTGACTAGCCCATGGAGAGCAGCACAGCAGTGGGTCCTGTAGATAGAATATACATAAACACATAAAATATATATTTATCAAGTCCCCACTTCCATCCCATTCACCATTAAATTCTACATTTTATAACATCTGCTTCTAGTCTTATCTGAGTGCTATTCAATAAAATTGTGCATTCTACCCTAGCATGTGCTCAGGGTCTCTAGATGAGGTAATGGGGATTTGAGAGCTGGGGAGGGCAGCACTGGTGGAGTATTTCCACTAGCTGGATTCACATGCACTGCTATGGATTTCCATGCACTGTACTTTTTGTATATAGTAAAGCTCCAGGGCATTCTCATACCCTTCTGTCTTTAGGTCCCATTTAGCTAAATTTGCACATAACACATAGTTGAATGCACACAGGCATGCTGTGTATCTAAGAACCCCTGATGGTTTTAGTATGTGTAGTTTAGTGCTATAGTAGGTTTTAAAGAGATTACATAGCAAAGCATTTGTCTAGACTCCAGCTCCTGATTGAAACAGTGATGATTTCAGCACCATGGAGAGCACGGCTTGTATAACTATACTGCAGATGTAGATTTCTATATGAGTTGTATCATTTTGCTGGATATGATGTTCTATGGACAAATCATATTACAGATTCACTTTATACATGAGATATTGCCTTTTTGTATCTTCGTGGGACTAATTCCTCTTATAATCTTTTATGGGGCTGAAACACTGCATCTGTCTTTCTACAGGTAGTGTAGATTTTAGTTCTATGTGCAGAGGGTTTGTGGATATAACTAAGCTTTGTAGAGTGGAATGTAATACTTTATGTATACACGACACATATATATATACGTGTAGATGCATATTTTAGCTAAAGGGTATGGAGGTCCAGGCGAAGGGTTAGGAGGAATAGACAGTTATGCAGGGCACTATAGATAGTGGATGCAATTTATGTCAATCAGTAGATGAGTTGCATTGGCAAGTAATGATGTAGGTGCAGGAATCTGCTGGGTTATTGCCCTGCACTAAATGGATAAACTCATTGAAATGGTACCTGTCACATCGGAATAGAGATTCGCAAAGAAAACCAAAGTACAGCCGGTCCCCTACTTAAGAACGCCCGACTTACAGACGACCCGTAGTTACAAACAGACCTCTGGATGTTGATAATTTACTGTACTTTAGCTTTAGGCTTCAATAAACAGCTATAACAGTTATCACAGGTGTCTGTAATTAAGCTTTATTGTTATTCCTGGTTGTTATGACAACCCAACATTTTTAAAATTTAATTGTCACAGAGACCAAAAAAATTTTGGCTTGGCGATATTAATAAGAGGTAACCTCACAGACTATATGTACAATAATAGCCAGCATGTGAATAGACCGCCAAATTCCATCCATCTTTTACATTTTGTGGCTTTAGTTGAATGAAAGACCATGTATGTATGACTACATTTAGAACCTGCTATGTTGTTCTGACCATGCTAGCACTTTTGTCTATTCTAGCTCAGTGCTACTGATGGGAATAAGGATGAGATGTGTACTTCTGGATATCCCCTATAATAAAGATATTAGCACCAGAATGGTACTTATTTTTAACTCCACTTGGCTTTGTAGTTCACCTGGTGTAAACCTGCCATCTTATATACTTAACTGAAAAGCAATTAAACGTATTTTGTTTCCTGGTACCCATTGAAAGTATTGACAGGATTCCTGTATCTATTATATTGGAATCATTGATGATTGTTTTAAATGGTCAAATGATCAGGAGAGCAAAAAAGCTAATTCCTGATCACAGGGTAGTGGATTTTGTTCTTTGGCCAAATATTGTATTGATATGCAAAATTATTGTTTGCGTCAGCAGAGGGGATGTACTGATGACAATACATAAGCTAGATATAGATGTATAACTGCTCATTCCCTATACAGTATACATCAGTCAGTGTAAAGGCCCTTTAAATGAATGCCGATTAATTCGTTAGATCCTCAATCTGTGCTTATATCCATTAAAATAAAGTTTTGTTTTTAGCTTTATGTTTCTGCCTTTCTCATGTGGTATATACCCCATTGCAAGGATCCATTCTGATTATAGATTCATATGGAACAGAGAATGTAATAACTGAAGATTATAGCAGTAAGATTCAAAGGAACATTGGTTGGACCTGAAGAATAGAATAGAACCCAAAGGTGGGGTAAGGTTTAAAAACATCTTCCATAACCAGATATCAATAGGGTTCATACACTTTGGGGTCACTGATTATTTTTGGTGCAAGGTGTTCTTTTTTGGCACCCAATTTTGGCAGTGTTTTGTGACACAAGGCTTTAATGTATTTGGCGCGCTGTAAATAGAACAAATCAGTGTCACAATTGTGAAACCAAATTGCCAAAAAGGCAGTGGGGCACACTAACTAAGGGTCCGCAGACCGCACTGGGGTAGGATATTACGAGGTTTTTGGATTTGCGTCGCTGGGAAAGGCATTTAGAAGGGGATTTGGGCACGCCATCAGATTTTGGCACAGCGGCGCCGGCTTTCATGAGACACAAATAGTGGGGAGCGTGCCGTACGATGTTCCGACAAACCGATTTAACTTTTAAATTGTATGGCAAAACATGCACTTACATACACCGGGAAGAAGAAGGTGAACTCCGGTGGACCTGAGCTGGGAAGCGACACATTCAGGAAATCGGGCGCACGATCTTATTGAAACGCACTTATTGAAATGCACTTTCGAGAACTCCTCCGGACCAGATAAGTAAATGTGCCCCAGTGTCTCCTGTTAGGGGAAGGGAATAGAGGGGAGGAGTATGTACATACTTGCCATATTAAAGAGGTATTCTCACCTAGAGACATTTAAGAGATATGTTACAGCGGGACACATTACCTACTGGGCAGTAACCTGCAATTTAGGCCAGCGTATGGCCAGTTGGAACCTAGGCGCAGCATATGGCTGGCTGGAGAAGTGGAGGGGTACTGCGATTATTTTCCCCTTTCCGCCACCTACAAGCTATGGAGTGTGGAGAGACATCATCAACAAAGTGTAACCCCCTTAGTGTACAATGTGCCTCACTTATCACTAAGATTCAGTTCTAGTGAAATCAGATTCCCCTCCACTTCCCAGGACAGTGTCCTTGCTGACCCCAACATTTACAGTATATTATTCTTATGCAGCTTTCGCGTAAGTTTAATTGCACTAAGAATGCATTACTGTTCACAGAATTACAGGCATTAGTTTTATGAGGTAAATAATACTCTAGTGCTTGTCTCCCTAGTCTGAGGCTTATGCCAGTATGTGTGGTATTAGCTTTTGTTGTGAGTCCCTGAAGATTGCATTATACGCCTAGATTACTGATCATTTAGGCGTTTGCATCGCTACGGTAAGATGTCAATATAATAATAATAATGTCTAGTTTTCACTGTATTATATTGTTTTGTTGCAGTGTGCAAATTTCTGAAATCACAATTTTGTTTGTAAGAGTTATGTTAAAAATTGTGCGTTGTGTACCCTAAAAAGTAGTGGGGGAGAGGACCTATCTTTTAGGCTATGTTCAGTACATGGGTACCATCTTGAAAGTTACCAAATTGGATCAGGGGTAAGTTTTCTACATGAAGTGGTCATGTCACAAAAATGGATTGTTCCAATCTGATTATCTAAATCACTTGTGCGCCAAAAGTTATCAGCACAGAGATTCTCTGTAGAGTCTAATGAAGGTTCATGAAGAATGGATCCAGCAACTTTAGCTTTGTGTTCAACCCCATGGACAACACGTCAAATAGCTGTGCATCATAGGGAATGTCCCTGGTTGTAGTTGAACTTTAGAACCACAAGAGATATTGCAAATCTGATTGTGGCAATTGAATTAATGAAACAATTCTGGTCTTCTTTCCTATGTCACTTTACCTTTAGAAAGATTTGTCTTTGATTCAATATGGCGACTTTGAAGATAGCGGCCATGTTTCAAAAATGTCTCTTGCCCATTACTTGCTGGTGTTCTCAGATATGTCCTATTCCCTCTAGTTTCTGAAATTAAAGTGTGTTCTGGGATTTTTAGTGGTCTATTCTATTCCATTAAGGAGAAGCACAATAGGTCGCCGGCAGCAGTGAATGCGCCAGTGCGGGGACAGTAACACCCCCTGCCGGCCCACTCCCGGCCGGCCGGCCGTGGCGGAGAGGGCAAAATAATCACAAGTGCTAGCAATAAGCTAGCATTTGTGATGATTTCATGGCCTCTACGCCACTGATAAATATAGTATCAGTTGACAAAGATCTTCATGTATGAGGTTACCTTTCATCATACTTACATTATTTTTAACACAAAAAAGTGTGAAAAAGGTTGCAAAAGCTTGGCGGATGGTACACCTTCATGTTTGCAAGTTTGCAACTTATACTAAATGCAAGGGCTTCCATTTATGTTTCAATTTTCTTTGCCTTGGACTACTATAACACTCATATGAACAAAGCCCAAAACTTTATTTCGACATGTGTCAGTATAAAGTTTAGTGCATATATGTAAATAATCCTTATCTACAGCAAAAAAAATACATTCTTATATTATAGAAAATATCCCAACATTGGGAGAGAGAAAGAGCTGGTCCGCACATGGACACACATTATCCAATGATTTATTGCTGCTATGCTACATTAACAAAATGAGGTTCTTCGTTACATTTTGATCAAATTGCATAATCCCACTAACCACTTCACGGCGACCTTGTTTTAGTGGGTCCCCATGCTAATCTGTGCAGCATCACATGGTATCCATCGTCACTGCAACACAGAGCTAGCAGGGACCCAGAACCATTCCAGTACCCAGGGGTGTAACTTGAGGGGCAGCAGAGGGTGCGGTCGCAACTGGGCCCAAGAGATTTAGGGGGCCCTTATGGAGTCACTTTCCTATATGAGAAAACTAGTACTATAAACCATACATTATAGTCGGGGGCCTGGCACAGACTTTACACTGGGGCCCATCAGCTTCTAGTTACGCCACTGCCAGTACCTATACAGGAAGGCTAAGTCCGCATGGCTCTGGGCCCGGGGGCCCCACCAGCACCACACCACAGAAACAGTGGATGCCATACAGTAACATACTGTGTGAACAGGTCTTAAAGGCTCAACATTTCCATATGGTCTCAGAAACTGTCTGAGAGCAAGTAAGTGGACATTATATATAAATCATGAAGGTCAAAAAACATTAACCAACCAGTCTACAGATTATCCTATATCCTACATCAATATTTTCATTGAGCATGTCGGAGTGCCAGGGTTTCTTTTCATTTTAAAAAAGAGCTAATGGATTTTGCTAAATATTTAACAGGATGGTTAGAAGTTTTTACAAACTGTATTTGAATTTGTATAAAAAATATATCTTCTCTGTATGCAGTCCTGTCATTGTACTATATTGACTTTATTTATTGCGCTAATTATTTGTGTATCATTAGCACAATACCTATGTCTCTTCTTTCATTACAGGCTTAACCTCAAGAATTGGACAGAACTTTCTAATCTCAGTTCCATATATTTCCTATGAACTATAATGGCATGTCTACATGAAACCCGTACCCCCTCACCCTCCTTTGCCAGCCTTCTCTCAGATGGACCAATAAGACGTCTGGAAATTGATACACCACCTGGCTGTACTCCAGAACAAGAACTGACCCCCACACAATGCGTTTTACGTGATATGGTGCGAACAGAAGTCACACTTCCACATGATGATTCCTCATCTCCCCTTACACACAGTGTACCCCAAGATCCACAAGAACCTGAGGATAGAGGTGGTGGAGGTGCAGCCGGTGGTCCTGGAGATGACAGGCCATGTCGTGCACTTGGAGATAGTCGTATGCAATGTCAGGCTGGAGTTGGGTTCTTGGGTGGACTTTTTGGCTGTTTGAGGCCAGTCTGGGCTATGATTGGTAAAACATATTCCACCGAACACAAGCAACAAGAAGGTAGGAGACCATTTAAAGTGCTCTGAGTCATTGTAGAAATGTTATGCACTAGTGGTGGTCTTTAAAATATTACAGCTATTTTAAAAGCCAAGTGGGACATGCCCCCAATACTTCATATTTTCATATTATGGTGGTTAACTATGTTAAGTGAAGCTTCCTAAATGTATGAAAGTCAATCAAGAAATATATAGCTACTAAGACTAAATAACTTCACTGGACTACAATTTCTACAAAACGCACAAAGGTATAGCTAATATTTTAAAGTTATAGCGCCAGTGGTGTCAATGGGCTGTGTATATTATTGCAGATCAGATCTGTTAAATGGAATAGGGCACAACTTTAATACCAAACTTAAGCTATGGACAGATGTAGCGTGGTTATTAGAAGGAAGCAGCCATGTTTTTGTAGTCTTTACAACTTTATCTCAATATTCTACTGGATTATTAAAATTATAATAGGCTCACTGTGTTCATTAACTTCAAAAATATTACAGACTTGTCTTTATCCTTAGAAGAATCCTGGGAAGTCCCATTTGAGGAGATTCAGGATCTGGAATGGGTGGGCAGTGGTGCCCAAGGTGCTGTCTTCCTTGGAAAGTTTCATGGTGAAGAAGTTGCTGTGAAGAAAGTTAGAGACATAAAAGAGACAGACATCAAACACCTCCGCAAACTGAAGCACCCCAATATCATCACCTTCAAGTGAGTGACAAGTTTAAGGCTCCTATGTAGACTCCACTGCCACACTTTCTTCTTCTCCTGCAATGACTCTTTTAAAATGGCAACTAGTGAATAATTTATTGCAGAGCTTAGGGAGAGGGGACGAGCAAGAGGATTTCCAGGAGCAATAAATTTAGATTGTTTCAATTCGGACTTGAACCAAATCTTTTGAAAAATACGGCAACTCAAATCTTGGATGATTCGCTCATCTCTAATTATTATGCAAAATGTGTTGGCTTTGTTTAATAGCCCTGAAAGCTGAATACGAATTTGTGTTTGCTGGATCTGCTCACAGTTTGTTTCCAGTCATCTTTTTTTCTCTGTCCAATAAAATAGTTACTCTGCAGGAGCAGACTCTTCAATCTGGCAGAGATTTTATAAGCCAAAAGAAACCTTGCAGAGTACCACCAGCTTTTACTACATGAAGATTCTGCCATAGAATCTCAGTGTTCTGGACCTCTGTGTCTATGACATGATGGAAGAATAATACTGGCGTTAGGCCCAGTTCCAGTCTGTTTCATTGATGCCAGCTCCTCTGTGTGGTAGCATTATAACAACACACTTTACATCTGATTCCTTTGTAATTGTTTGCAGAGATATAATTTTATCACTAGTAGATATTTACTTTACAAAACACAACATACAGAGTGACTGGCAATTAATAGTGGATCCATAGGGTTTAGGAAGCCATTTTCCTACATTATGGCTAATTGACTTATTCTTATGTCTGGAATATACACCAAACATAGGTAGAAAGTTGAAAAGTTATATTTTTTTTATATGACAGCACATAAATACCTAAGTTATAAGGTTAAAGCGGTTGTCCACTCTTACCAAATAATTTACATTGTTTGTGTAATGAAAAGTTATACAATTTTCTAATATACTTTCTGTATCCATTCCTCACAGTTTTCTAGATCTCTGCTTGGCATCATTCTAAAGTAAGTTTCACTGTTTACTTGCAGTGGATAAAAACAGGTACATGGTCCTGTGATGTCACACAGGTGCACGGCTCGATATATCCCTGGTCATGTGATGTCACACAGGTGCACAGCTCGTTATATCCCTGTTTATCTGATGTCACAAAGGTGCACAGCTTGTTATATCCCTGGTCATGTGATGTCACACAGGTGCACAGCTCGTTATATCCCTGTTCATCTGATGTCACACAGGTGCATTTCTCGTTATATCACAGAGAATGATCAGGGCTGCGTGTTATAGCAAGCAGTGCACCTATGCACCTGTGCGACATCACATGACCATGGACCGTTTTTTGTCCACAGGACAATGGAACTTATAAAATGGTAGCAAGCAGAGATCTGGAAAACCATTAGGAATTGATACAGAAAGTATATTCGAAAATTGTTTAACTTTTCATCATTACACAAACAATATCAATTATTTCCTGAAAGAGGACAACCGCTTTAATTTCAGCACTGCAATAAGAAGGAGGGTTAGGGTCAGTGGGGAGGATAGCTTTACTTTATAACCTGGTGATATGGTAGACTAAAGGATGTTCCAAACATAAACTCTTTTTATTGTCCCAATTATAGATCCTTTTATTCTGTATCTAACAAGCCATAAGTGTTACAGTCAGATGAATTATAGAAGGATGGACTGAAATATCATGTGTTATAAACACAAGAGTGAAATAGAACGTTCACCAAGTGATCATTTCATGACCCATTTCACACGGCTACATAGAGAATACTGTAATTAGTAGCTGAGAACAGAGATGATGATCAATGGTTGTTAATAAGGAATAATAGCCATAAAATACAAATATAGTAATTACAAGATGTATTATCAAATTGTATTCATCCCATATAATACTGAGGACCCTTTGTTGTACATTTACTATGATTTTACTATTTTATTCTTTTTGCTAATAAAATAATTAATCAATTATACCATTCCATTTCTCATGTGCCCTCCCTTACAGGGGTGTTTGTACCCAGGCTCCTTGTTATTGTATCCTCATGGAGTTCTGTGCTCAAGGACAGTTGTATGAAGTTCTTCGTGCTGGAAGGAAAGTCACTCCATCTTTGTTAGTGGACTGGTCCATGGGGATTGCTGGAGGCATGAACTATCTGCATCTCCACAAGATTATTCATCGAGATTTAAAGTCCCCAAAGTAAGTGCCTTTTGTTAAATATCTTATTTATATATATGGGCAGAGGAATTATTTAGACCTGAATTATGGGGAGTTGATCTTAAAGGGCTATTCCCATTTACATTTAATTCACATGCCATTGATACATTTCTTGGATGTTATTAAAAATGTACCTGTGTGAGGATAATTTTGCACATAGTCCCCTAGAAAATGAATTCAGTTGTCCTTGGATACGACCATCTCTGCTGGAGTGATTGTGCAAAGAAACAAATAGTTTTTTTGCATATGAAATGATCAGAAGTTACCTTTTATCCCACATCTGTCCTGAATACTGAATCATGGTGTTCGAGCAGGACTAAATAGTGTATGTCTGGCCCCTGCTGCCAGAGTCCAGGGGTAGTCGTATCCAAGGATAACTATCTTGATTCTAAGGGACAACATTGCAACATTTAAAGGAAATTATCTTCACACAGGTATATTTTTTATAATAACATGTAATTGAAGAAATGTCTATATGTGGCAGATGAATTAAATAAAATGTGAATGCCCAGATGGGAATATCGTTTTAAGTGATTAAGACCATGACAACTATTGAGATGCTAATTTTATACATTGTAGCTTTAAATATGACACATATGACACCTAATTAATTGCTATTTTTTGTGACCCTTTAATGATAACCCAAACCACTTTAGTCTGAATTCTACTTTGTTCTGGTATTCCTTTATGTCAATGATTGAGGCATATATATTGAAGAAGCTTTAGCTATACTTGTTTGTACATAATGGTGGTCATACACTTGTTTGGGATGATCATCTCCTTATTCTGGAGGTCCTGTCCAACCCATTAATGTCTCCTGTAGCAGTTCCCCATGGAACTCAGAAGCAAGAGTTACAATTTATAGCCTATTCTTAGGATTAATTGAAGATAGCGTCCTACATCCAGGTCCTGCACCAAACAGCTTATCCATCTTTAAGTAAATGGGGGTTGAGTTGCAATAACGCAGCATGGCCACTATAGGGCATACAGACCTGTCTACTTTCATTTCCATATACTCACTAATACCAGTTGATCATCGTGGAGCCCGAGTATTGGACCATAATCAGTCCTAAAATAATTAGCTATTCTAAGTAAAGGCCATTAATTGTAACTCTAGGACAAGCCCTTTAAGCATTTACTGGTTAAAGTACTATGCCTATTAGCATATTATTACCCTTTCATTACATTTTGCTTTATTCTATAAAAGAAGGGTTGTTAAATGCAACCCCTTTAATCAGGGCCGGTTTAAGAAAAAGTGGGGTTCTGGGCCCAGGACCCCACTTTTACTAAAACCGACCCTGATTAAAGGGGTTGCATCTAAAATAAAACTATTTTATGAACAGTCACAGTCAGTAAGAGACTCCTTTATCCATGCACAATAATAACACTTTGTAGTTACACACAGTAGTAGGGTAAGACAATCTGTAATATGGGACTGTAGGAGAATTTTATAGATAGACAGATGATAGGGAGATTGATGATAGAATATAAATATAAAGGATGATATAGATTTATAGACAGATGATAGGGAGATTTATGATAGAAGATAAATATGTAAGATGATATCGATTTATATATAGATGATAGATAATAGATTTATAGATGCATAAATATAAAGTAGATTATATAGAAATAGCTAGATAGATATTAAAAGATAGATATGAGATATAGATAGATACAATAAAAGAGAGATAGATGATCGATTGTTAGATAGATATATAGATAATAAATAGATAGAAAGCTAGATAGATAAATGGTTAGACAGATAGATATATAGATAGGAAATAGCCAAATTATAGGAGATAGATAACTAGACAGATAGATAATAGATATATAGACAGGAGTAGATGATAAGCATCTTCACCCGGGTATCCTCTGCATCCTCTGCCCACAAAAGTCCACATGCAGGGCCCTTTAGGACAGGAAGCCCTGGGAAAATAACCAGTTTGCTGCCCCCTAACACTGGCCCTGCCTTTAATCTGTAGAACACATTGTCCAATTCGCCAATTGACATATTAAGTCTTCTGTTGTGTACAGCATGCTGATCACCTACGATGACCTGGTTAAAATATCAGACTTTGGTACATCAAAAGAGTTGAATGACAAGAGCACTAAAATGTCTTTTGCGGGAACAGTAGCCTGGATGGCACCAGAGGTCATACGAAATGAGCCTGTCTCTGAAAAGGTGGACATCTGGTAGGTGGACAATGTATCATGATTAATGTTGTATTGTCAATGTGTCATTACCAATGACTGCAGACTGTCATGATAATTATGAATAGCATTTAAAAATACACACAATATTCTACTATGTACATTTGGGATACTACGGTAAGATAATCTAATACATCAATATATAGTAACATGTTACAACCTGTAAGAGATACTATAAGAAAGACCAATACAAAATCTCAAAATGATGGAGGTTAATAAAGCCTAAAAAATTCGGAAGGCAGCACCAACAAGCATAGGATCTATTGGATCTGATCTTGCGCCTCAAAAAACAGTAGAAAACAGCATTCTATGAAAATCCAATACTTTATTCATCTAACAAAACATGTATGTAGCAAGGTATATCTGTAGCATGCTTGGATTGGATTTTACCAGGATGTTGTTGTTCATTCCACTGTTCTGGGCATAAATATAGGTCACAACAAAGCACACCATAGCAAATAACAGTATAATCCTGTTGTAAGGATCTACAGGGTCTGGAAACTTCAGTGTCTGGAATTTATTGATTGCTCCTCGGTCATTGAATTACTGGAGCAAATACTGTGCTTCAGATTTGTCTCGTATTATGGGGCCAGATATTTAGGATTACCAACAATCTCTATTCCTGCTTAATTCCCTTACTAGACTGGGAAATCTGGATCATTTTGGGTTCTTAGAGCTTAGTATCCAGTATGTAGATTCTATCACTATTATATTGTGAGCGGCACAGCTACCACTAACCGCCCCCAAAATTTCACAGGCCCCTCAATTACTTTTACAAATGCTGTAAAGAAATAAATCCCCTAGTTTTACAGATCTCGGAATTTACAAACAGTTGTAGGTGTAGGGGATGCAAGGGTAATAACCACAGCTGGACCTGAAACCAGTGGGACCCAAATACCCCTTAAGCTACATTCACACAGACGTGTGCCCGCAGTACAGTAGCATGGCGCCATGGAGAGGAGGAGGGGGTGAGCGTCCCTCTCCATAGTGATATATGTCCGCAGCGCCATATTACGGGAGAAAGTTAGGACATATCCTATCTTTCTGCCGACTACGGAACAATACGGTGCCACACGTGAGCGGCACTGTACCGCTCCCGTATGGCGTTGTGCGCCCATTGCCTTGTATGGGGGACGTATATACGTCCCCCATACGTGTGTAATATAAAAACATACCAGTTTATATGTAAAGTGGAAGTTCTCTTTTCAGCTTATGCACCTCTTTTTAAAGACTGCCTTTTTCAGCGTTACATAAAAGTTCTTTAGAAACAACAGGGACAGATTTGGTATTTCTGGGGGTCCCAAAATGCACAGCTCTACTGAATAGTACAGCAAGGAGTCTATTGCTCTGTGCTCTGCCATTGCTTTATACTGTGATTTCAATTTAAGGGTGTCAGTTTGAAGACCCCCTGATCTCTAAGGTAAATCTAACTCTAAAAAAGGGGACTTTTTTTAATAATTATTTTTAATAAGAGTAAAGCCATTGTCCACAACTTTAAAGGGGTTGGCAACTTATATCAAACTTTAACAGGATAATAGTAAGACCATAATAGGGTCCCACACATTATAATTACCTTCAACCTTGACCCCTGGCAACAGGACTTCCTGTGATATCCCATCTGCTGCCAGCTTTCAGTGGATTGAAGGTGCTCCCAGAGGCAAACACCAAACTTTAACAGGGAAAATATAATATGGGTGACCCTATTAGTGTCTTATATGTACACTGTTTAAAGAGGACCTGTCAGGGTGATTTGGTACACCAAACCAGCCACAGTTCTTTAAGGCGGTTTAGTGTCCCAAATTGCCCTCTACCAAGTTCCTCCGTGGCTGCTATAAAAAAAAACTTTATACTTACCTAGAGATGAGTCTGATGAGGTACATTGGAACCATGCCTTGTTCTCCCTGTGCTTGTGCAGTTCTTCAATGAAGCCGAAGCAGTACACCACAGCTTCATTGCGCAAGCGGCAAAACTACAGCGCATGCACAGTGAGGCCACGGTGTAGTACTTATATAAATATTACTTGGCAACCAAGTTTGAAAAAGTAGTGGAACAAACTGGACTCCCTATTTAGTCCAGAAATATCGATATATAATCAAAACAACGAACCACTTGAAATAGATTTCTTTAAAATTTCTTTGCTTTATATAATTCTTTTAGCATAGTAGTTACAAAAAGGTACAATATGTAGAAAAGACTTATTATTATAAATAACTTCTTGAGGATATACCTCCAAATGCAGTCCTTAGGCTTTTTTGCAATGGTTGCATAGATGCAATTCCACTTTCGAGATTCACTGCACCGTGGCTTGTAGAGACTTCTCACAGGTATTCTTTAGCAGAACATCGGGTCATTTCATTAGTCACTCCTTAGCAGAGACGGCGCTCGCATGATTCTTGTGACGTTTCGGAGGTCACGCCTTCTTCCTCAGACATGTAGTAATTTGTTGGAGATCTCGTCCTTGAAATCACTCCCATTCACCTCAGTAGTCACGTAAGGACAGTCAACGTCTCCCTAAATACACATATGAAATACATACAAATGAGTCTCCTGGAAATTGGTGAATCATAGAAAGTGGTGCAGTAACATATTAATATCTAATTGCACAAGAACACTACCCGGATCAGCTCATCTTCATGTTCCTTTCCTTTTGTACACAAGCATTTGGTAAGGATTTAATCTGCCATGTAATCCTCTGGGTATTGTGTTCAGTCTTCTGTATAGGAATGGCTGTAATCCACCACATGCCAGAGAACTGTATGTCCAAATAAATTCATCAAAACAAATTTCTAAAAAAAAACAATAAAAACCACAAATTGATTCCTTATGATACGGCATCTTGTATCATTCAGTGGAGTGCATGTAATAGCTTCCATACTATGACAGAACACATAAGTACACCATATATCTACTTGGCGTGAAGTACTTGGTTCAAGCTGTCGTTCCCTTTCATGTTATGGGATCTGGATTGCTGTAAGGGGCTTCAATTTAAGATTATGTCACTTTTTAGTGTCTTAAAAATCTTCAGTATATCTTTAAAACTGTTGTAATGTCACATCTGGGTGTCACACGTGGAGGGATTACTCTTATGTGTAGACAAGATGACATAGTGTGGAACTCAATAAACAATTATTGTATGTTTCAGCAGGGGTGCGATTGTGTAACCCTCTTAGTCTAATGACATTTCATGCAGTGTATCCTGATCGCTGAAAGCCTTGCTTAACCATAAGCCAGCAGTTTCTTCACAGGCAACAGTCTTGGAAATCCTCTCCTTGGGGAGAAATAACATTTCAGACATCTGGCTGGTTGCCCAGGCGCATGGTATAGAGAGCCCAAGACTTGGTGTTTCCACTTAATTATATTAGTCATTTTTTCCAATAAGTGTTGTGGAGCAGGAAACAGGGAGCAGGGCTACGGAAGGGGATACAAGGACTATTTTATCATATACCATGTGGTTTTTTTATTACTCTCTCTGTAACCAGGACCACCAAAATGGCTTCTGATTTTTTATTGGGGCACATTTACTAAGGGCCCACGGACCGCGATACCATCAGGTTTTCCAGAATATTTCCGTTATGCGCCGTTATGCGCCAAATTGCCCCGGGTTTTTGGCGCACATGATCGGATTGTGACGCATCTGTGCCGGTTTGCATGCAACAGAAATCAGTGGGCGTGGCCGTCGGACAACCCGACGGATTCGGAAAAAACGCAGAATTTAAAAAACTAAATGTGTCGCAAGATCACGCACTCACATGCACCAGGAAAAAGAAGGTGGACTCCGGTGGACCTTGGCGCGGAAGCAACACCTGCAGGAAATTGGATGCACGATCTTAGTGAATCGTGCCGGACCCCAATCATCGTCGGACAACGCACTGCGGGATCGCGACAGGACCGGGTAAGTAAATCTACCCCATTGTCTAGTACAAGCGCAGGCGCTTGGTTATGAGTTGAATTGAACCAGAGGCCACTTGCCCACTTGCCAACTGGCCACCATCTTCAATTACATATGAAGGCAACCCGATTTCAAGGCTACTAGGCTCATATTCTTAGGGGTTATCATTTTATTTGGTGAGCCCAAAAGACACAAGTCCAACATTACCTTTACCTACTTATAATAATAATAATAATAATTTTTTATATATATAGCTATATACTCTCCTAACCACCTTCAAAGAGTTTTTAGCATAATTCTCAAATGCAGGATTTTTTTTAATAACATACCGTACATAAAGTATATTGTTCAATTTTCTCTGCTCTTCTCTTCGCCTTTTTGGAGGACGTTGCAAACAGAACAATACAGCTTGTGCACTCCGATTCATTCATTCAGATGACTTTTTGTTTCCACAGCTGCCACCTATAACATGAAAAAATTCCACTTTTTATCGCATCGAGCAGACCTTGAAAGTGCTGTATCTTCTTCGTTCAGGTTGCCAGGATATTGGCATGGCAATAAAGAGGAATTTTAACTTAGAAAAAAATACTTTGGGCAGATCTGTGAACATGGAGCCTATTCAGAGGCACATAGCAGGATAGAATTAAAAAACACAAACATTTGGCAAGGGTTTTAGCAAAGTACGGCCCCTTTCACACTTGCATTTTAATGTTCGTTGTCTGTGCTTGAAAAATGTATTAAAAATTTAATGAAAGCACACAAAAAAGTGTGAAAAACTCGAAAAACGCTAATGACTCCTAGCAAGAACTGAAATGTCAGTTTTTTACAAAGTGGATGATCTGCAACGCAACTGTGAAAGAGGCCTTAGACTTGGAGATGCACCAAACCTATCAAATCTTTTTTAAGTTTTGGTGCAAGCAACATAAAAATGTAAAAACAGTCTGCTGTACAGGCAGTCCCCAGGTTACTTACAAGATAGGGTCCGGAGGGTTGTTCTTAAGTTGAATCTGTATGTAAGTCCAAACTGTATATTTTATAATTGTAGATCCAGACAAAAACAATTTTGGCCCCAGTGACAATTGTAGTTTAAACATTTTTTGCTGTAATGGGGGCCAAGGATTATCAATAAAGCTTCATTACAGACACCTTACAGCTGATCATTGCAATCTGGGACTATAGTAAAGCATCCAGAGAGCTTCATCAGAAGTCAGAGGGGTCTGTCTGTAACTATGGGTTGTCTGGTGTCCTTAAGTAGGGGACGGCCTGTATGATGGCTCTATAGAGCAGGGTTCTACCATTTTGCAAGATCAACCACTTTGCAGTGGACTGAACTGATTGGTCTCTATATTCATATCCATATTCTACCGCCATATAGTACCACTACTATTATACACAACTTGCATTGCATTTTGATGCATTAGGTTCAACAGGTTTTGTCAGGCATTTTTTTCCCGGACACAACCTTTTTTTAAATTTGTGTGAAGATCTCAGTATACTCTACTTTTGCAAGTCACGTGTATGAAAAACGCACCATACCAACGCACCAAGTCTATGGAGACGCATCAAAAATGCATTTCACTATAAGACACATGCAAGTGCAATACGTTTTTCACTGACCAATTGCCATAGAAAAGATAGACCACAGTCATGAGTCTTTTTCACATGCGTTGTCTGCATTGAAAATGCATTGATAACACCCGAAAAACGGGCATGAAGAACTGAGACACTGTGAGTGTTTCAATGACTAAACCCTGATCGCACTTTGTTCAGACCCTGATATGATCTGCAACGCAAGTGGGAAAGAGGCCTTATTGAACAAACCCTATGGTGAAAAGAAAAGTAATACAGATGTACAAAAACCACACCATTACCTCTACAAATGACTTAATATCACTAAACCATGAGCGTTAGGATTATATAATGACTGAATAATACTGCCTCACTATAACCAATACCATACCCTCAACATAGACTAATGCTGCACTTACACTATGCAGAAGTGATTCTAGCAAAAGTATATCTTATGACTTACTGTAGACTGTCTTTTTAATTTCTGCCCACACAATATTGTGGCCTGTATAGTTCCCCCTCTAGAATAGAAGCTCTTGAAGTGTAGTGACAATTCTACCTCATCAGGCAGAGAACTTCATAATAACTCCCCCTTCTGCAACATATCTCTGCAGAATTTGTATCCAGATGTGCCCTTAAAGATACCATAATTACTTACAGTATAATGGCACATGGATATATGTATGCAGTACCTCTTTAATAAATTACATACAGAACCCCTCCTATAAAGTGCTCATCTGCAAAACCCACAATATACATTTATATATAGTGCCCCCCTGCTATCCAGAAAACTCCTCATGCTATACAGTGCCCCTGATTATACAGCAGCCCCTGCTCTCCCTATCCACACTGCCTCCCTTCTATAAAATAACCCCTCTACACAGTTCATTCCTCTCATTCCAAACCCCCAGATTGTCCCCTCCAAACAAAGCTTTCTGCTAACACCAACCCCACCAGACAGGGCTTTAACCACAACCTAGATTGTGCTGCACCACCGTCCCCAGGCAGTGCGTCACCCACTCTCTCAGATAGTGCTTCACCCACACCCTCGGATAGTGCTTCACCACCCCAAACATTGATTCACCCATTTCCTCGGATAGTGCTTCACCCACACCCTCGGATAGTGCTTCACCGCCCCAAACATTGCTTCACCCACCCCCTCAGATAGTGCTTCACCCACACCCTCGGATAGTGCTTCACCGCCCCAAACATTGCTTCACCCACCCCCTCAGATAGTGCTTCACCCACACCCTCGGATAGTGCTTCACCACCCCAAACATTGCTTCACCCACACCCTCAGATAGTGCTTCACCCACACCCTCGGATAGTGCTTCACCACCCCAAACATTGATTCACCCACCCCCTCAGATAGTGCTTCACCCACACCCTCGGATAGTGCTTCACCACCCCAAACATTGATTCACCCACCACCTCAAATAGTGCTTCACCCACACCCTCAGATAGTGCTTCACCAGTCAGAGGTTAACTCTTCAGCGCTAAATTATCTAGCCAAATATTCTCCAGGTCTTAAGGAGTTAAACGTTGGCCTCAATTATCTTTAGTCTTATATATTTGTCTGATATGTATGTACTTTTGGTATGATTCACATACACTGGTTGCTGCTTTCAAAGTTTAATATTTTCACGAACATTATTGATTTTATGACTTGGAAATTTTGGTTACGCTTAAACATGTAGCCTATTATAGAGTGTTTATACTATATAGAGGTGCAGTATAGACATATACATGAGCCTTAGTGAGGCCTATATGACTTTTAAAGGGAATGTTATCTCAATATGTTTCCGGTAATATAGCAGCATACGGAGGCTCCCATTCTCCAGGAGACATTGCACCTGTAGTGGTTGTGACTCACTATACTCATTGGGCAAAATATTTCCATACCCACAGGGGAAAGTTTATGAATGAGTACAAGGTAAACTGTGTTTTGCGTCCGTAGAGACCAATCACGGCACTATTCTATTTCCGAGATAAACACCAAGGGTTTTATTTTGAGGATAGAAACGTAAAATTTTATTGTTTTTATGTTAAAGGGGTATTCTCATTACAGCACATTAATGTCATTCTTTTTATTATAAAAAGTTATACAATTTTCCAAAATACTTTCTGTATTAATTCAGTTTTCTAGATCTCTGCTTGCTGTCATTCTATGAAAAGCTTCATTGTTTGTTACTAGTGGACAGAAATCTGACCATGGTCAGACAGGTGCACTGCTCGTTATATCACACACCTCTGATTACTGTCTGTGATATAACGAGCTGTGCACCTGTCTGACCATGGTCCACTAGTGCCAAACACAGACGCATTTCATAGACTGGCAGCAAGCAGAGATCTAGAAACCTGTGAGGAATTAAATACAGAAAGTATATTGTAAAATTGTAGAACTTTTTATCATAAAACAATAACAATTATTTGCTGAAATGGGAACACCTCTTTAACAATTATGATGTATGTATTGTAATCCAAACCTAGGAGTTGATTCAAAAGAAAAGAGAAAGCTATAGGAAGGATGAGGTGGAAGGACGTATACTTGTCCTCGCTGTTCATGGCTTTAGCTCCGTAAAAACTGCATCAAAATACAACACAAAAAAGCTTCACCACTGATTCTCCCCCCTGAAACGAAGGCTATGAAGACTGATTTATCACACAGTTAAATGAAATGTTCACAGCAAATTTTTTTTATTCATTCTACATTTTTTGCATTGCGTATGTATTTTGTCTGACACCATATACCCCCACTATTATAAAAATATTTGGTGCCCCTGCCCCGCTTCCTTTTCATGTCTTTATTGTGTTTCTCCAGTACCAGTTCATGTTAATCCGTGTATGGTGGAGAGGTTTTGGGGGAGGGGGTCATTATTATTGGCACACACCGGGGCCTGCAGTGTTACTATGGAAATAAGCCACAAGTTGGGTGTGGGATTAGTGTCCATCTGTCATTGTGCATGACCCCTCCTAATAGGGCAGCATCACATTATAGCCCACGCTTCTGGCACACAGGGGCACATACTTGCACGCACACACTACGCTCTCATCTGCACTAAATAATCTTCCCGAGGACATGTTGCAGATGGGACCTCATCTCCTGCCGGCTCTGTCTAATCAAGACAGAGATGAGTCATTTTATTAGGAGCTGTAAATAAACCTACAGAAAATTAATCACTAATGGCTTTGATTTGGGATTATTCCTGTGGACAAAGAAGAGATTTCTTTCATCAGATTTACAAAATGACTCATAATGAGGGGCAGGACATGAAGCGGCAGATACGGTAGAACAGACACATCACTGGATATTTATCAGGGACTTGACACCAGTTTTCTGGCATATAAACCAATTCTCGGAGCATGTCCTGGAATTGCGACTATTTACCCTCTTCTGCCAGGGTAAAGGGTGTGAAAGCAATGAACAATGGCTATGAATTATAAAGTTTACTAATGAAGGTTGGTGGTAAAGGCGACATGACCGGTGACAAAGTGGTCCGGCACAGGGTGTTTCTGCCCCCCGCTTCTGCACTAACTATAGGCCTGGCATAGAATTGCTGACAGGCAAAGCCGCCAGGAAGTTGGAGCCTCCCGATATATCCAGTGCACAGGAGAGGGAGAGACATAGTATGATAAATAATCCCCATCTATATATTTACTGTTATATTGAATAAACAAAACAACCAAAAATTAATTTAAAAAATAAACACATGGGGGCTCATTTACTAAGGGTCCGAATCGCGCACTTTCGTCGGGTTTCCCGCCGATTTCGGATTTGCCCTAAATTGCCCTCGGGATTTTGGCGCACACGATCGGATTTTGGAGCATCGGTGTCAGAAATCTGGGGCGTGGCCGTTGGACAACCTGACGGATTCGGAAAAGCCGCAGATTTTAAAAAATAATTTGTGCCGCAAGATCAGCACTTATATGCACCGGGAAGAAACAGGTTAACTCCGGCGGACCTTGGTGCAGCAGCGACACCTGCTGGATATCGGGCACACAGACCTTAGTGAATCCCGGCAGACCCGAATCCTCGCCAGAGAACGCGCCGCTGGATCGCGACTGGACCGGGTAAGTAAATGTGCCCCATAATGTAGAAGATTGATAGATGCATTTGCACCACTTGCAAGATATAAGGTCTCTTCCCCCTTCTGTTAAAGGAAATCAACCATTTACTTTTATGCATTATGAATCAGACATACCATGAAAATGCTGTAGCTACACGGATGCAGAAATCTTTTTTAATAAAATATAATAATGAGACTCTTCCACCCCTGTGGCTGCCCCTCTCATCCTAATTATGCACTGCTCCAGCCTTGTCCTGCCCAGTATAAGCCGAGAATAAATCATCACTGTGTTGTCCCTGACAGACAGAAGTAATCAATCGCTGCACTATCCCCCAGATGCTGTGTATGAGTCATACATCAGGTCCAGTCTGATATAGATATTTGGCTGAACCCGTTCCAGTTTTTTGAAGCAGGTTATAGTAATATGGCAGGCTAGGATGTTCCCACCCTGGCATGCTTTTTGCCTTGCCCTTATGTACTCATTTTTTTAAAAAAAAGTTGCACAAAAGGGGCAAAAAGTCCCAAATTTTGCATACATCAAGGCATTGTTGAAATATCTAACAACTTAAAGAAGATGCTTTGGCTACAATGGCCTTTTTAATTCAGTAGAGCCCTTTTATATCACAATAACTGTGGGTTAAATCAAGGTATATAAACTAGGCATCTTACCAGTATCTGTAAGAACAGAATGTACATAGAGATTTACTGCGGTTCAGCAGAATTGAAAGGAGAGATGTCTGGGATCAGGTCAGGTTGCTTGTGGTTGGCTCTGGAAAGTGAAGTGGTTGATATGAGTGTCCTTGAAGAGTTTTCTATGTATGGTCATGCTTTTCAACAACAACACAGCAGAATATTTTGTAGCTGGAGGGGCCATCAACATATGGATGAAGATGTGTTGAATTGTATGGAGTTAAATGAACTATATCTTATCCCACAGAAATCATATATATATATATATATATATATATACACAATATATGTTACAGCAAATGTATGAAGCACAGGGCAGCTTAGACACAAAAGCTTAGCTCTCTTTATAGTAGCAACTTATATCATTTTCTGCAGCTGTATCTTTACAAATATTATAAAACTACATGTACTGGCATTCTGAAAGATGATGCATGTGGAACACATTTTATGGAATATGCATATAATTATCGATTATGGTATGTTAGTCTATCTGTAGGTCTATACATCAGATACAATCATGGCCTGCAGTGAGACTTTGTGCGGTATATAAAGCTTGCAGCACCATCTACAGGACATTAGATAGTACTGCAGATTCATTTAAAAAATTGTTTACCAATGAATACATTTAAAAAAAAAAACATTGATTTGAAGACAATTAATAATGAATACTTAGTAAATTAATTCCAATATATAGTGCTATATTAAGCACTCAAGATTTTTTTCAGTTTTATGACATAACCAGCACTGTGGACACAATAGAAATTGTAGTACAATGTATTTCATGACATGGACTTTTGTCAATCTTCCTTTTCAAATGGTATTATTGTTATCTGCATAAAGAAATATTTGCAGACGCTGAATCGTTGCATCCCTTCATCTTTGCCTGCATTTGGGTTAGAGGTTATGGGTAACACTAAAAGCAAGTAATAAATCCATAAAGCAGCTGCCTCTTCTCTGTCCCTGGGAGACCTGTCCTACTGACCCTGCACAAGAGAGAAGAGAAT